>NC_064883.1:36380114-36686635 GCF_929443795.1 Astur gentilis | reverse complement strand
AGATATTAAAGTTGTCAAAAACAATGCCTGCTTTTAACAGGCAGATAAATTGTGCTCAGGCATAATTGCAGTTAGACTGTCCATAGAGACAGTCTTCTAGATGTCAGGACTGAGCCTGCTTTTAGATTTGTGTTTACCACTTTTTGCCTTTTTTTATCTTTATTTCACTTACTGGTTTGTGCCTTAGAATATCTTCCCCAGTTACTGAGAGGTTGTGACAGAGGATCTTTACAGAAGCCATCAAACCTAATGTTTTGGTCAACGATAGTGAATGCTTTCTTTAATCTTGTGCCACCAGAAATAAAGCAACTGCTATGTCCCGTATTAGCAGCAAAGAAATGACTGTCCAGGTTAAATGTGATTTAACTTGCAATCAAATTTCTGAAACCCACTTCTATCTTGATTTTTTTTTCCATAATTTTCCTCAATGTGCACAATATATTCATACAACCTGCCAATGAATTCAGAATGTCACTTTTAATTAAGAATACTGTTGTACTGATGAGCATCAGAAGAAGTATGGCTATTTTTTAAACAAAGAAGCAAAGAACAAAGCAATTCACTGCATATTTCCTTTTAGGATTGACTAATTTATTAAGTAATTATTTTAAATTAATTGCAGAGACAAAACTTCCCTACCCAGTCTTGTCATATGTCTCCTAGTGTAGAAGTAAAATCAGACTTAGGACTCAAATCATATTCTTTTGTCTGTCCAGTCATCTCACAAGATTTCTAGCTACCTTGGCAATTGATTAAAGCTTCTTAGAATCATAGAATCACAGAATCTTTTAGGTTGCTCCATGAATTAAAGTAGCCTTCCAGTATCCAACTTTCCCTTATTCTGTGTTGTTTCATAAACTTATTAAGACTGTACATTACAATTCTACTTTAGTAAAAGCTCTTAGATTACAAACACCAACATTTGTGTCACTAAGATCATTAAGTGCTCAGGTGGTGCTGGATTTTGGCACAGAACATCTCTTGTTGCGTAAAATTAAAGCAATTCAATCCTGCTGACTGACTTCCAAAAAAAAAAAATCTGCCAAAAGGAGCAGCTATGTTGAGTTTGCCAGTGGTGCTGCAGGTAGCTGCTATTTGAAAGAACAAATACCATGCAACTAAAAGATGGGGTTTTCCCCCCACCGCAGGTGTTTAGATTTGTCCTGGGAATCAGATTTGTTAAAACGAAAAATCCAGTTGGGTACTTCTTTTCAGCCAGTGTTAAACAACCAGATTACAAAATAAGTCTTGTCCCTGATTCCACCGAGGCAAATTGTACTTAGCCACAGATGAAGTGGTGGTGTGCAGGCAGCTGGAACCACAAAATCAAGCTTTAATGAAGCCAGAGTGTAAGTAATCACTTCATTTTCCAAAGGCAAATTAAAGTTGGAAAATTAGTATTTATTATGGATTTTTTAGAATGAAGAAACTGTATTTATACTAGTACTGTAGTTAGGAGCTCTAGTGAGTTTGTGAGAGATTAATTTAGACAGAGGCTGCATGGTAATTGATCTCAGGCTGTTTTCTGGCTTTGATTTCTGGAGATCATGGGGGATTTTTCCAATTCAGTAGTCTTCCTTAAAGACTACAGTGGAAATCAAAGCCACAGCACCAGCAATACTAGCCCATGATATGGAATAGGTAGATACCATACGGTGAGCTTCTAACAACAAAGGTGACCACTTATTCACAAGAAAACATTGTGCAGGTTTTGGTGGGGCCATTTGCATGAGGTTTTGCTCGCTAATCTCACCCTAGAATTTCTTAGAAGGGCAGGAGAAGGAATGGCAGCACTGGGTTACACATAATGACTTTAGGAGTCCCATCATAACGTAACAGAATCATCATGGCAGGAGGGGGTCTGATATAAAGTAGTTTGGAGACATTAAGGGAAAAAAAAGTCCTTTCTAGATAATCTTTGTCATTAGCTCCTATTTGACATGACACATGGATCTTTCAGAACAAGTCCTGATGTCGCATACCACTGGATGCACTCATCTCATTTTCTTTGCAGGATAAGACAGATTTATTTCTTAATTTCTAACTTTCATGCCAACATATGCTACGTCTAATCCTCTTTTGCTCTCTTTTTTTCCCTTATTCACATGCTGCTCTTTCCTCTGCTTCTAAACAGCCACCTTTTGGTACACAGATGCCATCCTGCATCCAGGATGGTGGAATTGCTGCTCCTTTTCAGCCAGAGTCTGGGTGCCACAAGAAGGATGGGCTCAGGCCTGTGGCACTGTCCTTGACTCCCTCAATCCCTCTATTGTGTCAGGGAGTCAGAAAAAAATCCCCGTATTACATTGTTAACACATGAGTTCCCAGTACCAAAGCATGTAAATTTGCTTTTTAACTCTGACAAATATGGAAGAAAGCAACAGATGAGTATATGAACACATGAAAGCACTTGATGCAGAAAGTAAGAGGGAGAGAATGAAATGCATCTCTTGCATAAGAGTGCTAGTCTCCAGCAAAAGTGGCTCAAGCAATGTTTTGTCTATGCTTCTTATGAACAGTGGGACTTAGAAAAAAATATAAAAGTAAACTGTTTGGCAGATTGCTTTGAATACTGCAGGCTACATCTACGTTCAGGGTAGGGAGTGTTTGAGGGTCCTCCCCTTGCAATCCCAGTTCCCTGGTCTCGATGTTATCGGAGCAAGCCGTGAGTCCTGGTTTTCTGCCCATGGAAACCAGGGGACAGGGAGAGGCACGGGGCTGGGGCACAACACTCCATCTCCGTGTGTCCTCCAGGCTGGAGGCTCAGACACATTACTGCATCCAAAAGGGTGGGCACAACCATGTCATGTTAGTCTCTCTTTCAAAAAGCACTGCAGAAAACACACCTTACTACCAGGCTGCTGATGTTCACACCATATTCTTCCTCCTTCTTTTGCATAACTAAGCATTTGTGGTGATCCAATTGCTCTTACCCTGCAGTGTAGGTACCATAGTGTCTAAATACTCGAATGAGTTCTTCCCTTTCTGTTGCAGCTGCCTTGCAGTAACATGCTCTGAAATAGTAGCATGCTCCACAAAGCAAGAGATGACTAACTGTTGCAACCTGTGCATCTTACTTTTATTTATAATTTAATTTACAATTTTACAATTTAATTTACAATTTAAAAAAATATTTACATTTGTTTTCATTCTTTTAGGTATACAATTGCAATCAGGAATCAACCACTGTGAAAGAATCATTTATATGTAGTTTGCAATTAAAAGGCCATCTACTTGTGCATCCATGTCAAATCAAGGAGCTTCAAACTCATCATAACAATGCTCAGCATTTTCTATTTTGTTGTGTTTTGTTTTTTTCCCAAGTGTTGTGCAACCACTCACTAATTAATCCTCATAACAATGAGAAACAGAAAGGTCAGATTTATTTGGGGTTATACAATGAATCAGATGGCAGAGCTGGGAGTAGGATTTCTGGGGAAGCGATTCTTAGCCTTGTACTCAATTCATAGTTTCTGTTAACTTTCCACATGTAATTCATTTGCTAATTTTGCTCCCAATTCTTTTTCTTCCCGCCCCCCCCCCCCCCGCCCCAAGTAATTACTATTAGCTAAAGTAGTGCCTGTAATGTAGTCAATGCTTCCCAGACATGCAACCAAGAAAAATTATTTTACAAGGCTGCCTATAAAAATACATTGCATGTCTAAGATCACTTTGAATTAGGCTGGGAGATTTTAAACATTGGTATGTGCAATGTGTTCAGTATAACTCTGCAGACCGGTAACAACAAAGTTATCTCTTTTACTCTTGCTTGTTGTGATTGTAACTTGTAGCTTCTTCCAGTTACTGAGAGCAGCATGCTCAAAGTTAGTAAAATTGGAGTTTCACTGACCATGGAAGTCCTTAAAATTATGTTTTTCTCCCTTTCAGAGTGTGATCCTAGTCTCATTTGATAATAGATTTTTAACAGTAAAGAGAAAACAAACTATCATTATCTTTTAGTAATGAAAGTAGGAAGGGGATTTAAGTCAACTATTTTTACATTTCTGCTATTCTCTGATTCCTAGGAACAGTGAGGCCCATCCAAAACTAAAACCACGTTTGTTCTCCTACTTATCAGAAATCTATATTTATAAATGCATACTGTATATATAGACACAATACACATATGCATGTATGCTATATACTTAAATATAATACTTATATTTAAATACTTCCAGATGTTGATATATTTTAATAGATAATTATAGAAAGTACTTTACAAAAATATCAGAAGTTAACTTGCTGCTTAAGTCCGGCTGTCAGGTTGTGTCTGGAACTGTCTGTTCTCTTCTGCCATCATGCGGATATGACTGAAGTGCAGAAATAGAGCAGCTGTTAGAAGAGGATGTCCTGAGCCTCCCGGGTGCCTTGGGCAAACTGGTGTAGCGGCCTTTTCACTTCAAAAATGTCTGGCAAGATGCATGAACTCCATAACAATTCTCCATACCTTCAGCTCTTTTACCATCTAAAAGTTCAATGCATGTCGATAAAAACAAACAAACAAACAAACGAACAAAAATACCCCAAACCCAGTCACCTTCCTGCAGAGGTGTTTTCTTGGAATAGAGATTGTTTGCGAGGATTGTGACATTCTGGGTGTTTATTCTAAGGAAGCCCAGGAACTGAACCCCTCCAGGCTGGTTTCTGTTTGTTCTCAGGGACCATCCCCATCTCTGGAGCCGCTCCTTTTTCACAGGCCACCAGAGACTAAGGGGCTGTTATATGGATATGTTCTAAATATGCTTCTTTCAGTTTAGTGTATTTAATCCTATGTCCCTGTGCTTATGCTACTGACAAAATATATCAAATATAAGATGTATACAACACAGCTACTTCAAATAGAGACTCTTTTGACTTTACAACTTGTTAAACAAAGAATTATCCATCTAGTTCCTGACTCAGAGATGTTCTGCAGGTTTTTACTCCTCTATTGAAGGCCTAAAAGGGATAATAAAAATTTATTAATATTTTATTTATTACAAAATTATTTAAAAGTCACCGTCTCTCCAGAATTCCTGTATAATGGCATTCAAATTCCTACAGTTTTCCCCATAATTAGCAGGAAACAAATCCGATACATTTTTTTGATAATGCTGAGGGAGTGTTAATGTAGTATATAGTAACTTTTAAATACTGCATTTGAAGAGACAGTGTGTGGGGATTTCACCCTCGCATAAACACTAGTACTCTGGGTAAGTGCATATTTTTTCTCTCTACTGAAAATAACAAAAGAAGGAAAAGTAAACTTATGTCTTTTCATTAAACAAGGGATAAAATAATGCCTTAGAAATAAGCTACAGAAGTGTAGGTTTTTTTCCCGAGTGTATCCTAAGTTTGTAAATAGTTAATATTTTCTTTAACACCAGTTAATCTATAAATATCTTTTTGACCTCTGGATAACAGCAGGCTTAATAAATCTGTATGTCAAACACTGCAAGTTTTACTTTGATTCACCCACTTTAAGATAAGCCATCATGTGTGCCAGACAGCTGTTTTTTCTCATAGCTTCCCACATAACTAAAACTTCTGCATAGTTACAAAGCAAAAAATGACACCAGAATCACAGAGATATGTGCATTACTCAGAACTAAATGGCTTCTGCTTACTTGCTTCAGCCAAGTATAAACCACGAAAAAGTATACTAACTTAGCTTCTAAAAGCAAATGTCTTGTCAGAGTGTTTCACTCTAGTAGTAAACACTCCATCTTCAGTTTTTTCCTCCTTTGCCGAGTATCTGAAGTAAATAGTAAAAATAGTGCAACCTTTATTCAGGGTGGTAAATACAATTTGAAGTAATACCTCTCTCCATTATAGAGACTGCTTTCCACAATCTAGATTGTTCAATATAATAAATGCATATTTTAATGCTAAATAATTTGCTGCAAAATTCTCATAGTATATAGCAGAGCTCTCTGTATCTATTCTTACGTATCTGCAAGCACTTTGTAAACATTAACTCATTAACTTTATAAACACGGTAGCATCTTAACTGCCCTTAAAATTACACAGGTAAATATCACTGTCTTATATCTATTAAGGACAAGAAGACTCAGATGCTTACGCACTTCCAGTTTGGCCATCACAGTGCCTAAAAACTCGGTGGCTGGAGTCAGAGGATAATTTAAGAGAGCCAAAGGCTGCTCTGTACAGTCAATGGGAAGAGTCAAGCCCTTCCAAATGTCAGTGTTCAATGACTGAAAAAGATTAGGTCCCTCTAAGGGGTGTCCAACAAAAAACTGCTTACAGCTAGAAAATAGGAAATGCTTGAAAGAAATCAGAAGGAAAACAGTATAGAGAATGCAAAGATTGTGTTAACGGGGGGAGTGTAGCTAGGAAATAATTTGGCCTCTGCATGGTCTAGATAGGTGTAACAGAGGTAGGAATTGCTTTGGACAAAGCAAGAATGGTTGGTTAGAATGTGATACATTAATTTGGGTGATCAGGAAGTTTCAGGAAGACTTTTGTTAGAGCATACCATTTTGAAAAGCTATTATCAAAGCCCTAAAAGCTTTATAAACTCAAGACCTAAATGGCATTAGGAATACCACAAAATGCAATCAGAAACCAAAAGCAAAACTATGTGTACCATGCAATATATACAAATACATACATGAAATGGTTTGAATTAAAAATAGGTTTTATTTTTTTTAGAGCTTTCACCAAACTGGTATATATTACATCCATTCATCATCTTGTTCTGCCAGATAGGTGGAATGCTTAGGAGGGATGGTAACCGCTGCCAAGGTTTGCTTAGCAAAAAATTCTCTGCCTGTTTTAGCAATAAATAATGCTCACTCTACCACGTGTTTACTAAGCAAGGTTGTGACTTCCTTTCATCTTGGTTTGGTGAGAGAAAAACCAAGAAATACTAATAAGGGTTAATTAAGCCACTTGTAATCTCAGCAGACTCTAAAGCTCAATAGGAAGCCAGAAGCAGCCTCGCTGGAGAGAGAACACTTGGGCCCTACTCACTGCCAGCATCTTAGCTCATGCATTTTACATGCAATCAGCTTTATATAAAAAATACGGTGACTAAGAAACGCAAAAATAACTATTGCAAGAAGGAACGTAAGGCCAAACCTTCCCTCAGAAAGAGGCTAGAGTCAGTTCATTCATTTTTCTCCTTTTACTTCACATTTCTTGTGTTTGAGGTTACACCATGGCTCAGTTTTAAGGGGAAAGTTGTCCTGTGATACCTTTTTGTCAGTCTGGTGACTGGGCAGGCTCCTGCAATCCCCACCGCGTGGAGAAAGGCTGGCATTCCAGCTTGCTTCGTTGGTCTGTGGCACCACGAACCCGCAAGGTCATTACGGAAAGGCAGACAGAGAAGTCTCCTCTGCACCTCTTGCAGAGAGAAATCAGCAGCAGCTTTCATGTGTCGCACTGGATTCAGTCACCTTGCTGTGTATTACGATGCGATGAGTAAGACTGGGAGACCTGGTCTTTGATGGAAAAATGTAGGCGCCTCCCAACCGGAATCAGCAGGGCTTTAGCTGTGGGTGAGGCACCTATTTACAAAGAGGGCTATTTCTGCAATTACTGACATGTCTGACTGCAGTCCAAAATGCGAGCACCCAGGACATCTGAGGACCTCTGAAACGTAGGTTACTAGAGACTTTTGTGGATTTCAGACAAGAGCTACTGTGGGCAGACTCTTTTGTTCCCACCTTAAGTGATTTGTCATTGTCCGTAGGAGTTAATGTTGTGTTTGGCTGGCTCGTGAATTTCATTATCCTCCTTTGATTACCAGGCTCGATACCCTCTTCATTTTTCTTACTAAAGTTTAGTTTTCCATGCCAACAGATTGCAGGGAAGCTGCTCTGCTGATCTCCTCATTCCAGGACTGAACAAATAAGTGAAACTTGCTAATGTTACATCATCATTTATTATTATTATTATTATTATTAGTATTAATTTCTCAAGTTCCCAGAGCTATGGGAACTTCTGACAGCTCATGCAGAGCACAAGGCTGTTTGTTAGTAGTTATCTTTCAATAAATTACGCTAATGAGAAAATTTCTCATCAGATCTCAACAAGTGTGTTTTGTTCCTTATAATGTAATGTTGACATATTTGTGGGCTGCTGTTCTGGGCCTGGATGTCAAAGCATATTAGACCTAGTACATTGTATTCATGAATTTGGTTGGTAAAAATAAATTAATACTTACCTGCTGCAGTTCCAGTTCTTGATTAGGTACTTTCACGTCCATTGATGGCATATTTACAAGCAAATGTCTCAAAAAATATTGGCATAGATTAGCTGAGGTCATCTCCCTTATGTGAAATCACCAGGTATCCCAAAATCCAGTGAAATTCAGAAATGCATTTGAAAACAGACCAAGTTCATCTACAGATTCCTATCCTAACTTCAATCTATTAAATATTTGGAAAAGCAATGACTTTAGTCATCTTACGAACTATACAGATTAAAAAAGGATTTAGTCAGAGTTTAAACTGGCAACTATGAATGTTTCAGCCCTCAGTCATAAACTTCATGTCAGAGTTTTCCTGTCTTTTCACCCTGGGCAGTAACCCCGAACGGACTGGGCATGCAGTGGTTATCTTAAGTGTGTTTATAAGGTACATACAACCCTTCACAACTACGAAGACGACATAGCATGTCATCAGACATGTACATGGTAACCAAAGTCGGGATCTACTCTAGCTGACAGTAATGAACTCTGACGGTGAAGCAGTAGTTATTTCTGTCCTAAATGACAAACTGCCATGTCTTATTATCTCGAAGCTTTAAGGCCTGACACACTCTATTTCATCTAATGAAAACAGTTTAAAACAAAAAGACAAGTCAACATATGCCAGTAGGAATGGATATGGAGCTGTATTTCCCCGGGTAGCCGAGAACTAAATACCAGTGATTTTTCTAACCATGGTGGTGTTTGTCGGTTCATTTTATTTCAAGGTGTGCTTAAACTTCAAATAGGTACTTGAATTAGCATCCCAGCTTCACCTCAATTGGCCACTTTTCCCAGGAGAAGACAGAAAAAGGCTGAAGTTATCACAAGTAATTACCCCTAGCTGAGCAGACATTTTGCCAAAAGAGTGATAACCACCATTTATAGTCAAAAAGAAGAGACAGTGAAAGCTAACACCTTGTTGCTTCTTTCTCTGTTAGGAATGGTTGGTTGTAAAGTAGTTCAGATTAGCAATGTCCCCATAGATGAACCTCATGGTACAAGACATTTTCCTTTTCCTAAGGGTAATTCAATTTAGTATTTAGCTCTGAATCAGCCTTTTGCATCTTGTCTAATATTTTGCATTTTCAGTGCTGTAAGGCAATGACTGCATCTTTGCTTTGGTTTTATACAGTGCTTGAGCCATGATTACAATTCCTGCAGCAGTTATCACTACCACCATTGCATATCCAGATATTCAAAGTCCCCTTTCCAGGGCCTTCTCTGTCACACTAGTATTTCCAAAATTCAGCACACAGGCAAGGGTTTGGCCCAGAAACTTAACTTCAACACAGTGTTATCATAAACCATAGGAGTACAGCATGTCCTAGAAAGACTCTGCCCTGGTTCATATTTAAAGACACACACTTTTAATGGAATTTTATCTTTCCAGACATTTTGAAATTCATTAAAATGAAAAATACTTCTTTTGGATTCCTGGAAGTAATTCATTCATTTATACTTAAAGTAAAGGATAGATATTGTAGTAACTGTAACTGTCAAAAAAGACGACATGTTAGAAAGGCTTAGGAAATACAGGCTGCATTCCTGACAGGCAGTTGAGGAACTGCAGGGAATTAACAATGCTGGGGACATTACATTCTTTTATACTATACTAGCAGCGACCAAGGACCCTGAAGTGTGGTTTAAAGACAGGATTAAAACTTTACAAAGCTTCATAATTCCAGTTTCAAAATTGCCTAAGTATTTGAACAAGAGGAGAATATGACTCAGTTCTACAGAGGTGAGCTAAGTATTGCCACACTTGCCAAAACCAAGAAAGTTTCTTTGCATTCAGACTGCAAATGAGTGATCAGGCGCTAGTTGGGCAGCCTTCAGACAGATGACCAAAATTAAATGCATACATGTGAGAAGGTATTAAATGCTGTTGGTGCATTTGAGCTGCAGGCAGAAATAAAAAACATTCGGTTCAGCTCTTTGTGATATAGTCCACCCTTTATAAGACACCTACAATGAAGCTGCAAAAAAAGAAATTATGCAGAAGCAAAGAAAAAAAAGCTGTTATACACTGTAGTAAAAGATTAATCAAACTATTCACACTAAACATCCATCTCAGTAATAATTCAATTGATTTCATCAAATCTTTTAGCAGTATACATATAACCCAGCTGAGAACCTAAATGCAGCAATGCAACATGGCAGATCACCCCAAATATAGTAACCACCTTGAATACAAGAAAAGACTCATCTAGACCTTTTCTTCTGTGTCTATCTATATCAGAAAAGAGCAAAATGGGAGTCCACGAAAGTGTAGGTCCTGCAATGTAGGTACTCAATGAACAAGATGGGCCAGGAATACTGAATGGCCAAAACACAAGTGCTTCTGTCAGGATATGTCTTCAAACTGGTTTGGAGGGGTTTTTCCCCTTTATCTATAATGGAAGGGGTAAATTCTGTCTATCCAGGCAGCAGTTTTCAGAAACTCCCGAAATGTTTTTGAAAAGGAGTCTATTACTTCAGCTTCACCTTTCACAAGCTCTACACAAAACCATACTTAACCATAAGGTTTCCTTACTGGGACACTAAAGTATCTTTCCATCTTTCTATGTCTTATGTGTTCTTTGATTCCTTTAAAAAGATATTGAATCTTCAGGTTTGCATTTTTAAGAAAAAAGTGTGTGTGGGGGGGTATCTTCTAGATACCGGTGGTTTTGTTTCGGTATATAGTATTTCTGTTTCTATCTATAGATATTCTGGCTTAGAACAAATTTGGCAGCAATACTGTGGAGACAGTGTTAAGGTATTAGCATGCTGAAGTATGATATACATCCTTCACATATGTCACAACATCTGAATTTCTAGCTCTGAGACTCTGCTTGTTTGAGTTCATCTACAGTGCCTGGATTTGTATACACTTTGCTGGAGGCACACAATAATACAGCAGTTCTGAATCTGAAAATAGCTTTACTAGATTTTTTTACTGAATTTTACATTTAAAGTAACTAGGATTCTCTATCGGATAACTCTCATATTCCTGTTTGCTAGATGAGTATTAACTGAATAATTCAGCACCCTAAAATTGCAATACATGTGCACTAATAATAATAATAATAAAATAAACATAGTTGTTAACTGCGCTGTTTCCTGAAAGATGAGCCCAAGTCACAACATTTACGGTCAGATCTCAATTTCCCTGTTTTTCAGGTGATGCAGATGTACTGCTGGCTTTTAACTTACATCCCATTTAAATAGCCTTTTCATTTGTGTGTATATTGCTTATTTATCTTTAACAAGACAAAATAAACATCTAGAATACAAATTACCTTTTTGTAGGTATTCATTAAAGAAGAATAAAGCATAAATTTTTATGAGGTACAGAGAGGCTGAGCTGAGGAGCAGGTGTTTCAAGTGTAGACAGAAAGATTCACTTGCTGCCAGTATGTTTAAAACTCACCGTTCCCACCCTGGAGAAGCCAGACAGTACTGTCCTCTTCCCCTTGTAAACTCTGGTTGCTGATGTGATGGGAAACAGTTAATGTTCTGCTTACAAATTTAGCCTCTTCATCCCAAGAGGTCCTACTAGATCCCAGGCTCTGGGACAAACCCAGGCTCTTTTTTCATGCCCCATGTATTTCAGAACAGTAATTCAAGACATATGCGTCTACCCACTGAAAGCCCAAAAGAAAGCTGTGTCCTTCTTGTGCCACATGAGCAGCCTTTTCAGTCTTCATCAACACAAGTCACAGGGCTCACTCAGAACCAGGAGGGAATAAATGAAGGATCAGGACACGTACGTTATAATTTTCTGTATACTGGTCTCACCTGTTTGTTTATAAGGCTTCTATCTTCCCAGATTATGTGTAAATATAGGTATAATATTTGTTAAAAAATATATAATAGGTTGTCTAGAGTCTAACAGACTAAAGTAGTATGAGAGTCCAAATCAAAGTTCCTCCAGTCTCTCTGAACTGCCTGACAGTGAGTAATGAACTGAGAAACACTCTTCAGTGCCATTACTAGTGGATCCATTTATACATACAGAGGTAATGAATACCATACTTTTGCTTTTAGACCCCTTTTCTTTCTTATTTCTTACTTCAAAAGTGTAAAAAAAAAATTTAAATTTTCCCTAGTTTCCCACTTGTATTCTTCATCGATAGATAAAAGCATGGAAGGGGAACATAGGATACAGCAGAGTAGTTGTCAGAGAAGCCTGCAATAAGCAGCAGACACCAGAGTTTGCAGAGACAGTGAAAGGCAAGGTATTCTGAGACAGCACATATATGAGATTTTTAGTAAAGTAAATGATGCACAGCAGGAAGCAAAGCAGGAGAGGAGACACTGCAGGAGCATGCCTTATTCTGCCAGCAAGGTAGTTTGAAAAGGGCAGCAATTATCTTCTGAAGAAGCAATATAGATGGGAAGAGTCCAAGATTATTAGAACCACTTTTTTCTCATGAAATTTTATGATAATGAGGGCAGTCAGGACAGGAAGGCCACAAAAATAGCTGTTGCTATGTACTCTATAAAATTGTGCTTTTTGCACTGGCCCAAGCCAGGAATTAAAGAATCAGGAGAAATCAAAGGGGGGGGGGGGGGGGGGGGGGATAGCAAAACTTCTTCCAACAAAACCAAAAACTGAAGATATGAGCTACTGAGATTATACTACCAAAGCTGTGTTTTAACCTACATCAGCTCTTTGTCACAGACAAAGGACATTGTTTGTATTCAGACTTCTGAAACAGTTGGAATAAATCACCCAAGCAGCAACTGCTTGAAACACATAAAATCTTCTTATGGGTTGAACTGATGTATTATCACAAGAAATTATTTTGGCTCCTGAAAAAAGTGGCAGTCATGATCACTTGAGTTCACAAACTCTCAGCTCCTTCCAAGGTGCAGGCTTATTATCCTCAGAATATTAAAGTTCCAGAAAAAGAACATTTCTAAGATATTTTAGCAGAATATTTATGAAATGGTTTACTGGCAAAGTTGCTGTTGTTCGTTTTATGTAAAGGACGTTTATAGGTGAAAACTTGTCTAGTTTCTGTATACATAGTAAGTGAAAGATTAGCTAGGTGTTTCTTTTAGAGGTGGATTGTGTGAATTCTTAACATTTTTTGTATTCATTTAGAAAAATAACTCTGATACAAGAGTGCCATTAACTTCACAGGTCTCCAGAATGGCTTTATGTACACCGAAAAAAAAAAAACAACACAAAACCCCCCAAACATTTATGTTATTCATAAGCATTGTAAAAAGGTTATTAATTTTACATTTTCAAACATTCACTAATTCCATCAGTATTCATACATCCCTACGGTGGAGAGTCTCTACCAAGCAGCCTCAGGTTTACACAGAAGCAAATGACAGCAAAACATTTTACAGAACGCAGAGGATTTGTCATGCCAGGCATCAAGACAAAACAAGGACTATTTCTCAAAACTACAAGTTTATTCTCCCATGTGTTGAACGTTGATGGAAATCCTTACAACAGTTACTATCTGTTCTTGCCACTTTTCCTTTCTAAAAATATCTGATACTTCTTGCCTGTGCATACACAACCAAAACCCTTATGAATTTATTCTGAATGTACAAAGCATGAAATTTGGAGTTTGGCATAATGTCAGCGTAAGGAGGACACACACATACCATTGCAAAGGCCTTAACAATTCAGCCGAGAGCTTACAAGGTTTTCATATACTCATGCATGAGGAATGCAACTCCCCATGAATTCAATTGTGGGTCAGATTTGTCTTTTGAGATTAAAGCTCCTATTAATATGTTGGGAACATATGAATTCAAAGAGGGTGTCTGACTATGATGAATGTCACTGCTACATGCTGAGAACTCCTGCTGCACGTTTCACTAACATGAATCTTGCAGATATTTTTCTTGCTATAAATCCTCCCCGAGTTTATGAAAATCTGCCACATAGCTGGTCACATTTTAAAAGTTTCCTGAACTTTGAAAGATTTTACTGGTTTGAAAAAGATTCTTTGGATAACATTATGGCCCCGCTGATGTGAACAGGAGTTTTCTCATTGATTTTAGCAAGGCCAGAATTTCAAGCCTAATAGCTGAAGGGGATATCTGTAAAAAGAGAAAGTATTAAACCAGCTACTGGTCAGAGCTTGCACTGATCTAGGCTCTGCTGATGTTCACGTGGCTACAGCTTAAATCTACAGTCTCCAGAAAATTCAGGTATCTACTTGCAAGCACTTAGTTCACACAAAGTTACTTTCTACTTTCACCAGTGAAACTATATCAAATTGTACCTCACTGCACTTTGTGAATTTTCCGTGAATATGTAGTAAGTAACAAAAACAAAAAAAGTTTGAGCCTTAGATTTTACTTCTTGTGAACTAAGTGACACTAAGTATTACTCTATTTTCCCAAATGCAGTTGCAGACTTTCTTCAGCAGAGGAAGACACAGTTTCCAGCAAGGAAAACACAATCTTTTGAGAGATGTGTGAAAACTTGAGGTCTATCCTTACCCTTTGTTTCTCAAAATGTGCACCCCCACTTGCCCTCTTCAGCGTCTCTGACTCCTAGAAAAATTACAAGTCAGTAAATGTGATGGTTTGCTCTGTGAAGACCTCACCAGTGAGACAGTGGCTGTGTCCTGACAGTTAACGATGAAAATGCCTTATCAGATTTGTACATGAAATTCAGTGTCAATGTACATCATGGGTACTTGCAGCATGGTCCTCAGGGTTCCTCTGGGGCTTTCACCAAGTGCTCTCCATAGCCAAAATTTGTGTTGCAAAGAGCTGCTGAATTAAAAGTCAACTCATTTTATGAAACAAACCAGCAAATGCCCCCTTCATACAAGCAGCCTGACACTCAGGACCCCTAGATACAGAGCAAGTTGTGTTCTTAGACTTGATTTGGCTTCAAGGTTATTATAATGTTTCTTTACATGTAATGTGGATATCTGTAGGCATTAAAGTCAGGAAATAACTTGCCTGTATCATACAAATGCTTGCCTAAAGTTTAGGGCTAGTTGGACATTTTGCCTCAAGGCTCTAAAAATTCTAAAAAAAAGTAGAGCACTCAGAAGCAGTGTAGGTGTTTCATATTCCCAATTACTGTTTGTTACTTTCCCAAACTCCCCCCAAAACAAACCCCCTCCACCATACCATCTTTCCAAAAAGAGTGTGGAAATTATGTTAATGTCAGCTACACACCCCATAACATCACTACCAGGGAACTGGATTGCACATTTTGAGGAAAAATAAGACTCAGCATGTATCTTTCATCCTGTTTTTTATCCTTGTACTCCATGGAAAGTATTCTCACCTTGGCTGTGAATTTAGATAAAGTTGCAGTCTGTGAGAGGAAAATTATGTGGGTGTGATTTGGGGGTGGGGGTGGTGTTATTTTGTCTTTCTGTGTGGGTTACTTTTAATTCTTCTTGGAGACCTGATATATAACCCTATATATCGTGATATATAATGTGATATATATCCTTATATAAGAATAACCTTAGTTTTCTACATTTTAACACTTGAGTCAAAGGTCTGACTGTGATAATGGCCACAATGAAGCTCCTTGGAAAATCTGGTGGTATAACTCCTGCTTCTGTTGGAGAGCTCCTAGATTACAACACGATTATAAATGCTTTCTCCTTACTACCCCAGTTCCAGCAAGAGGGAAAAAAGAGAATTATGAAATAAATGTTGTCTCCCTCCAACCAGCTGATAGCCCCACTTGGTGTTTCTATGCTTAAGATTTGTTATGTTTTTTAAGTGCCATTAATGCTTTTACATGATTCTTCATTTGAAAAGGGCTGTATGAAAAATTCAACTCAGCTAATCAGCATAAGTAAGTGATGGCAATTTCCCACAGAAAACAGGGACTCACAAGAAAAAAAGGTGAACAGAAAGGACCTGATTTACTTTTGTGATTAACTACTGACCTGTGATACACTGGAAACATTCAGAACAAGCAGAGACAACATCGACAGGACAAGGAAAAACTAAATGCAATCAGATGATATTCCACCGCTCACAATGAAAACATTGCACACTCTTTACAGCTCTTGTTAGGATTTCAAACCTCAGAGAAAGAGAGGAGTGATTCAAATGCCAAGCTCTTTTAAAATCGTGATACACACTTGAACTTAAAAAGATGCAGATTTTGATTCAGATTCAGTTCTCACTAAAAGGTGTGGGCTTTGAGCTCATCATTTACAGGCATTTCTAGCATCTTCTTACCTGAACCTTAACAAAATGAAATAGATTCACAAAACCTTTGTGAAGCATAGAACATTTCATTTGATCACTATAGAGAGCTAACAGAGGGTGCCCACAACCGCACAGATATCTCCAAGAGGTTGGTGGGCGTCCATCTCTTTCAGAAATCAGGCTTCCACCTTGCCACTGTCTTCCAAAACCTTAAAAGAAGCTATAGAGAAGCTGGAGGTACTCTCTTCTCTAGGATGCACAGTAGCAGGACAGGAGACAACAGGTACAAGTTGTTCCAGGGGAAATTTCATGTGGATTTAAGGAAAAAAATTACTCATCCTGAGAAGAATTAAACACCGGAATAGGCAGCCCAGAGAAGTGGTGGAATCTCCTTAGCTGGAAATATTCCTTGGCTAGACAGTGCTCTGGAAAACCTAATCTAAGGCCTGGCTTTTGGCTGGAGATTGGATCAGGTGATCTCCAGATGTCCCTTCCAGCCTGGAATTTTCTCTAATTCTGTCCTGTAACTCACCACTTCTGTTATTTTCTAAAATGCGTTGGTAGTGCTTAAGAAACATTAAGTTGTGTGAAGTGCATGTTCACCTAATATATGAAAACATGTGAGAAATAAGATCATTAAGTTATGTCCATGGGATTCAGATGACGGATATTGCTTGAAAGTCAAACAAAGGTATTCCGATGGGGTGAGAGTCTAGAAACACTAGTCACTAGCGCTATGTCTATCCCTGTCAAACTGAGGATGCCTGGGCACATACACCAAGAGGCACGGAGTGCTCTGCATCTGTGCTAGCAAACTGTCAGTGTCTCCAAAATAAATGCCTGCAAGCAAATGCTTATTTGAGCTGGTCCCTGGCCAGTCCTCACTGCCAGCAGCTCCTGCACAGGGTGAGTGTGAAGAAAGTCCTACCTGGGACAGGCAAAGCTGCTGCTAGATAATGTTCAAACCATTAATCAGACAAATAAGAGTGGTCCAGGGACCAGAAATGTCCCTGGGCAAACTGGGATTTAAAGCCTAAAAATACCATGGGAATAGGAGGAAATAGGCCTTTATTCCACTGCACATGACCCAGCAACAAAACATTGCACATACATATAAGGCACAGTTAGCAGAAAATATTAATTCTTTCCACTACAAAAGCACAAGCTCACTTTAAAACAAAATAAAAAATACTTAGCTTGTGGAACAGCTATGGTGAAAGTATCTTATAAATCTGTAGAAGATAAAATTCTAGATTATTAATGGTTTGATTAGTCAAGGGAAAGGTGTGAAATTAAATAAACAGAATGTCCTTGCTATCTGAAAGGAGATAAGTTGCTTGCATGAGTACATTCAGTGTTATGGTGGATCTATGTTACCAGTTTGACTCACCACCATTTTTGCCTGGGCCCTAGCTCATTGACAACACCACTATATAACTTATTTCCTAGTTCATCAGCAAGCTTGTATTGGGTTTGTGTGGTGAGGTTTTGGTAGCATGGGGCTGCAGGGGTGGCTTCTGTGAGAAGCTGCTAGAACTTCCCCTGTGTCTGCCAGAGCCAATGCCAGCCGGCTCCAAGATGCCAAAGCTGAGCCCATCAGTGATAGTGGGAGTGCCTCTGGGATAACAGACATAAGAAGGGGGAAAAACTCCCAAAGCTGCGCAATTGCAGCCAGAGAGGTGAGTGAGAACATGTGAGAGAACCAGCCCTGCAGACCCCCAGGTCAGTGCAGAAGGAGGGGGAGGAGATGCTCCAGGCGCCGGAGCAGAGATTCCCCTGCAGCCCGTGGGGAAGACCCTGGTGAGGCAGGCTGTCCCCCTGCAGCCCAGGGAGGTCCACGGGGGAGCAGGTCTCCACCTGCAGCCCGGGGAGAGAGGACCCCACGCCGGAGCAGGTGGGTGCCCGAAGGAGGCTGTGACCCCGTGGGAAGCCCGTGCTGGAGCAGGCTCCTTGGCAGGACCTGTGGACCCATGGAGAGAGGAGCCCACGCTGGAGCAGGTTTTCTGGCCGGAGTTGTGACCCTGTGGGGGACCCACGCTGGAGCAGTCTGTGCCTGAAGGACTGCAGCCCAGGGAAGGGACCCACGCTGGAGCAGTTCATGAAGAACTGCAGCCTGTGGGAAGAACTCATGTTGGAGAAGTTTGTGAAGGACTGTCTCCCGTGGGAGGGACACCACGCTGGAGCAGGGGACGAGTGAGGAGTCCTACCCCTGAGGAGGAAGGAGCAGCAGAGACAACATGTGATGAACTGACCACAACCCTCATTCCCCATCCACCTGTGCTGCTAGCAGGGAGGAGGTAGAGAATTCAGGAATGAAGTTAAGCCTGGGAAGAAGGGAGGGGTGGGGGGAAGGTGTTTTAAGTTTTGGGTTTTATTTTCTAATCACCCTACTCTGATTGGATTGGTAATAAATTAAACTAATTTCCCCAAGCTGAGTCTGTTTTGCCTGTGATGGTAATTGGTGAATGGTCTCTCCCTGTCCTTATCTCAACCTGTGATCCTTTTGTTATATTTTCTGTCCCCTGTCCATTTGAGGAGGTGAGTGATAGAGCGGCTTTGGCGAGCACCTGGTGTCCAGTCAGGGTCAACCCACCACAAGGCTCCACTCAGGCATCTGGATATTGAGCTTTCCCTGAGAGGAAACCTGTGTATTGGTGACAAAACAGTCTGCTCTGTGGTCCAGAGAGAGCATATTCACACATGGGCACCACATGCCTCTGACACTGCCACAAAGGTCCTACTGCTCCTGATGTACACTTGCTCCAGTGAGCTGCATAGTTCTACGGACATTTTGAGCCAGAGAAATCCACTGTCATTGTTACAAACAGGGACAGAGAGAGTTATCCTCCAAGGCTGGGTCGCTCATGGTGCCTGTGAGGAAATGCCCTCCATCCCCTGATGAGGAAGCTGTGCCCTGGGACACAGGAGCCTGGCACCTGCCAGAGGATGGCACAGCAGATTAGCAATGTCAAAATTGGCTCTGACACCAAGACATTTAAATGCCACCCAAAAATCAAGAGATTAAAAAGTGGTCTTTATGAAGGCCAGGGATGCCAAACAAGGATGCGGTGTGCAGAGTTGTACCTTGTGCCATACCACTCTACAGCCTCCAAAGCAGATGTTACAGCAAGGCTGGCATTTCAGAGTCAGTGAGCTCAGGTGCCTTCAACGTCCCCGAACTTCAAAACTTTCAGAAGAACTAGCGGCGGGTCCATTTTTCAGGGTTTCACCATTGCCCCCTCAGAAACATGGCAGGAGAGCTCAGATGGCCCGCTCCCCTCCTCCTCCCAGTATTCCCCAGCTCAGGTGATTGCCTCGCTCTGCCTACGTTTGGCTGAGGACTCATAGGGAAGAAAGAGTATTCAGGCTGAGCTTAAAGGACAGTGTGAGACAGACAGACAAATGATCCCCCAAAAGGTATGTTATCCTGAGGTGGGAAGAATTTTCCAGAATCAGCCCGACCCATTTGTCGCATCCCCTGCCACAGCAACACACAGGCAAAGGAGAAGAGTCTCTTCACGTACCGGAGTCCCACGTGCTGTTCCGTGGCAGCCGCGCAGACTCTGCCACAGCTTCAGCCTCTGACAGTCGCAAGCCCGGCAGATGTATGCAGTGAGCACCGCTCTGCGTGAGCCTCCCAAACCAAAGACATGTCTCAGACTATCAGGGGAGCACGTGTAGGTGCTTCCCTACTATCCTCCCTTCACAGAACCAATGGCCCAGCACTGTCTGCAAGCTGGCAGCAGAGAGAATGGGGAAAGAAATCTTTCTCCTATTTTCATAGAAACGAGTCACAGTTGGCAGGATGGCGGTTTATTGGGTTTATATGGGACATCCTGTAGTCTCTTTCAGGTGTTTCAACTTCTTGCCTCAACTAGGATTCCCCCTGTTCATGCCACAGCACAGGAGATGGAGGTGTGATCTCCCCAAGGCAGACACTCAGGGGTGGGGAGATGAGGAGGAGAGCCCAAAGCCATTAGAGCAGTCCTGACAACACACCGTGCTGGAAACGCCGCAGTGTAGGTGAGCAGTAGCATGTGATGACACTTACCATTGCTTTTAGAAGTCTCTAACAGGGTGTCTGAGGTAGCAGGAGGTTCTCAAACAAGCTACTACGCAGCAGAGACTGCAGATACGTACCAGTAAAGCCCTGTGTAGTGTGGGGACTTTCATGCAGCCCTTCTCACTTGCCCCTGCCTGCTCCATCTGCCTCTTTCACGACTCATCAGCAGGCTCAGGAACTGTGTATCACGGCCACATCCCTACCACCATACGAAGACACTTCTCCGTAGCTAAGAGACTGTCACCTGCAGAGTGCTTCCTAAAGGTCTGGCCTCAAAAAATGAGGGATGACGTGCCAGGCTGGTTCCCTGTTACGAAGTTGTGAACTTTGAATTTCATAAAGGCTCCGTGTACGCTCATTGCGGTACCCCTTCAATCCTACGGGATGATGAGCAAGACTGTACCCATGCAGGGTGTGCTGTGAGGATGGTGCAGGTCTCTGCACACCTGCCCTGCCCCAGCACTACTGCCGCGTAGGGAGGGAGGGAGGGCTGCAGGGACGTCTTGGAGACAGCGGTCTGTGACCAGCCACAACACTCACCTGCCGGAGTAACCCCCTCAGGTAGATGGTAATGAGACTGTTTGTCAGGGTCCGAAGGATAGGTAGGTGAGTTTGGCGGTATGTTGTGGCGATGAAGGCGCTCAGTGAACAAAGGCAATGTGTGTTCTTACAGTGCCATCTTGTGACACTCAAAGGTAAAATTTGTGCACTCGGAATTGACAAATACAGATTTATTATAACTATTTTTTAAATGGGACTTACAAGCAATTTCCAACAACATGCTACTGAAAACTAATGCATGCAATCAGTCTGCTAATTAGTTACAGGTCATTCGTTACTTTTAGTTTATTCATCTGAAATTTGGAAAATCCATGCATCACTGTAATTTTGAACATCTTTTCAAACAAATTCAATGGCAATACCGAAGTAACAGAGACTTCACAAGCGTCTGTATCCCTTTTTGGACAAGGGTCAAGTCTGGGAACAATGGATAAATTTTGAAAAAGCCATACCAATTCAAAAAGCTATTTAACATTTTTGTTTGTTTTGTCTTTTGAGGGGGAAAGCTGGCAGAGTTTGAAGGCTTTGAGTGCCCTTCATTTGCTGAAAAGGATCTTTCAGAGTGCAGTGTTTCTCAGAAAGGACCAGGCCACTACATTCAACCGATCTCTTGGAAGGTTATTTGGACCTTTCTGGCAGCCAGTGCTTTACTTCCAGCTCTCAGATGCTAGTCTCATGTTCTGTGTTGTTCTGATGGCAGACTGCTGATTTAATAGGTGGAAATATGAAAAATTCCTCCTTCATGAAGCTGGGGGCATGAGTCTCAGACTGACTGCTTTGAAAACTAACACTAAAACCTTAAACTGGCATCGGCTGGAAGCCAAAAGAGGGACTATAACCTGGGGCTACTGCTCTTACTGTGACCTAAATCACGGAAAGGGCTCTGTATCAACTTCTCAATCGGATTCAAACACCAGTAGCCTCTTTCAAGTTTTTCATCGAAACACCAGCAATGCTGGGATTTGAGACACTTTAGATTAAAAATTAGAGTCAGTAGAATAGTAATGACAGAAGGCAGTTTATGAGATTACTGAAGTAAGAGAGAGATGTTTTCATGGCAGCAGATGCTGACTTCCAAGCTATTTTGTCATATAGGACTCTAAGCCTCTATTCTGACTTGGACAAATTACCTGCAAAGGTAAATTGATACACTCAAGAAACCAGATCCTTTCATCAGTAATCAATGCACCTGGAGTTCTCTGAGTTATCAGAGATCTCCAGCTGGTAGCTGTTCTACAGCTGCTGCCGCTTCCTCTGAAGAACTTTGCGTCCATTGCCAAAGAGACCTAGAGGCGATGTGCGGTGAGAAAGACAGCGGTGTGAAAGCGTACTGCCTCTGCCACACACTCGAGTGGAGGGAGTGCAGATTGCTAAACAGAATTGGGGAGGGAAGCAGTGGGGAGCTGTGATACTCCAATGCCCTTGTGATATAGGTGCTGATGTAAAGCCTGCACCGATGAGGGCTGACTATCACTTGTTCACAGTCCCATTTGGAAGGCCGGTCTGGGTAACTTAATGCAGAGGTCTTGCTCCCTTTCTATTTTCCAAATAGAAAATTGTTTCCCCTGTATTTTAATGATTTAAGACATCTTTATTTTCAGACCTAAAACTGCAGAAAATATAAATTTAAAGAAGAAACAAAAGAGGCTGCTACTTATCTCTGCATCTACATATCTCTAGTAATATAGATTTCAATATCCAAGATAAACTTTTTCATGTTACTGATGTTTACTTGCATGAGTAATAATAAGTGTGTTTTTCTTTGCAGTTTTCTTCTGTGCCCGAGTTTGATATACAGTTCAAAATTTAAAGAGCAAGCCCACATCTATGCTTTAAAATTTCCCGCACATTTTATTCATATAATTAACTTGTAAAGTCATGTCTATTTTTACTGACAACATCCACCTTTCCCTGATGTGTGACTGAGTTGTGTAACTCTTCATAAAATTAATATCTGCTACAGCAGGGTTTAGGATTTGTCTCTTCCCCCTCCTCTGGACATTTAGAAAGTGTATTGGTCTCCTGATGTCATTCGACTGCAAAATAACGAATATATTGTCACATACAAAGTCCTAAACTTTCAATAGAGAATACCTCTAAATAAGAAAATTGTATTCAGCCTTGTTGTATGGCATTCATCTCGCCTAACTTCAGACATCAACAGTGTAGACATTTACAGCTAAACAAGTCACTCCAGTGTCTTTTTATAGGGAGTTAAAATGTGTTTTGGGATGATGTTCTTCTGATTTATTTTAGCTATCTACCCGGAGACCGAGATGAATTTATACTTAGATCATATTGACAAAAGTAACTGCTTCTCCACTGACTAGATTAACTAGCTCAAATGTAAACCTATCTTTGATTAGATTAATGCCATCCCCATTGGCAATAACAACACATTAATAAGTATCAATTTAAAGAACAGTTCTCAGAATTCTTTTTAGTTAATGTTGTATTATTGTAACATCATTCCACTTTCTCAGGGTTTGTTGCAAGGCTTATATTATCTAAATTGGTTTAAGTCTGATACACAGCACAGCCACCCTCCCAAAGCTTTTCCTAAAGCTTAATTCTGTAATCTACAAAGGCTAAAAACAGTCACTGCACAATCTATAACATTTGCCTGTATCTCCGCTAACTTAGAAACAGAACGTTTGCATGGTGTGATACTGGCTTCAGTAGAGGTGAAAAATCTACCAAAGATTTCTGGTTCTTAATGGAGAACTCTATCTCCTATAGGTGGGAGGGGAAGGGGTAAGGGAATCTTTTCCTCATTCTTTGGGGAGAAAGATGTTCAAGCAGATAAATGGTTGAAAAAATAGTCCAATCTCCTCTTGATCTACTAGTATATCGTTACACAGAATTTGGCAGGGTTTTCAACCATGTTCACTGGTTCAAAGAGAAGTATTTAGAAACTTGTACAGAAATATTCTGCTATAATAACCAGAATATCAGAGTCCAGCTATGCAGTATAGTAGATTTATAGGAATAAAAGGTTTAGACTTCACTGAATGATTTTTTTAAAAAGCTTGAAAAATTTCAACCCTGGAAACAGTTTTTGGTTTGGTTTGGGGTTTTTTTGGAAACTTTACTTAAAAAAAACAAACCAAACTTCATGTGCCATTGTAATTAAACTAAAACTGTTGCAATAATTTGATCCTCATGAAAATAAACTATCAAAATTGCCCTCACAATTTGTACAGCACAATGGTAATTTTACTGTCCTTATAGTATTGTCCTTATAGTATTAGACATCAAATGCTGATATTCAGTTTATTAACAACACCTGCCTTTATTGATTTTCTTTATGGCACTGTTTGACCAATGCTCTGAAAGTTAAGCAAACTTAATGAATTTAGTTTCACTTCTCTCTTACAGCATTAGAGATGTTGTAAGATTCTAGAGAGTGAGGAACTGAAGTAGGGCGTCTCATCTTTACAAGAAAAAAAATTGAGTTCTCATACTGAGTTACTAAGTCAAGTTAAATAATGCAAGGTAACACTGAAGTCCAGACAGTTTGCAACCTTGATATGAGCTGGCAGGTCAAAATAAGGTCATAGGTGCAGTTTTTAATTGACCTATTAGTCGATATGAAAACTAAAAATAGAGTTTAGCTTTCAGTAGAATTTAATTGCATCTGAGTTGATTCAATTAGGTAAAGCTGAAATCAATTTTTTTTCCCGGAAAAAAATGCAGCCAGAGTTGTTAAAAGAAATGACATCTGTGATGTGCTTAGTATCTACAAGTTCAAGTCACTTGATACAATAGTGCTCAGCAACCTGAAAAAGATTAGCTGAAAATCTAAGACACAATTAGGAAGATTCTGCCCAATTTCCTGAAATTCAGCTTTTGCCTTAACCTGTGTGAAGCTGGCATGGTACTGCACCTGCTCAAAGTTTTCAGCTGAGTGCTATTAAAAAAAAAACAACAACCAAAACACTAACTGAACTGCTGATTATGAGAAAAACATGGTCTCCTCTAATCTTTGAGCAGCCTATTTTCCTTTCAGCGCACATGCCATTATCTCAGTAGTGTTAATGGGATTTGGAACCATTTGTCCAGAGACCATGCCTGTCTCTGGGACCTCTCTGAGACATATTGAACATTTGCAATTCTCATTGAACTTAACAAGAACAAGTTTTGTGTCTTAAACACAGCACTTTTTTTTTTTAGGTTACATATAGTAGTGTGTTGTGGCAGAAAATCTGGACTGTGAAAAAGAAAGTTAAACTTTTTGAAAGAGATCTGAGCTAGATCTTACAAGCCTTTGTGCATACATGGTCTGTACATATGCAAGTAGTCACACTGACATAGAAATCGCACTATCAGGCAGTGTTAGAGAAGAAAAAGAACAAAATTAAATTACAGTAAGGGAGAAATAATCACAGTCTTCTGAAAAATAATCAGTAACATGTTTTATGCATTTTTTTTAAATTTGTATTTCTTCGCATTTTTGTTCAATTCCTCTTTCTTTGAGTCTCATCCAGTAAGGTCTCCCTCCCACTCCCTCCGTCTGGAATATGAATCTAATTCTTTACGTACTTTCTCTTCAACTTACTTTTCAACTCTGTCCCCAAAGCTTCTGAAATTTCAGTGATTAATTGAACAGAATCTGGAATACTTCCAAGCCTACCTCGTCCTTATTGGTTTGACAATGTTCCTGTGCTCTGGTCATTAGTACAGCATGACCCTGCAGAACTAACTCAGCCATGAAGCAAGTTAATCAGTAAATGAATAGAGTTCTTGAACAGAGAAGTTTTAGCCTGAGTTCACCAGAGCAATTATGTGTTAATTAATTCTCTGCCAGGCACAAAGTAAGACAAATATAGGAAGTATGATCTTCAGAGAAATAATTTTCTGGGGAGAAGGTCAAATCCTAAACTGATGTAAATTGTCAGACCTTACTTTACTTACATTGAGCTGTTATGATTTATACCTTCTGAGGATCCGGCCCTATTATAAGAGGATTCACTATTTTAATTTTACTCTCAATCCTAATAACCAATAGCAAATCCATGCCAGCTGAGCCTTTCTTCAAAGAAATAATGAGTTTCCTCTGAAAAATTGCTTCATGGGACTTAAATTATAAATAAAAAATCTGGTATATCTTCATTTTCTAGATATACATAGATGTGTATCATATTAGACAACATGAAAGATATATCTAGATCCTGACTTTTTTTAATGTTGAGTTGCAACATGTACAAATTTATACATGTAACTTACTAAAAGGAGACAGCATTAAAATCCCCAGAAACATGCAGACTAGGACTTGAAAGCAAGCTTTGGATTGTATATTTTCTTATATTCGAAAAATTAACTCCTGTGAGCACAACTCAAGTAGACCATAGTTAAGAGTGCTGCACAAGCAAAACGGTTTGCGAATCTCAAATGAAAAATACATCAAGAATCTGTGCTTGTTCGCATTTTAATCCATAAGTGTGGTGGGTTGACCCTGGCTGTATGCCAGGTGCCCACCAAAGCCGTTCTATCACTCCCCTCCTCAAATGGACAGGAGAGAGAAATATAATGAAAAGCTCGTGGGTTGAGATAAGGACAGGAGAGATCATTCACCAATTACTGTCACGGGCTAATCAGACTCAACTTGGGGAAAATTAATTTATTACAAATCAAATCAGAGTAGGGTAATGAGAAATAAAACCCAAACCTTAAAACACTTTCCCCCCACCCCTCCCTTCTTCCCAGGCTTAACTTCATTCCCGAATTCTCTACCTACCCCACTCCAGCGGCACAGGGGACGGGGAATGGGGGTTGGGGTCAGTTCCTCACACGTTGTCTCTGCCGCTCCTTCATCCTCAGGGGTAGGACTCCTCACTCGTCCCCTGCTCCCCCGTGGGGTCCCTCCCACAGGAGACAGTCCTCCACGAACTTCTCCAGTGTGGGTCCTTCCCACAGGCTGCAGTTCTTCACGAACTGCTCCGGCGCGGGTCCCCCACAGGGTCACAAGTCCTGCCAGAAAACCTGCTCCAGCGTGGGCTCCTCTCTCCATGGGTCCACAGGTCCTGCCAGGACCCTGCTCCAGCGTGGGCTTCCCACGGGGTCACAGCCTCCTTCGGGCACATCCCCCTGCTCCGGCGTGGGGGCTGCAGGTGGAGACCTGGTCCCCCGTGGACCTCCCTGGACTGCAGGGGGACAGCCTGCCTCACCAGGGTCTTCCCCAGGGGCTGCAGGGGAATCTCTGCTCCGGCGCCTGGAGCATCTCCTCCCCCTCCTTCTGCACTGACCTGGGGGTCTGCAGGGTTCTTGCTCTCACTCACCTGTCTTCTGACTGCTGCACAGGGTTTTTGCCCCCCCTTCTTACATCTGTTATCCCAGAAGCTCTACCACCATCACTGATGGGCTCGGCCTTGGCCAGTGGTGAGTCCGTCTCAGAGCCAGCTGGTATGGGCTCTGTTGGACAGAGGGGAAGCTTCCAGCAGCTTCTCACAGAAGCCACTCCTGTAGCCCCCCTGCTATCAAAACTCTGCCACACAGACTCAATATAGTAAGATATTTATCTTTTATTTAAATGGGAACCAAGGCAGGTTTTAAACCAAGCAACCTCTTCATTATTTCAGAACCCAAGTTTTAAAAAACGAAGACTGACTGGGGTTTCCTAGTTTTTGGATGTCCCTTTTGTAACCCTTTAAGGGGATTTAACGTTCACAGGATTCCCAAATTTAGCCAGTAAAATCTGAAGGCACCATTATCTCAAGTCACTTTGGAAAGAAGGGGCCATCTAATCTACCAGCAGAACACTGACTATGTATCATCTCATTAATCCTATGGCTAAGAGTCTAAATAAAAGTTGATCATCAGATCTGTTTTGAAATGAAAGCATTTTGTATGCCCACCGCACCAAAGGTGCTGCTCAGTTTGGTTGTCTAGGCATTGTACTTTCTCAAGAAGGAGGATGTCAGGTCTTTGTGCTCTATTTCCATCAACACCGTTTCATTGCTCTTCAGTTGTGCTTTCAGTTCTATAAACATACTTACGTGAGAGTGAAAAGAGAAAAGCATTTAATACTGGACTTCACTGAATTGCACAGGTGTAGCTGAAAGCATACTTCATGCCATAACTTCTTATCGGGTGTGCCTAAGGGTTCATGATTAATACAAGCTTCTCAGAAGTGCAACACTGAAATATCTTCACTGGAAAATTCATTATAATTCCTCTAAAATAAGCCAAGTCAGACATTATATCTCATCTATAATTACCCCATAAAATCTCTTACTATCTTTCAGTATTTTTTGCATTCCAGATAGTCAAACACAAACAAAATAGTAGTGATAGATGTGTCTTCTCAGAAGCTATTATTACCTCCAAGCTCACCAAAGTGCCCACAAAGGGGTACTTCTCAGATTCTCATCTCTGCAGGACAATAGGATTCATACTGTTTGCAGACACAAGAGACTGAACAAACAAAGGTGACACAGAAAGGTGTGATATAAGCCTGGAGGCAATCATAATCAGCTATCACTAATAGTCCTGACAATATGCCTGTTGCAATTACTTGAATTGCATGTGACCAGCTAGCTATTTTACCACACCTGGTGATGTTCAACTTGTAACGTTTAGCAAATACTATTCTTCATCCTTCGTTTGTGATTAATCTCTTGCTGAAGGGCAGTGTTTGTTAAGGAAAAAAAGTGTTGTGAATTTTAAAGAACAGAGAACATTTTTTTAAGAAGTACCCAACTGCCCTATTGCATATTTAGATACCGCAGTTCTTTCTGTAGAGCAGGTAACTGCATCTCCAGATAGATGTGTGACTGATCACTAAAACTACAAATACATGTTTCATGCTGAAACAAAGTGCCGGCACAGAGGAAGTTTATCAATAGACACAAGCAGTTCTATGTACAGTGGAGTCGCTTCCTGTGGCTTTTTGTAGAAATGTGGATCTGGATCACCTAATAAAGGGTTCTGCAGACCCTCTATCCGTCCTGCTACGTATTTTCAAAAAACTTGTAACAATGATTTTTTTCTCTCTCTTCCTCTCTCTAACACAAATAAAATTGATCATGTGTTTCCTTAGTAAACAAGGATGAAAAGAAAAGTTGGGATCCAGTTTTTTAAAGGAAAGCAAAAGGGGAAAGGAAGTACCCAAAAAGGGTTTGTGAAGGAAACCATTTAGAACAAAATAAAGAAATTATAATAACAGTTTACATATAATCCAGTAAAATACAAAAAAATCAAAAAACTAAAGTTGCATGCTAAATTAATATTTCTATCACACTTATTGCATCTCTTCTCCCTGCCTTTTCTGTCTCTGACCCTAAAGACAACAGAATAAGAGCTTCAGGGAGGAAAAGCATTTTTCTGTATATCCTTGCAGAATTTAGCACAATGTGGGCCTAATCCCTTTATTGCTTTTGAGAGTTAAAATAACACATAACTCCTAGCTGTCACAGTAGTAAAGTGAACTGAAGCCAAAGAAAAACCAAGAATATCTACAGGGACCACTGCGAATAGGAATCAACAAGTTTCTTGGAGTTCTACCTGCTAATATGTGCCAAAATTTCATGTTCTTTCTTGTTTATAATTTGGTTAACACAAAATTACTTGCATTATTATTTTCCCCATAATGTCCTGAAATGACATATCCCTTTCTTGCACAGACTAGCCTGCTTTTTTGATAACAAAATGCTATGGTAAAGAAACAAAAGTCCAGGAAGACTGTCTTCCAACTGCAACACTTGTCTAAGGAAAGGTAGTGGAAGATTATTGAAATTCATTGTTATTTCTCTATAACCCTGTTACATTATTAAAACAACTATTTTAGCTACTTGCCTATAAAGAGGAGGTTAAAATATTTTTTACATTCCTTTTGCCCCTTGATCATGCCATAAGCAGTCTTTCACAATATTTTTTCAGAAGAAAATATGCATGTTTCTTCCAAAAAATATGTCAAGTTTTCTCCTTTAACAGATGGTGAAAGTAGTTCTTATCATATTTCCTCATCCTCTTAGATTTCTAGCAAAACATTTTGGCAAATCAAGAGGTATAAATAGAGATTCAGATGTTTATTGAACAGCACATAATTTAAATAAATCATATTTATGAATGTCTGGCTGAGCAGAATTGATTGCCAACATATACCCTTTGGGCCTGAGTTTGTTATTTGATGTTTATCTCAGACTGGAAAACACAGTGTGTGAATCATTTATCCATTTTTGTACTCTCTTTTCTCTTATTTTTTAAAATTTTCCAAATCCCTATTTAAAGTAAAAACGCTGTTACTTTGAAATGTACTAGCATGCCAAATAAGTTTGGCATGTGGGAACAGGGTTTAATTAAAGAACAGTAATTAACTAATACATTAGTCAAAGAAACACTCACTATTTGCTCCATTCTCTCTCCAAATAATCGAATACGAAGAAATTCTTAGATTGCAACATCGGGCTTTCAAAAATTTGGCATTTCACCTTGTCAGAAGCAGGCTGCAGAAGTATGAACCCTCTCTGCTAAACAGGCTCTGAATTCTTGAGAGGCGCAATGCTGGCAACACGCTGCACCAGCAAACCAAACAGACACGAATGTTGTGAAGGAACACAAGATGAGCAACTATCTTGCAGATTCCCAGACCTGGGGCAATTCAAACTCTACAAAAACCCACTAGGTGCTTTCACATTCTCACCATCACTGCTACTTTTTCTAGACTGACTTTGATTTTTTTTACTCCCATCCGTATTGTCAATGATCAACCTAGCACAACATTTGCAGTGTCTGGAAGAAAGAGAGAAAAAACATTTTCAACACTGCAGATCAAACCATGGGGCTGTCGCTGATAGTAGCCTTGTAGGATAAGCAATCTATAGACCTGGGAAGAAACTGCAAATACTCCTTGACTTTCTCATGTTCTTTCAAAGAGGGGAAGAAGAATCCAACAAAGACGGTCCAACTATCACCACAAGATACCAGAAATAAATCTTAAAACCACATAGTGAATGGATTTTTGTACTTTATTTTTATAACCACAATTGTAATGAATCTTAGTAGGAAAAAGTAGTGGTCTTTTAAGGTGCCCATGCAAATAAGGTGCACCTAGGCTTTTTTAGTTTTCAATGATATGTTCATAGGTGGCAAACTCATACATCCCGATGTTACAGGTGTTAGTATCCGTAGCAAGACTTGATTTCCTTCTCATTTACATTTTGATATGAGAACTAACGTGGATGGAATACTCATTCAGCAATGTCTCAGCCTATTTAAAACTTTATGTGCTGTTTCCACCTCTGATATGTACCAAGTCTGAAGTCCTTCTTTCTTACAAAGCTTTCATAACGGCAATTATGAATGTCTCCTTTCTCATCGACTAAAGTTCCCCTTCATCACCTCCTGCAATCTCTCATTACATTATAGTTTTTATATGAATACTGTTACTAAAAGCTCCAGTCTTCCCAAAATAGAATTTCTCTTCCTCCCCTGCTTTGTTTCTGGAATACTTTTAAAAAATATTTTAGATAAGAACATTTAAAAGAAGACCCACCTCAAAATGAATGTATTACCATTGATTGAAGTTGTTTTAAAACCAGATAAGCAGCAATTTTCTTCACTATTTGAATCTCTAACCAGCAAAATTAAATCACATTGTTCTCAGCTTTGTGTTCCCAAGGTAAATAGTGGCTCAAAAAGAAAATGGTGACTATGCCCTGGGTGGCAACAAATATAACCAACTTCTAAAATACATTTTCAAAAAAGGTATTTTAACGAATCCACTCAAAAGGCCTGCAGACAGAGAAAATCATGAGAACCTGCTTCCCTTGGTTAGTAAACTAGTCCCAGACTGAGCATCTGCACAGATGGAGGAGTTGACACTGATCTTTATCAAGGAGATCAGAGGAGCACCGGTAAATATTCCTTAGCAAAGATGTTACTGAACCCCCTTCTCAATGGATTTGAGTTGTATGATGAATTATAAGAACATAATCTTATGTACTGGTTTTGGCTGGGATGGAGTTAATTTTCTTCATAGTGGCTCATAGGGTGCTACGTTTTGGATTTGTGACCCAACAGTGTTGATAACACAGGGATGTTTTAGCTACTGCTAAGCAGTGCTTACAGAGCATCAAGGCCTTCTCTGCTTCTTACGCTGCCCCACCAGTGAGGAGGCTGAGGGTGGGCAACAGGTTGGGAGGGGACACAGCTGGGACAGCTGACCCCACTGACCAAAGGGGTATTCCAGACCATACGATGTCATGCTCAGCAATAAAAGCTGGGGGGAGGAGGAAAGGGGATGCTTGGAGTGATGGCGTTTGTCTTTCAAGTCACTGTAACAAGTGGTGAAGCCCTGCTGTCCTGGAGATGGCTGAACACCTGCCTGTCCATGGGAAGTAGTGAATGAATTCTTACTTTGCTCGGCTTGAGCATGCAGCTTTGGCTTTACCTATTAAGTTGTCTTTATCTGAACCCACGAGTTTTCTCACTTTTACCCATCTGATTCTCTCCTCCTTTCCACTGAGGTGGAGTGAGCCAGGCAGCAGCTGTCTGGGGCTGAGCTGCCCGATGGGGTTAACCCACAACATCTCAAAATGACAAAATCACTCATTACGATAGAAAAGCATGCAACCATTCACAGACAGTATAATCAGGTCAGCTTTCTATTTTCAGTGCCTCACCAGGACATAGCAAACATTTTTTTCAAATGCAGACCTGGCTACAGTTATTCACACTTTGGAGCTGGCCATGAGAATGATATCTTAGACCATACACCCCAGGAGTACCAATGCTTTAAGGCCCATAGCTATGGCAGTAAGCTCTATCTATTTTTCTCTAAGATGTTCCTTCTTAGTTTGCTTTTAGCTGTTCTTGCATGGAGGTCTTGTGATTTTCTTCCTGTCAAACTCAAGCAAAGGGGTTAGGAGAATCATATTTATGTGCAGTGAAGCAGAAAGCAATGGTTTGAAAGCAATCACCAGTTTACTGTGGCAGTATGTACTCTATGTTTGCCTGCCAGGCATTATTTTACATTTTGCACAAATATACAGGGCTAAGTGTTCTGTGCAAAGGCTTAACCCCCCTAAAACTGGTAGTTTACAAAATATTTGGGGAAAAAAAAATCTTAGAAAATAAAATACTGACCCAATTGCAGACAAATGTATCTAATATTTGAAACTATAGATTCGATCAAGGCCACACTAGCATAATGCTGATCCCCTCCTGAGAAAAGTGCACTCAGATGTGAAGGTTTATGCCTCCACTGTCTTCCTTCCTCCCTTGAAGACCACGTAACTCCTTCTCTGTAATGGAAGACTCACACAGTCAGGGAAGTTAAGGGAGCAACATGAAGAGTGGTAAGGAAAACAGATAAAATGAGAAAAAAAATAAGCAAGACAACAAGGTTAGTGAAAAAACCCATTACTCTCCTGGCCTCTTTTTTCCCTGGTGTGTCTCTGTTGCCTCTGCAGTTGCTGATCTCTCCAGCTGAGCAGGTCTCACATCCTTCCCGTCCTCACTTCCCTGGCTGTCACCAACACTACTCCGTAACAGACAAAAAATGACTACTACTGTCCCCAAGTACATGGGCATATGCTTGTTTTCTCCTTTAAGAATCACTCTCCTGTCTGGTACAGTATGGGCTGTTTAAGTGATGTATATGATTTGTGACCTCTTTCCCGTTGTGTAAGGCAGAGGACCCTCTCTACACAGTTTCACTGGAATTCAGATGAGGCTTTTAGTGCATCATGGAGAGGTTTACTTCTTCTCGCATTCATTTTAGCATTTACAAAAACTTCCCAAAGAAAGAAGCAGGTCCCAGCTCATTTACAACTCAGAACTTCAGCAAACTTTGAAACTTAGTAGAACGAGAGTGATTTATTGAGTTTGCTAGAAAAAAAGAATGGAGTTTCCTGTTCTCCCTCGCTAAATGACTTTTGCAAATATTAAAAATGGGCTCCTATTTCTCTTTTGTATGCATGCCTGTAAAAACAACCTCCAAAACGATGAGATTATTTTGCTAGGTTTCAATGTAAACAGAAGAAATGGAACAACTGTAAAGGCCTCACTCAAGCTAAAATTTTCTTGACTTCTAAGGGGCTCTAAATTCCCTCTGAATTCCCTCTACATTCAGAATGTAGAGTGTGGCCTAACAGAAGGTTCAACAGTGCAGATGCAATGGAAATATGAAAGCATAAGGAATCATTCATGATTCTTTTTTTTTTTTTTTTTTTTTTTTTTATTCTCAGAGTTACACTTACAAATTTTGGCATTGCAGGGTCTTTTACTATATTTTACAAAGACCATTCAAAATTCTAAACATTTACAAATGGTTCTCAGCAGGTAATAGAAGGTGTTTTAAAATGGCATTGTAACCTGAATTTTCTGAGTGTCTCTTTGCCTAGGTACCATGTTTAAGGATTTGACATTTGTTCACTGCCCAAAAAAATTGTATGTGATTTTTTAAAATTATACTGTTATGCCTCTATTTAGGTACCTAAGTACTACAACCTTCGTGGTCTTAATAAGTGAGAGATGGATACAGTACTACCTGATATGTTCAGAACAAGATGTTGGGGATCAGATCCCTTTTTTTCCCGTTACCCCTTCTCTGAATTCCAGTGATATTAACTTACAACTTGTTGTGCTTTCTAAATGCTAGCACAATGAATATTTAGACTGTCTGAAAATAAGAATTATTTCCCAAAAATAAACTGTGGCATGATCAATAATATCTCTGTGTAACAGAAATAATCAGTATGATCTGTCTTCTATTGTTGAATTAAAAGATTCACACATATGCTCCTGTAAACCACAGGCATACTGAGCAATAGTCTTTTGGAGTGCAGACAGCTTCTGTGATTCTAATATGACAAACAGCAGTACAGTTTCACTGTCCCCTCTCTATTTCATAGTACCACAGGAGGAATACTATATAATAATGTCAAATATTTTTATTATAAGCCTCAATTTTAAAAATATGTAATTTGCTGGATGAAATCTGTCATAGCTGTTTCCTTTCCAGGGCAGCTCTAAAAAAAAAGCTTAATCAATTCTATTTAGCCATTTTTAATATCTGAGAGAGACAAAAATGAATATGTTACAGCTGTTGCTATTACTCCAGATCTTACTTTTTTAGCTTCCATTTTTCACATTGTGTTCTTTGAAAAAATAGGATATAAGAAGCTTAAGGTTGTGTTTCTGGCTTACAAAACTTATTTTTGTACATTTATTTTTAACATTTCTAATGTTAATTAAGACAGGTTGTATGTGTATGCTTAAATAATTATTCAGATATTATTGTGTTTGCTAACTCAAACATGTCTTGACAAGTTAAAACAGCTGTTTAAGAAGTAGAAGTTCCTAAACACTTGAAAATCATGGGCCTTCAACACATAGAACATGTTTTTCAATATTTTTTTAATATATGTTATGATGAGAACTAAATAGTAAACAGTCAAATTAATGTCTTTCACACACAAACAGGCACTAGACACGAGGTATTTAATTCTAGTAATTGTAAACTCTATTTCCATGAATGCACATTCAAATCCAACTCTCATTGCTTGCTAGGCTTGTAGTTGCTTTGCAAACAGTTTGCTCACATTAGCAATAACAAAATTATTTGTCTAGGGCAATGGTTATGGGAATTCTGCTTTGATTTCAGGGTGGTCTGTAGATAAATTTTTTTTAAGAATAACTGGACTCACATATGCTTCTATAAAATGGAGTATGTGGGTGGTATAAATAAAGAAGTAACGTCTGTATTGATAAACTAAGCAGTGCTAAGGTCCAAGCACAGGCACTGGCACATGGTCACCAATTTTGTTAAATGGTTAACATGGTTTCTGAAGAAAAAAAAAAAAAAGGGCAAGCAGCCCTCCGGGGCAGTACAAGCCAGGCACTATTCCCAATAGGCCGTTTAGATGAGAACATTATATGTTGGAGGTAACAGGATTTAGCCCCCTGAATGTCAGCCATGTTGTGTAGGTTGGTATCAGGGCTAGATAATAGTCAGGGACACATTTTATTTACTAATCAGACAGTGTTACTGCTTATAATCAAAATACTAACCCAAACTTCTATTAAAAAATTTTACAAAGGGCATTTTATTCTGGCATTTTATTCTTTACTACCTCTTTTTGAAGCCTCAGCTGCAACAAATTCATTTAACTTCTCAACAGCATCCATATACACCATCTAAACCTTAAGTCAATGGCATAACAACTTTCCTGTAGACTTACTGCTTCAAATATAGCAAAGGCTTTTTGTTTTTAATTTGGTTTTCAACTCCTTATTCCTCCTCTAATCCATTCTATTTTACCTTACTTATTGCAACAATATCTTCCTTTCATTAGCTACACAATTTCATGTTCAACTAATTATCCAGCATGACCACCAGCTCCTTTCAGCATTATTAAACTCCTGAGTCATGTCATACATTCTCTAGCCTTACAACGCCGACCTGTATTCTTTATTTCTGGAAGGAGGAATGATTTTTTATTTATTTATTTATTTATTTTAAAGAAGGGGTCACCTGTGAGAAAGGTCGGAAGCATCTCTTTGTAACACCTTTGGCAGCTTGTGAGCTTCCCAATTTTTAAAGTCTTTTTTTATATTTTTCAGTATCATATTTGATCAGGTATTCCCATAAAAATAATACAATTACACTGCTGTCATATATAATGAGTTCAGGTTTGACTTTTGCACTCCTAGGAATGCTAAGCTAGAACTCAAGAGCAGAATTTTGTCAGTCTGTATTGTGCCATGTAAATCTAGTAACTGAGACAAAAAAACCCGAGACTCCAATCCTCCAAAGGTATGTCTCCTTATCACACTTCGTTTCCATGAAAACATTCAGACAAACTGCCACCATTACTTCATGGCAAGTTAATTGCCTACAAATAGCTCATACTTCCCCACACTCCCTGAGCCTGGGGTTTCCACAGGACTGAATGAAAATGCTTGCAAATAATAAAATTTAACAATTCATTTAATGTTCTGCAAGGGTTTTGTAGATTATAATTTTTTTCCTTATGGACATCATGTTTTAAAATAGTGCGCACAGATCTGTTATAAGTTTTTTACCATCAGGGCACTTGAATGCTTCCACTGCCGTAATGAAAAGGCAAGAGAAGTTCACTGCTAGCACTAGTGTCACCTGTCACCTAGGTGGCCTTACTAACCAGTAAAATATAAATGTGAATACAAATTTGGGACACTGGACCCCAGAATTCACATACATTAAAGTACATAGCAGCCATACTGCTACCACAAAGATACTTTGAGTTCATTCTCTAGTCACTAAGTTCCCAGGGTAGGAAAGATTTTACTCTTGTAATCCTTGCTTGAACATGATATTCATACACATTGGACAGTACTTCCAACTTGACAAAAGGCTTAATTTGTCTCTTCATGTATACCTACATGTATATAAAGTATTTTGAGATAGTTCAGTCTGAGTCTTCTGGCCATTTGCAAAAACTTATTTTTGTCTTGGTTTTGGAGGGGGGTTGGGTTGGGTTTTTTGGCCTTTCCTAAAATTTTTGACCACCTGTTGGAGTAGTCTTGAGTCCTTTGATTTCTGGAACACACATATAATCTTTTTTATTCCTCATATGTATGGTGTGCACTACCACCTTACATGCTCACAATTCAGTACTAGGAAGCAAATACAACTTCGTAAGTAAATTGTCACCTTCTCAGGAATCTAATTGATACAATGTTTTATCTAAAACCCCTGCAAAATTTTCTTATGGACACAAATTAGTCCAGGAAAAGAATTCAATCAACTCCGCCCCCTTTTCAAATTGAGAATCCATTTGGCAATTCAATCAATTTTCCAATAATGATATAATTAATTATTACAATGCTTTGCTGCTTTATGTTTATTACAGGATGCTCTTTGAAATTTTTTGTAAACTTCCTACAACTTCCTGAGTTTTTATCAGCAGAACTGTGTTGTTCTGTACCATGTGTCCACATAACATTTTGCAACTTTTCTGAATAGCATTAGAAAAATAATTCTAAATATAAGAATAGTATGATTATATAACACCAGTTCTGTTGATTCATTTTCCAAATACAATTCTTTCTATTTTTGGTATTTCACAATTTTTCTGCTTACTTTACCCATAGATTTCAGAACTAACACTATGCTTTATTTTTCTTTTAAAAGTCACACAGAAATCGCGTAGACTCTAAAATGGTACCAACACTTCATGTTTAGCTTGATCTTACATAATGCAGAATATTTCCACTAGTCCAAAACAAGTGTTGCTGCATCTTTTTTAGGAGTTGAGCTAAGGCATAAAATGTCTTAAGTCCTGTACAACCACATCTCACAGAATGGAGACAGGAAGGAATCAGAAGAAAAATTTTTGAGAGTTCCAATGATTTGGAAATCCTGCTTGGTCCAGAATAAAGAAAGTTACCTATGTTCTGATCCCAGGGTTACTGAAGTCAATGGGAGTCTTCCCAGAGGCTTCAGTGGGCTTCGTAGGCTCTGCCCAGGCTCTGCTTCTCTGTTTGTAATTTTGCATACAATAACAAGCTTCAGAGCTTGAATAAAGGAAACAGGAGCATTTTATTCACATGAAAGGTAATAGTTTTAACCACAGTTTTTCACACTGCAAACACGAAAGGGTGCTTGCAGGATTGGTGGCTGTAGCCTGTTCCCTTCATCTGTCTACATTTGCTGAAGGAAATATTAAATGGCTGAGATGGTCTAAGGAAACTTAGATATGTGAAACTGCTTTTGAGCCACAGCCTTTAGAGAAGGAATGTGCATGCCCCCTAACTATATGCAGTGCTTTTTTTCTGAAAAAAAGAAAAAGAAAAAGAAAAGAAAAGAAAAGGAAAAGAAAAGAAAAGAAAAGAAAAGAAAAGAAAAGAAAAGAAAAGAAAAGAAAAGAAAAGAAAAGAAAAGAAAAGAAAAGAAAAGAAAAGAAAAGAAAAGAAAAGAAAAGAAAAGAAAAGAAACACTTATTTAATTGCCACTTGAGCAATATTCCCTAGATCTCTAGAGACTTACTGGAAAGAAGGAAAACCTGTCTGTATGTCTGGCCCAACACCTTGGTGCTGTGCTAAACCATTCAAAGGCAACATTATTTCCAAAGTGAATGCAATATAGTTGTCATCTAAAAGGGAAAATGTTCACATAAATAACTGAGATGAAAAGTAGCATGACCTAGAGATAAGAAATGAAATACGGGGACAATAAATCTTTCCTTTTATGTTAACAAATGAACAAAATTAGCACTAGTCCAGCACTAAGAAGAGGCTATAAAACATGCAAATACTAGAAATAAAATATGTGGATTTATTTCTCAATGTGAAAAATTTAGTAAGTGCAAGTATCAAACACAGAATGTGTTATTAAGATTGCCCTGAGTGACACACGCATACAGTTCAGCATGTCAAAGTCTGAATTATTTTTATTTTTGTATTCGGATTGAGGAAATTTTGTGGAACTTTTTAAATTCAGCAATTTGGGATATTCAGAGTTACTATTTCAATGGTAACTGTATTTTAGTTACCCTGCTAATAGCTAACCATGACTTTTGAATAGCATGCCCAGTATATTTAGCAGATGATATGTCAAAAAACACCAGATTATTCTTATTAAAGTTAATAGGGTGTTAATAAATTCCTTTTTTAATGAGAAATCTTTTAAGTGATTGCATTGCCATCTGCTGAACATAATGCAGCTATTAGCTAAGATAAATAGAGAAATATATAAATAATATCTATTACTTGTGAACTATACATAATACCTATCATACATGACATGTAAGATCAAACAATATACAATCTATTTCTCCCAGCACTCTTCAAATCCCATCATTTTGAACAGTCCCAGTGTATAAGTTCCACTTTGGTAACTTGTCATGGCATTCTCTTCCAATTCTGTCCTTGTAAGAAAGTTGTTAGTGATAGGACAATTAGACTTGAACACTACAATTGGTTTTGAGCAGGTGATTCCTTACAGAATGCAATGAAAATTAAATTGGTGATACTGGATCAAAACTAATTTATCTTATCCAACATATTATCTTTAACTCTGGATAATAGAAGATGCTTTCAAATAAGGGGTCAGAACCACAGAATGGCAGATGTGGATTTCTTTTTGTTCCTACATTAGCTTTCATCTTGACCATAATGGTTCAAAACTGACAAAAATGTCGCTATTAATTATGCCTATCCTATACAGCCAATCAGTGATATCTCTAGGAGGTTTATTCAAGCTGCAGGTGACATCAGGATACATCAAAGCTGCAAGCACATCAAGCTGGCTTCATGCCAGGCCAGCTTCAGTCTGTTAGGGATCTTTAGCTCCAGCAATGTGTTAGGTTTGAGAGCAGCTCTGTTCCAGAAACAATTTTGCCTCTTTTGCGTAGCATCACAACTGGCATAATAAGCTGTGTGAGACTGGAGCTAATGCCATGCAAAATACTGTGTTGCTGGAAACTGGAGCTTAGGAAAAAGCTGTACAGAGCCACAGCTGGGTAGCTCTGCATATGATCAGCTCTGGTCCAACAAGGCTTATTAGCTTCAGTTAAATACTAGTGGTATCACATTATCTCTTTCAGAAACATTTGGATGTCTCTGCTCTATACATGACAGAAGTCTGTTTACTGGAAAGGCTTGTTAATCCCAGAGGAGTGCCACATGAATGCATGGAACCAGCCTGGGTCCAGCACTACATCAGAGCTAACAAGCCAACTTTGAACATGGAAAGCTTTGAAGCACAGGGTAGAGACAGAGTATTTCTGCAATAATTAGCTCAAAGCCAGTGCTGGACCGAACCTGGTCAAGCCTGGCTTGCCATGAACTGACTCAGCGCAAAGGCACTTGGACATCTCCGCATGCTCCTAATGCATGCTGTAATACCTCCCTTACCCTTTATTTCCACTGCCTTGGGACCCCACTTACTTTAGTATAGGATATTTTTTTCTTACTATTGGCTATGCTGGCATTTAATATGATGCACAGTGTATTTAATATTTCCCTGCACTTATGACATTCATAATGTCTCCTTATGTAAAAACTCTAATTTTTTAATTATTTTAGTAACAAAAAGTACTACTTACTTCCTCAAAGTCATAGCTGTTTTTCTGGCAAGTGATATATCTGCAGTCACTGCACCCTCATAAAATAACAGTAGATCCTATTTCATTCTAAAAGCAAATTTAAGTTTTGTGTATTTATTTTGCATAATATAAATTATTTTAGATATTACACCAAGACTGGACAAACCTGGGTGAGACAAATTTGATGTACACTTGGAAGCAGACATTAAAACTTTTTTCATGTTACGTGTTATGGCACCTGCTCTCGTATTGAAAATACAGTAGCCAGATGACACAAAGTATGAAACCAGTACAAATTCACTCTGTTGTTTTGAATTAGTTAAAAAATATAGAGCGAAGTTTCCTTTGGCAGACTCTGTGCTGAATCAGGCATGCAGTTTTTGTGAAGCATAATGCTGGCATAAACACATGCCATGTCATATGTCATAAACATATGCCAGTTTACTCACAGGTAAACTTTTTAGGATAAACCTCTATTCCCAGTTGTGCATGAAAATTTTGTATCTTAATCTACATCTATACTTGGCAGGCTTTTCTGGTTTTCTTATTACCAGTTATTATACCCACAAGGTACTCACACATGTGAGTACTGGCCATAGAGGGTCAGACCAAATATCCACCTCCCCACAGTGTACTGCCTTCAACAAACACCCCAGAATGTCTTTAGAAATTCTGCCTGTACTTTTCCTTCCATCTTTTTGTTTATACCCTTACTTTCTCAAGCCCCACCAAGTTGCAGAATTCCTCATGGAGCTCCTCTGAGCGTTGTGGCTAGCCAGCACTGGACGGCCAGTCTGCACGGCCAGGGACACAGCAAAGAGAAGGAAGCTGAAAAGGGAGGAAGGATCCTGCCTGCTGCAGGGTCTACTTCAATCCTCATCATGTCAAGCCTGCAAGGACAGCACCTCCGGGTGGCATGCACTCATTCCTTAGACAGCTTCATGGAGCAGCAGACATTACTAGGTGTTCTCTGCTCTGTGACCCCCTCTTGAGCCTGGTATTTTCTTTTCAATGCCTGGGGAAAAAAGGAACAGTGAAAGTTTCTCCCTAAGACTCTCCCGTCCTCCATCCTCTGACTGTTTTCAGCTCAGTGGATTTCCTGAGCCTGTTGTTATTAAGGCTGTGTTCCCTTCCCCCCAGCTTCCGAAATTAAATGCATTGCTGAGATTTTTACTGCAAAGAAAACTATGTTACTAAATTACGTTCTGATGAAAAATTTCCACTAATTTTCTGCATTAATACTTCTATGATCACAACACAGCAGACCTGCCTCTCAGGAAACACATTCAAATTATTTTTGTTTCAGTGCGGCTGGGAGCGGAGCGCACAGTAAAGTGGGTTGGCACCAACAGCAAGAGACAGCTATCTTACAAAGCTGGATAAAGACTTGAGCACATAGTGGGTGGGTTTGGTTCAGCCAGGAAGATGGTAGAAAGTCCTGGAGAAGAAGGCTGTGCTGTGCATTCATTAGCTTAGCACAAGTCCCATAATGGAGAGGACACAACATTCCCTGCTCTACTCAGGGCAGAATTCAACTGATGTTTTCACGGTCCTGAGCCTGGCACCTAGAACCCACTGGCAATGATGTACTTGTTCACCCGTGTGTTTGATGGTTGTACCACTGAACCAAGAGAATGGCAAAAGAGCATGGTAAGAATAAAAGGTCATATCCACACAGGATTGCGTTGCTCAGTATTAGAATTAAAAACAAAACAAACTTTTGAAAAGGAGGAGAGGAGGAGCATCATTTAAAAGGAAAATGGAGACATATTTACCAGCCTGCATGTACTAGGCAGTGTCAGTCTTCTCATGCACAAAAAGCGTAGTGGACATACTAGTCCCCATCCATACCTTGGCAAACACGGTTAACAGCCAGGCACCTATGGTGTTTGCGTCCCAGCCTCCAACTGCTTTCTGCTCGGTCATGGTTTGTGTGTCTCCAACCTGCAAGGGATTTCTTTCCCATGAACCTGCCTGATATCCCCTTTCATTCGCGGAAGGAGATTATATTCTTAGTTTGGATGCCGCTTATTCTGGCAAAACTGTGCTTCTGTTTATGCAGCTTCTTCTCCTGCCCTCCAAGCCTCCTTCCAAGGGAAGCAAACAGTACCGACAAACCTGCTGTTTACACACCAGTGCAGCAATACTGGCAAAAGCACATAGCACACACACAGCCTGATGTATTCCTATGGTAAGTACTTTCCACTCGAAAGGAAGTAACTTTATCATGTTTTCTTTCTGACACTGCATTAGTGGTGTGTTTTTGTTCCCCGCAACCACATAAGCAAGCAGATGGCTGGACCCCTCACCATTACACCGCAAGCTGCCGGTTGCAGCTCTACAGACGTTTTTGACAACCACACTCGATCCCCAACCGAGCTACTTCAGCCCGAGAAGTGCCCGTCCTCTTCCAGAATCCCAGCTCCCCGCTCGTCCTTCCCAGGGACCTCCCAGGCCGGGGAGGGAGGAAATGCCTGAACGGCCCCGCGGCCTCGCACCGCCCCCAGCCCTCGCCCCGGGGAAGGGGACGGGGGGGCGGCTGGAGAGAGCCCTAAGCCCGCTTTTTTGTTTTAACAAACATTTCCCCCTGCCTATGAGGAAACCCGCCGCTGCCCAGCGCTGGGGGAGGGTGGGATTTCCTTCCCATTGTCTGCCGGGCTCAGCCCTCCCGGCTGCAGCGTTAACTGTTTAGCGCTCCCGGCTCGTGTTCTGCGTGGAAGTTAATGGCCAAGAGGGATCCGCGAAAGGGCTCATCCTAGATACCAAACGAAACGCAGATAAAGGCAAGAATCGGCGCTAACCGAGACCGGCTAGCAGGGCTCCAAACCTCTATATTAATGAGCATTTAAAAGTCTTTCCAACACAGATAAAAATAAGTCAAAACGACTGAAAAATGCATCCTTTTCATCCTTCAGTGTGCATCCTGAAGGCTGTATAATGCAAACAGTTACCCAGGGGACCTAATGAGGACATCAAAATATTTCGAAACAAGACCCACGAACACCCATATAAAAGCTATATGCCTGTCTTTCTACACTTGATTTAATTCATTGCCCACCAGCTCAGACAAGGTAAGGTGGGTATGGCTGCAGACACTCCCTACATGTTTGCTTTAGGATACCTTGTTCTTTCCAAAATCAAATATTTGTATCCTGAAACAAATACTTGGAGGCTGTCCAGACTAGCCTTTACAAATATGTAAAGTACAGCACATTGTTGGCAAACAGTAGACTCCAGGTAAAAACCTGTAAGGCAGGCAAACCATAAGGCTTCAACCCTGCATATGCTTCCGCATTGGTGAAACTGCGGCCTAAATATTTATTTGACAGGTCTCTGTGGGTCCTTGAGAGATAAAGGGCTAAAACCTTTTTATACTGAAGATAGCCAAACTTCTGCCTTAAATAAGTATTTACATAGGTAAGGAGAAGGCACTGTGGCAGGATAATAAATCTCTTTGCTAAAGAACCTGAGACTGGAATTGGAGCTTTGTTTTGGAGTTATCGCAAATCCCTGCAGCCAACCCAGCTGTAGGGGGTACCTGGCTGGTAGGGCTGAAGAATTAAAGACGGTTATGTACGCTGCTAGCTACGCTTCTCCTCTGTTTCCTTCTGGATGCAAAAATCAGTGTGCCTTAACCGTGCCAGCTTGAGCAGAACTGTTAGCTTGACTGCATGGTAGAAACAGTATAAATGATAAGAACCCAAACATTTTTTTTTCTTATATAAATATAGCTCAGATGCAGTTTGTACAGAGAGGTTTCAAAGAAACCTAAGACAGCCAAGCCAGCAATATCCCATGGAAACTTGGCATATATTTCTATCAAACTTCTTTTGAAAATTACATGCCTTAATGAAATCAGAGCCAAACATCACAACTAAATGCTTAACATAAGGTAGCCTTTTTGTAATTATACTGATGGTAAATCCCATCATACTTAAAGAATTGCCTGCAAATTTCATTTGTTTTTTTGATTAATACAAGCAATATAATGCAGTTAATAAATTATAGTACCACTGCTTGGTATCTGCCCAACCTCTCAAGCACCCTCTGAAAACAGATTACCAGCACTTTCTTTCTTATCTATTTATTTTAGATAACGTAAAATGTTCTTTCATATTTAAATACATAATAGAAGTAAAGCTTTATCATTGCTGTGTAACTAACCATTATTTGCATTGTATTTTTTAAAAGAGGACATAAAGTCCTGATGCAGCAGTCTCAAACAAAATGTGGGTTTAGACACTACTAGAAATCTTATTTACTAAACACACTGGAGAAACTTCAGTGTGCAAACTCTGTTAAATCTTTGACTGATCAGGCACAATGGATGCATCTTTTTTCACCATTAGCAGTCCAAAACTATTTTAGTAATACTAATGACTACTCATATGACTAAAATTATTTGCATGCATAAATGTTTATAGAACTAAGCTTACAGTGTATTTTAATAAAGTATGTCACATTTCTAGTTGAGATTAATTAATTGTGAAGCATGCTACTTTTCCATTAAATAATTCCTGAAGTATTTCAGAAACTTTAGAATGTAATTGCCTAGACATTTATTATTCATAATATTTACCTCACAGTCTGTATAAAAGCAGGACAAAATGTATGTGTTCTCTTGCTACTTACATATATATATATATATGCACCTATGAAGTTATGTATTTCATATTACTGTATCTCTCCCAATCCTGCAGTGAAAGTGTGTATCTACAGCTTGCAACATATAGCCAACTCTGAGACACACCAGTGATTCTGTATGGTTTAGTTTCTGTTGCTCAAGGTGAGTACCCACTTTCAAAAACGTTATCTGGAATTTCTCCAAGTTGGACTTCATGATAGGAGGGAGGACTCTGCATGTATCAGGGCCAGATAAGCGGCACATTTTTCCTCTGCAATAAACTAGGGTCCAGACCTAAGAGTATGATAAAATACATATGTAATAAATAGTTAAAGATCCGTTTCAAATGTATTATTAAAAAAAAAATAATAAAAGAAACAAACAGCAACTCCAGCAGACACCACTAGAGTTCTCCTTCTCCCAAATATCCCTAGCACCATCCTAAACCCTGTTTACCCCAGAAACCTGAACTGTGGACAGACAGAAGAGGAGAGAGAGAGAGAAAATTCAGACACAATAAAACTCTGAGGGGAAAAATATGTGGAAGGAGGAGGCAGCAGCGGCCTGGGGAAGGGATTGAAAAGTTTCCCCTGGCTTAACTTCTCCCCCCCTGCAGCAGCAGAAGCAGCGCCAGCAGCACAAGGTGAGAGAGACTTTTAAGTCTGGGGAGGAGGGGTGTGTGTGCGGCAGGGGGGGGGGGTGAATTTACAGCCCTGTGGATATTTCTGTGTCTGCCTCCCTGGCTTTGGGGTGCGAGAGACGCCGTGTCTCATGCTGGGTGGATTTTTTTTTAATATGATGGAGGATTATAAACATGGCGCCTTAAAAAAACTACAAAATCATGTACACACTGTTCCAAGGAGACGGGGGAGAGGGGACAGGGGAAGGGCTGGGCACCAGGGGAGGGGGCAATCCTGCCCCGCGGGGTGCCATATGGGGAGGGGGGAGCAATTATACTTAATAATAAAATGTGTGGGGCTGCGGGGGGTGGGGGGGAGATGGAAGGCGGGATTTTTTTATTATTATTATTATTTCATTTTTCGGAGTGGGCAGGATTATCTGGCAGCCCGCTTGGAAATCGAGGAGGAGAAGGGGACGGCGGCGGAGCGCGTGTGATTATTAAGGGCGATTATTTTTGTCCCCACACCTTCCCCGGTCGGATTTCGGCTGGGAGGCGGCGGCGGGGGGTCCCCCGCGCCCCCGTGCCGAGTTGCAGTCAGCCCGGGGTCGGGGCGGCAGGAGATGGGGTGGGGAGAGGGGCGCAGAAGAGAATCGCTGCCTCCAACGCTCCGCGCGGGCCTGCAGGGAGCGGGGGAGCCGGGGACTCGCGTGAGAGGCGAGGCCGAGCGGGGTGTGGCGCAGCCCGGCCTCAGCCCCGTCACCCCCCCCAGCCCCGCTCTTTTCCCACACGCGGGGCGACCGCTTTGCTCCCCACTCCTCCCCCCCTCCCCCCCCCGCCTTCCTTTCTCTCTCACACACACACACACACACACACCCCTCCGCCCCCGCATTTCCTCGCTGGGGTGGGGGATGTCTGCTTGGAGGACGGGTCTTGGCCCGAGTAATGGCAGCTGCTCGACAGCGCCGAGTCGCCACAGGAGAGAGACGGCGGGCCCCCGCAGGCCGGCCGCGGCGGGAGAGGGGCCATGACTCCCCTTCCCCGCGGGGGGGCAGAGGAGGGGACGGGGAAAGGGTGAACTTAGAGCCCCAGCCCTCCTCCTCCCCCCTGGGCCCCGGGCGGCTGCGGGCGGGCTGCGCCACCCCCGCGGCGGAGACGGCCTTACCGCCCGGCTCTGCCGAGAGGGCAGGCGGGGAACGGGGGGCCCCTGGCTTCCCGGATCGCCCTGCTGGCGGAGCGCCTTGTCCCCCGGCATAGCCCCGGGGGGCTTCCTCGCCTTCCCCATCTGCTCCGGGGTAGGGCGCGGGGGTGAGGGTGGAGGAAGGGCTGATTTCTCCGTCCCCCCCCCCCCGCTGCGGGGAGCCCGACTGCCTGCGGGCCGGGGCCCTCCAGGAACAGCTCACTCGCTCCCCGCGGCCAGAAAGGGCCCTCCCGAAGCCCCGCCGGACTCGGCAGTTGGATTTCGGGAGATTATGAACTACTGAGGGGCTTGCTTTTCGTGTTTTGGGTGTGTGTCCGAAACCGCGTTTCCAAGGAACTCCCCTCGTTCACTTTCTGAGGTGTTTTCCTTCTCCCCCCACCCCAGGGGTTGTCCAGAGGCCTGTCTGTCTCCTCTCCCTTCTTTTACGGGGGGAACGTATGCAAGTGTAGGTGTGGGGTTTCCTACGGTAAGGATGATGGGGAGCTTCGGCGCGCTTTCCTCACCTTCCGTGCATTTCAGAGGACGGTACCCCTGTAAGATACTGGTGTTACGGACTTGGGAAACTTTGTGTGCCCTTTGGGGCTTATCCTGAAAACAGCAGACTTTGGGAATTTGCTTTATGTCTACTGTGAACATGGCAAACAGAACTTTACAAAGGCTAGAGCTGGGGTGGCTTGAGAAGGGGAAAAGGGGTGAAAAGCTAATTAATTTGGTGCTGGTTGGTTTTATAATTGTATAATTTGGCATTTTAACACCCTGGAATCTTCTGATTTGTAGGATCAGAACCTCTGTATTGTAGGAGTAATACTATCTGTTGTAGTTCTGAGAAGATCTTAAGGCAGTGGAAAGGACCAAAAGTAGAAAATGCTTCCTTGTCCTAGATATGCTGATTTTTTTGCACTGCTATTGCTGTTCTTTGTAGGAAATTGTTTAATTCTTTAGGGGTGATCACTCAGACGGGTGTCAGGAGGGGGGAAGAGTGGGAGTGGAAATGCCATTTTGTGGTTCAGATTGCAGTCCCTTGGGTTTTCCTAGTCCCTCATCCTTCAGCGTCAAGGACCTGGCATCTCTCCACGTTGTTGTTTTTTTATTATTATTTTGTTATCAACCATTCTGAGTGTGCTACAGAAAGTCCTTAGGAAAGTAGACCATTTGCTGGCTGCTGTGTTGTATAAAAGTGAAAGTACCCACAAAATATTTCCCAGCATGGATTTATGTTTAATTCCAGCTTTTCCATGCCTAAACAAACTCTCTCTGCTTTGACTAGATACTTGTATGGGGAAGGGAATGGCTCATGGACTAGGTAGTACAACAGAGAGCACTTTATCTTTCAGATGGTGAGTTTAGTTTTAATGAGTGGGGAAAAAAAGTTACTATGTTGATGACTCTTTGTTGATTGTGCTATGGATGGTGGTCTCTGCCGTCAAGAAGAGGCATCTGCAGCTGATATTTGGTGTTGGGTTCAGCACCAAAGGACTGAGTGAGAAAGATTACTCTTTCACTCTATCTCCGAAGCTGGATAGTGTGATGGAAATGACCTAGTAATGAAGTCAGCTATGTAAGGGGAGTTGTGAATCAGTGGATGTTGGGCGGGGGTCTTAAGACTTTGGTGGTATGCTCGTAGATGCTCTTCTTCCACAGTCTGGAGCTTTATAGCACTAATTTAACAGGGAAATGCCCTCCATACCAGTTAAACTGGTATAATTCTTTTATTTTAATCGAAGAAAACACTTACAGCTATTATTTTTAAATATAAATATATACAAAAAATTGTTTTTTCACCATGAACTAAAATTATAAGTAGTTTGTCTTAGTTGTTATGTATTGTGAGCCAGAGCAATACTTCCTAACTTTTCAGGAAAAATTGAACACTACAGAAGTGACAAGAATTTCATTACTGTAATTGCTGTGCACTCAATATGTGACTGCTAGGTTGTTTGCTGTTAGCTGGTGCTGTGTGTCCATACTACTTGTAGGTAGTAGGCGGTCTGTATGCAGCTGGTGTTCAGGGTGCCCGAGAGTCCTGCCTGTCCTTGTAGCAGAGAGTAGAAGGGACTGTTTAGGAAAGACTTGAGGCTTCTGCAGGGGAAGAGCCTGGACAATCTTTTCAGCTGAACATCATCTCAAGAGCAAATGAGATGGTGAAAGGCTGTGAAGTGTGCTTGGCATTTCCACCTTGCAGGTAGATATAACCTAGTGGGTGCTGTTAGTGATGTGGTGCTCCTGGAGAAGAAAATGATGTGGATGGATGATGAATTTGGCCTCAAACTCACCTCAAAGTGGCTTAGGCTACATCTAGACTATTGTGCATTTCTACCAATGAACCACAGCTTGGGGACCACTGAACTGTGCTACCTGCAGTCTCTGCATTAGGATGAAATACTTCAAAAATAAATAGATAAAAGACAATGCTTGAAGATGTTATCTTAATTTTACGCATCTAAACATCTCCATAAATGTCTGCATTGTCTAGTTTGTTAGAAAATTGTCTCATTTCAGACAATTTGAGAATCGGGAAATTTTGGAGTTGGGAGACTTGTTCTGGAATTGAGTACCCAACTTCAGTCAACTGAAGTTCACAGATTTTGGACATATGTGTAACTAGTTTTCATAGTTACTGCCTTCCACAGTCTTTCAGAGCATTTAGCTCTGGAAGTAAGGACTTAAGGCAGTGAATGTGTCCAGGATAAAAATTCTGAAAGAGGGACAGGATGGCAATGATATCTTCAGTAAACCTCTGATTTTCTTCTTAAATGACTTTTTAGCTAGCTCCAGAGTGGCATAAGTGTTGGTAAAATAAGTCTTTTATCTGTAATGTAGGTTGTTACAAATGCTAAGTCAAACTATAAACAAAATTAATCTATGCAAAGTATATGTGGCTCACACCAGTGATGAATTTGGTTCATGAAATGCTGAGTTGCTTAAAATGACCGGCCAGATGCATACAAGAGTTTACTTTCCTGAATGAGGAAAAAAAAAATATTTTTTTGCAAGAGTTAGGTCAGAATTGTTTGAGCAGTTCTTTTTCCCATGTCTGTCCAGTAAATATATACATTTCTTTCAAATCCTGACCACTGATTTTATTAATTGGGGTGGTTTTCCTTTCATGTAATAGGACTTTCTTTATCCATCCTTCTTGCACTGATTGTTTAGCAGCTAATGTCAGATCATGTTCTTCATCTGCAGGGGTTTTTTTGTGTTGGTTTTTGTTGGATTTTTTAGTCTCAGGATGTGATGAACACTCCTATAGTACTTGTGTAGTACTTGGAGCATGGTGCCCTTGGTAGCTGGGCAGTGCAACGTATGTCATCTTTTATATAGCGCATACATTTTTGTCTGTCAATGTTGCTTGTGCTAAATGTTGTGAGCAAAGATTGTTCTGGATGATTTTTGATCAGTTGAATGTAAATTTAGCTCATAATTGGGTTATTGTTCTAGGCTTTAATCTGCCAGTTGGGAGAATATAGCCTGCAAAATAGGTGGTTTATAAGGTGAGGTAATGATTCCATTTTGCAGGAATTTCTTAATAAGTTAACTCTTACATTCCTAAAAAAAGTTTTGAGTGATTTTCAGTGCAGTATAAAGATGCAAATTCAGCAGTGGTGAAAGAGTATCTATACAAAATGAAAACAAGTGTGAAAAACTTTTTCTTAAAATAAAGCTCAAATTTGTCTTTAAATGGTGGAAAATTACATTTTTCAAAAAACCCCTTCATTCCTGGGTTTAGTGGAGGTAACTGGAAGTAGACTGCTAGACACCAGAGTGGCTGTGTACAGTATAATAAACTCTGTGGCCTCTAGCCTGAACAGGTGAACTCCTGTGGCACAGAGCTCTCTGATTTGAGAGACCTCTCTACATGCATCTCCCTGTGACACCAGGGCTAGGTCGAGCCAGTATTTCTTCCATATTTTCAATTCTAGACTTTAAACATAGGTTTATTACCTGTTTAAACCAATGTCTGCCATCAAGTTAATTGAACAAGCCTGAACTCTGTCTTGTTATTTATTTTTAACTAAGCTGTGAGTATTGAATTATATGAAGAATTTGGGTTTTTAGGGGTAAAATTAGACAAATAACTGCATAATGGATTTTTAGCACTATTTTTGTTTCAAAAGGAGTAAATAAGCTACTTGTTCCAACTATACAGCTTCACTGAGTGTCTGAAGTCATGCTAACACACGCAGTTGGCTTGAAATGCTTTTTGATATAAGATGGCTGCAATCAATTTCTTTAAATACACAAGTTATTAAAGGGTGAACTAACTTGTATCATAAGCTATGGTAGAGGCTGATTTTTTCCTTATGTTTTAATAAGATTTCATTCATATTTTTAATGTCTCTCTTCTGGTTTTTTCTCCCTGAGATGAACAGGGTCTTTTAGTCTTGTGGGCAGGCGACAGCAGGCACAGTGGTGATATACTGTGACATGTCCATGAACCCAAGTTAAAGCTCATGGCGTCTAATTTTAGGTCAGCCAGCTTTGGTAATATCCCATCAGAGCCTGATCCTATAGCTGTACCACATAGATAAATCCAAAGTGTAGTTATTGAGAGTTTTGTGTACAAAAAGACTGGTTTTGATTTTCTTCCAATCTTTCATTTTCCACTTCGCTGAAGTGCAGAAGTTTCTGCTATGAAAGCATAGAGACATGTAATTTCAGTTTAAAGTACTTTATTGGTTAAAATGGCAGGACCATAATATTTATAGTTTCAAAATTACAAAAATATTAAAAAATACAAGTGAAATAGTTACTGATGTACCATCAGAATATCTTTGCATATACCTTTACCCTATATTCAGTGTTAAATTCCAAGGTTAAATAATTACAGAATAAAACATTGTGAACTAATGATTATGACTTCATACAAGTCTCAATTGTAGTATGATATAAAACTAATTCTTAACAAATAATGTTAGCACCAGAGACAGTGAAATCTGAAGTGCTAAAATCCACTTACTCATTAAAAAATGAAGTCAAGCATACTTACAGAAATACCAGTAACATCCCATTCACCCTTTCTGTGGAAATTGCATTTTTTGCATGCAAAGAACTGGTCTCACTGTGTTAATTCAGTTTTGTCCATAATAGGATACTATTGATTTGAGATCGAGTAATTTAAAAAAAGGGGTGTTAAACACTGCTGTTTACCTGTCATTTCTCCTGTGCTTAGTTTTCTTTTCCTTTGTTAGTTTGTTCAAAATAAACATGAAACCAACTTGCCTTATATTCAAATATATGATTTTAATGCAGCTAAGTTAACTAATGTTTTGGTTACAGACCGTAGGAGTCTGCTAGTAGGTGTAGTACTCAAAAGCAGCGTTTTGGAAAGTGGGTATTTGTACTTTGATCTCGTGCACTTGCAGCATGGCATTTATTATCTGGTCTTTTAAAGATAGGTGGATGGGAGTAGCATGCAGTGACTCATGGGATATGGTACTTAGTTCACTAATTTTAGCAGAGCGATTCTTATCTTTCAATGTTAGGTTTTATTGGAACCTTTTGGAAAAGCGGTGAAGTGAAACAAAATGGAGTTGAGAGAAAATGATTAGCAGAATCCCAAAGTAGCTAGAAGTAATATACAGTGAAAAATAAATTAAAAGGATGTAAGATATGTTTATTGCTCAACAAATCTTTGACAAGATCTGAGAGGCAAGGGAGCTTTATCTTTCTTAGCACGCTAATGATCGTTTTCTATTAAGTCTCACACAACAATCATGCATTCGGTAAGAGAGGATCTCACACTACAGATACCTGTTTACAATTACAGATGCTTCTCAAGTCAGAAATCAAGTAACAGCCAAGTCCGCATTGGCTGTTTGTGCCTTATTACTATTTTGTGGTGTCATTGCCAGTAACAGAAAACTTCTAAAGAGGAGATAGTCTATGCCTTGCATGACATTGCGGTGCGTGTGTTCACAGGCACAAATTGAAGTGGAAATTTTAGCTCAAAATGGTGGAGGTTTTGTTTCTCCAGTTTTCCTTTTGGTTGGTTGTTAATTTTGTGATCAGTATCTTCTGAGCTGTCATTGACTTCAGAGACAAGCTTAAACCCAGTGTTTATGCATAATCCCTTCTCCCCAACCAATTACTTAAGATTCAGGTTCAAAATTGTACAAAATCAAAACAAAAGAATTGCTATTTCATAAAATGTAATCACAGGCCACTGTTCACTGATGAAAATTGATGATGTTCACTGCAGAAGATTAATTGTTAACAATAGATTAATATTAATATAATGATGGAGACCTTGATCATACAAGCACTTGTTTCCCACGGCATAAAAATGCATAGGCCTTGGAGCATACTGATGAATTTTATTTTCATAAAATACATTTAAAAATTAAAACTTTATGTACAACTCTAATATTCAAGGAAGAACAGTTTCAATTTCTCTTGCCTGTAGAACTTTATGTAATGTTACATTTTTGATTCTTCTACTGCAGTATGCAATGTTATGTAGGCATTTTTCATGCCTTTTGAATATCAACAGTATGACTATTGTTATTTTTGCACATGCTAAATTTTACATTGATGATTGTTCCCATTGAAGTTAATACACTTTTCCTACATGCACGTTAGTCTTTGAAGGAATTTACAGTATATATGAAAAGAACAGAGGAAACATGGGTAACATTTTTCTATTAGTGACTTTTAACATTTGTGTGTATCTTAAATCCTGTGTGTTATAGAAAGCCTTAATTTTAAATAAAGGGAACTGGTAAAAAAAGAAATACAAAGATTCTTACTGGAAAAGCTGATACCATTATGAGAAGAAAGGTTCATTTTTACATTAGGAAAGCTAGAAAACAGATAAGTCAGGAAACTGAGGATTTTAACATACTTTCAAAATTATGGAAATCATGTATGTGAAAGCAAGTTTAATAATCACAGGATTTTATTTTCTTTTTTTTAATCACAGAACTTAAAATAAAAACCTGTGAATTTTGAATATTACCTTGACTCATCCTGTTCATTAGCATTTACCTGCAAAATCTAGGCAGTCCTTTTTGCTCAATGCAACGAGTTCAGACAGAGTAATGTTCTCCTCACCTTGTGCTTCTATTCTTTCTTTTTTATGCAGTTCAGAAATCTCAGAAAACTTTTTTCCTTGCTATATTAATTCAAAGAATTGTTATTAGTTGTTTTCACAGGAACCAAACTGGCACCATTTTTAGTTTGATATAACTATAGTTGAGCCTTAGGATGTTCCTAAGAACCAAGTGCATGAACCTTTTCCCAGGAAGCTGGATGTTTCAGTGTCAGTCATCATGTGCAAGCTGACATTGAAGATAATACAGCACACTGAATAATTTGGCATTGACACTAACATTTTCTCAATAAAAAAGGAGAATTTTAATTTTTTTCACCAATCAAAATAGCTTTCTGAAAACTTTTCTGGGTCTTGGTAAAATGTGAGGAAGAGTGAGAAGAGATACGCACTTTGCTTATTGGTAACTCGGTGTCTGACCTCTTATCAGTCGGACTGGAATGTAATGTCAGGTTGCTTAAAAGCTGCCATATTAAAATCTTGTTTGTTTGTTTGCTTGTTAAAAAAGATTGTTTTATTTCACTGACATACCTTTTTGAAGGAGAGTGCTGATGCATACCTGGAAGCATTTCAGGCTGGCAGTGTTGGAAAGCAAGAAACATGGATACTTTCAAATCTGCAATTGCATCTTTCAGTTTTGTAGGTTTTGTCCTCTTCTTCTTACACTGACTTGAAGTAAATAGACTTACAGGAAATATTTGTTGTTAGAAAGAGATGTAAGAGATCTTCCTTTTCCTGCACACTTTCCACTCCGCTGGCTTCCAGAAATCTTCTTTATAAAACCTCCTAATTGGAGACATACTCCTAACTTCTCTCTGATTCCAGATGTGAGATCTCCTCTTGTTATTCAACTTGTACCTTTTAGGAAATATGGATTATCAGTCAGGTATCTCCAGGTGCCAGTTTTACTAGGTTTTCTAATCCATGTTGACATTCTTTTTCTCAGTAGTTTTAAAAGTTGTATAAAAATAACCCCTTTTACAAGTCATCCAAGTGTATGCCTAACTTGTAGCACTAATTTCTGAAGATATGTAGCTTTCAATGAAATGGAATTATTTTTGTCCCTTATAGTGACACAGGAAATATTGATAAATATCAGCTAAAGCTAATTGATGGTGCAGATACTTTGAGTACAGGTGCACCAAGGAGCCTAGAAGCAGAATGTGGTTTGCTCTGCCAAGTTTGTGGATAAGCGCTTACAGTGTTTCCTGGGCCAGTGAGAAGGAATGGTATCCAAATTTCCACTTGGCTCTTCTTACATGAGAACTGCCTTTCTTGATCAAACTAGCATGTCGTATAATCCAGAGTCTTGTCTCCAGCCATTGCCAATCTCAAATGTCTCCTAAAAAGGTGGCAAAAATCAGCCAATTTTCTGATGCAGAAAGCAATAGAACACTTTTTTCTATGCTAGTTCCCAAATAATAATAATTTAGATCATGTTTTCTGCTTTTACACATACAGACTTTTTATTTATTCCATTTTGGGATGTTTTAACGTCTATTTACTGTAATAACTGAATATTTTAACTAATAATGTTAAAACCTACTCCTTTTTAGGTTAAGCCTCTTCTGTCCGCACCAAATGCCTTGCAGCCTCCCGCTGCAGTGCTCTTCTAGCATTTACCGAGAGAGCTCCTTCCTTGGTTGCAGAAAAGAGCCCTGTATACCTGCCTGTCTGCACAGTATTTGATGGACATAAGAGACCTTGAGGGCCAAGTTAATGAAAGGCCATAGCAGTTTTCTGTTGAGTGCAAATAAGAGCTGGGAAATGCACGTATGAAAGGAAGAAAGGGAGAGTTTGGCGTGATATGCGCATTAAGTCAAAGTCAAGGTACACATGTCACAGTATATGTGAGAGAGGACCAGTGTCTTTGCTAACAAAATTTGGTGCAGCACTGTTGACTTCAGCGGAGCAATATTAGTTTACACCTGCAGAAAATTTTCTCCTGAAAATCTGGGAATGAGAATATATAATGAAGTGTTTATGGGTGAGTGACAGAGAGAGAGAGCGTGCGAGAGCGAGAGTGCATGCACACATTTTCAGGCCTGATTGATTATATGAAAAAAATGGAGTTGAAAGAACATTATTTTAAATTAACATTCATTATCTTCATGCGTGAGATAACAGTTCACTTTGGACCAGATCCTAGTACCATTATGTTTCTTGAGCAGAGACTGCTTTTTCCTTGAATGAGGTTATTCAGTATGAGAATGGCAAAATGTAGTCAGATCTGTGACAATAAAAATATATGGTTTAGTCTCCATATATTAGAATAATACTGTATTATTTCCATCAGGAAAACTTGGATTTATTTTTTTTTTTTAATAAATAGTTACATTTTCTTTGAAATGTAAAATAAAAAGTAAGGGAAACCTTTCTTTGGATCTTTAATCTTATGCTTGGAGAAGCTTGCAGCCATTTTAATTCATGCTGCATTCATTGATCTAGCAGTTAGATTATTTAATCACAGTGCAGCTAGGTTGTCTACCTATCGGACACTGTTAAAGAGTTCATAATATACTTTGAGTTATTGGCTTCTAAATGTCACTTTTGAAAAAAAAAAAAAAAAAAAGGAAAAAAGCAAATAAGCTATAAACATCCCAGTTAACTTATAAACAGTATAAAGGAAAACAATGTGAATTCATGGTCTTATCACTCCACTCTTTTTTTTTTTTTTCTTTCTGTACATAATATAAATAGGAAAAAATGCACATTGTAGCAAAAAAAAAGGAAAAAAAAAAATCTGATTTTTATCTTCTTTGGTAATTCTTTTCTTGAAATACAGAGTTTTGCAGCATTAAGTCATCTAATTAGGCAGCAGCTTGCTATTAAATATTTTCATAACAGATGTAGTTTGTGAGCATGAAAATGAAAACCACATTTTAAAATTATAACCCCAAATAACTTTAAGAAATTAAAAAAATACTCTAAAAAAGTCTTATTCTTTAATTATAATCATGTAAGAAAGTGGGGAAAGTCTATATTTTAGGTATTCAGCAGCAGTAGGAAACTAATTTGCTAGACTGTAAGTGCTGCAATAGTAGAAGCCCAGTGATCTAGATATATAAAGAGGGAAATAAATGTGGCAACAGCTAATGTGTGGCAGTGAAAAGTGGAGGAAAAGATTGTCATGATGCTCTTAAGTGTCCTGTGTTTTCTGAGAGGGAGCTACTCACAATGAAATAAACCCCTTTGGTATGCAATAGGCAAGTACCTTGTATAAAAAAAGACAGTAAATTCTTTGGCAGTGATGCACTTGGCAGCAGTGGTTTTTAAAGGATCACCCATGTGCTTTTCAGTTATTTCCCTGCAGAGATGAAAAGGAAAGTTCATGCTCTTCTGAAGTATTGTTTTAGTCTGTCTGAATGCAGGTGGAACAAGAAAGTCACATTGTTTCATATGAAGATGGGAACTGTATTTCCCTCATGTTAAATGAAAGCTAAGAATCCAGAGATGCTAATTCCGTCTGTCTGTGCCTGGATCCCTTGGCTTATTTCCTTGTGCTTTCCTGATGTACAATGAAAGCTTCGTCAAATGAGTGGCTATGATCATGTTAAGTATCTCTCAGTGTTACTGTACCTTCAGCAGAGAGACTGTAAGCAGTGGAAGGGGTCAGTTGTTCATCTTATTTGCAGTGTTCTCTTAATAAGCAAATTATTCAAAGGTTTCACTCGCAGACTATTTTAGTAGCTCCTCTGCTTTGTTATATTAGTCTGTGGCAGTTTTGGTACAACTTCTTTTTATACTTTCATCTGGGCACTCTGGGATGTGATTCCTTTCTATAAGCAGCATGCCATGAGGTATATACATGCGGAGTCCGACTGTAGAGGAGGAATCTGCCTAAAGGTTTTATGAATGCCATCCCATTGCTGAGTAAGACCCCAGTGCAGCAAGGCAGGTTAAATAGGGATTTGACACTTTTGCTCTCTTTCTTTTGGAAGTGCACTGAATAGGCTGCAAACTCAGAAGGATGTGCTGTGTCCACACTGTGTATTTCTTTACCAGTAAATAGGGACTTTAGTCATGGAAAGAACTCAGCGAGGTTAAAAAAAGAAAAGGTACTGAAACCCAGCTGCATTGTAAAGAAAAATGAGAACTGAGTGATAATAAAAGCAAAACGCCAGTGTTAATGCAACATACTTGCAGGTTTTTTGCAGGAGCTGAAGATGCCTCTTGAATTTGGGTGGCTGAATTACAGTTTAGGAGTTGTCAAGGGAAAGGGTGTTTAGCTATGGGTGAAGCAAGCTGAAGCTCTCCTGTGCAGGAGAGTTAACAAGTGTCTGTTGAATTCGGTCCATTCTGGTGGGTGTGGTGGCCAGATGATTATCAAATAAATTAAGTACAATATTACAGTAGGTATCCAACCTTTTCATGTCTACATTACTAGACTTAAGAAACAAAAGAGCTCTTGACAATTTGAAATTATGGCCATGTTCTGGAGCATTTCTTCTGAGTTCCACTGAATTAATGAAATTAACTGAACTGCCAAACTCAGTGGAGAGCTGCTGGTTAGCTGTTGTTGCAGGAACCCCACATCTTGGGCAGAATGTGCTGCTTTAGAATCGCTTTCTCTTGAATTTAAATGATGACCTTCACTTTGTGCATCTCAGGCTACAGCAAGCTGCAATGGGAGGTAGCCCTGAGAAGGTGTTTGCTAATGGGGTTCTAGCACCTGTGACGGGTGTGCTAGATAATTGAAAAGTGATGATGGTGTACTGTGTTTGGAAATTTCATTTAAAGTATTTATTTATGTAGTTATGATTTTGACTCATCCAAGCCATTTGTGTGATCCGTTGGCACTTTCCACAAGGGTAAGGATGCTTGCCCTCTTGTCCTGGCCAGGTTACAGTTTGGGTAATTACATTCTGACTACCTACATTTCTGTAAAGTTGCATCTGGATTTTGTTACTGTTGTTTATTTACATAGTAATGCATATGTACTTGGCAGTTTACAAAATAACAGCGCACGATAAAAAAGTTACAAAAATCCCTGCTCCAAATTACATTTAGTATTTGTGCATGAATAAATGCAGTGTGGCGTGACACAGTACAGAAAAAATACAAAGTGGTACATTCAGTAATAGCATTCGTAGAAGAGGGAGGTTTTCAGAGTTTATGAAATAGAAGAGAAAGTGCAATCCATGAAGTGCAAGTGTAAAAGAAGACAGCAGAGGGGTGATGGAGATAAAGAAGTGAGGAAACTATATCTAGGAGGGATGAGAAAAGAAACGTGGGATGAGGTGTAGTTCAAGAATGCTTTGTAGAATACACTCCTGCAAAAGCTGGTACACCGTGGGTTAAGTTGCTGAGTCATGTGCACTGTTAAACATATGATATATTGTGCTGCAGGAATGGATGTAATTCATTCGTAGGAGAAATAATACATGTTTGTATTGTAGTTAAAACTATATATTTTTTTTTTTACAAGATTATTTGGTATAGATTTTACATGTATATCAACAAGGGAGGGGGAGTCAATTTATGTGGTGGTGTGTGTACATGTCAGTGGGACTTAGGGAATCACAGATCTGCACATGTCAATCATCTGCTGGTGCAGAAATGTTCCTCTTTTACACACAAGGGTACATTTTATCATTTACTACTCAATCTCTCAGAATCCTGCTTAGAACTTGCTATGTGTTACTGTGGAGTAACAGGTAGGTGAAATAAAGAACCCAAGCCACATCCTGTTGTGGAGAGTTGTTCTGTAGAAATGTGAACTTTAAAGCTGCAAGCTTACTCTTAAAACTGATTGATATTAATAATCAATATTAACCTGGAATGGATTTCCAGAGGAGTTCAAAATAAACTAATATTAGACCATATTGCGTAACCATAGCAGTCTGATATTTACAAGAACTGTCCCAGTGTTCTTCCAAAAATACTTAAGTCTGCTTAGAGACACTTCATCTACAGCCCAGATGTACCCCATTTGAAAAAGATATCAGAAGTACATGGAAAAAAGTTTTAAACAGTTTTCATTTTGAAAATGCTTTCAAGAAAAATGTTTTTGAATAGTCCTTGTGAGTGAAATCATACTCATCTCAAATAGATTGTTCACAGAAAGAGGGTTTGGGGTGGTGGGTTTTTTTTATTTTTCTAGGAATGGAAAAAATGGTTTTGAAAATATCTTGGAATTTGCAAATTAACATTGTGTTTCTTATTGTTAGTAGTTGTTTTTACATGACTTCATTTACTAATAAAAGTAGTACATAATGTACTATGTACTTACGCAAAAGACATTTAGGACAATGCATGTGCATTTGAAAGTTGCGGTTCTTCCTATTTTTGTTTTGGTCTGTTTAATGTTTTTTGGGATATCTGTCTTGGCATAGTATTTGGAAAGAATTTCAACAAAAATATTTTTCACTTTAGGTCACAGATACACAGTAGTATAATCTTTAAGCTCTTATCTAGCAGAACTACAGTGATCACTTTTTCTGACCTCCTTTAGCTCCTGTGTTACCCAGCTTAAATAATTTTACCTATTTCTCCTGCATCAAGCCCACTGAAAATGCCATCACGAGCCCTTGTGATAGCAGCCAGCCTGCCAGATGTAAGTGAAAGTACTGAAAACCCATCTTTCAGTGCTGTGGGGCAGACAGGGTTCTTTACCCATTTAGCAGTGTCTGTCTAGTTGGCTCTTTTTTTTGGTCATTTGTGGGCTTTTTTTTTACGGAAAGAGACAGGAATACTTCAATGAGGAAAGCCATCCAGCACCCACATGCTGTGCATTCTGGGAATGAGATCCATGTGGCTTCTTACCATTTTTTCCCCCTTCTGTAATATTTATTAAAGCTGTTATGAAATATCTGCTTAAGGCTAAAAGAGTTTGAACTCTCACTTAGCCTCATTAAGGTCTTGGGCTTGGTGTTTACTTCTGCTTTTATCAAGGCTGCTTCCTCAGAGGCTTTTGCAGGAGATACATATGTTCTTATGAATGACCTTCTTAATTTTCTGCCTCAAATCGTGGTAGAATTATACTTTTTAATCAGCAGGTTTTATTTAATCTCCAAATTTTATTTCTGGTGTTCTGCCTCTAAAGCAGAATTTGGCTTTTATACTTTTATGCCAGGGGTTGTCTACTTCTATATTCACACATTCAAATGCTTCAGGCTATTCATGTGCATTTTCTGAAGGCTTTAACAGTTCAGCCATTTCCACACAGACTGTCGAACTCAATTGGAGCCTCTGTCAAAATTTGCTATCACACTGCTAAGATGAATCTCCTGCTGTTACTACAGAGTACTTCTCCAGAGAACACAACATTGTTAAGAAATAGTTGAGATATTGGAGATGATGCTATCTGGATCTCCGTCCCTACCTTCACCATGTTCTGTAACATTACTCAAACCTATGTATTGGTAAAGAAGTGCTAGAGTGGTTTGTACAAAAGACTGCAGGACCTCAGGTACTTAGTGGCCAGGTGTAGTCATTTAAGTCACTCTGTACTTATGCACTGTCACTCAAAAAGAGAAAAAGAGGCGATTTACCAATAGGCAAATTTTTTTTTATATGTATAGTTCACAATTATGTTTTCTTTTTGATTACTTTGCTCTCCCTGAGAACTCTTGTGAGTTCCCTGAGTTTTATTTCTATGGCTGGGAGGAAACGGAAAGTGGCACAGTCAGTCTGTACCTTATATACTTATTCATTGCAAAGATAGAAGACTAGTCTTAAGTGAAAGGACATATATGTAGCTCATTAGTTTGAATAGACATGAAGAATTGATGTCTCGAAGAATTCTGGTTACTGGTAAGCGGCCTCTCTTTTTATTTTAACTATAAATTTAAACTCTGAACAATGAATATGCTTAGACTAGTCATGTGCTTATTAGGTTAAAAAAAGAACAAGCTTTTAATAGGACAAAATTATCACAGGGCAGACAGCACGGAATTTCATTAGCATTTATGGATTGCTAAACTGCAGTTTAAAAGTCAAATTTCTGTTTAAAAAAAGTTTTCCACAATAGTCATACAAATAACATTAAACGATGTCTTTTTAATTTGTTTACTTGGGGTCAGATTTTCAATCATTACAGTGATTGAACTTGCACGGACTGTCTGCGAAGGCTATACTACTTAGCTGCCATCGATTTTAGTGGGATTTTGAATAAATGTTAGTTCTGAAAATCCAACTACGTATGGACCTCATCTCTGTCTTTAGTCATCTTTGAAAATCTGGCCCTCAGGACAGTTAACAGCATTCCCTGTGTTGTTTCAGTGGTTCTCCCTTACCAATTGCCCGTTTTACTCTGCTCAGGATGGTCCATCAATTATAAACAGCATTTGGTAGTAATTTCTGATCTTAAGAGTTCATACCTGTCAAGAGGGCTAGACTGACAGAAGAGAGTTGGTCCTGGCTTTCCACATAGTATTGTAGTTCTTTGCTCTAATATCATAAATAGTTCTTAGGATAATTCTTTTCAACCATAGATGTTTTAAGTGCTGCACAAAGGGGATTAGTGTAATTAGTTTTGCATTTGGAAGTGGCAACACAGAGATACACAGTGACTTGCCTGAAGTTAACCAGCACAGGAGGAGGCTGTACCAAGGTAGGAGTCCTGGTGCTCAGTCTACTTTCTTCAGCAAATGTAGTTTCAGAGTGCTTGATCTATCCATACAAAATATCCAGACGAGAATCTTCTAAATGTAATGATTTGGTACTTAAGCAGTGTGAGTCATGTTCTGGGATGCTGGCAGTGTTTTTTTGTGATATTTCCGTTTCACATTCAGCTTAAGGGGCTCAGCGGGGGCTTTTGGTCTGGTTGCCATATGAAGTTCATCAGGGGTGACAAGCGAAAGCAGCTTAATGTGCTCATGTTATTTTTGTCTATAGTAGAAATTTGTGATGGGGACTATTTCTGTTTTGCATAAAGTCACCAAAGTAGTGCATTGAGCTGTAAGATAACTGGAGATGCCCAGGACTATTCACAGCAGAATAGCCTGGATAGTGTTAATTGTTGGATGTAATTATTTTGATTTCACTGGGGGCAGAGGCTAAAACCCACTAGTCAGACTTCTGAAATTGCACACCCTGGTAATTGTGATGCTGAAGTTGGGTACCTCCGCTGGGCCTTCCAAACACAGCTTTTTCTGTATTGGTTCCCCAACTGTAAAATGAAAAAATTGAAAAATAAATCTTACAGAGTGCTATGAGCATAAAAATGTACAAGGGTACAAGATCCTCAGCCACGATGGCTTGCAGAAAGAACACTAGTAACCTCATCCAGCTGCTACTCACCATGGAGTACTTACCACTCTTCTCTCCTTGCTTTCTCAAAATTGCCTGTAGAGGAGAGACACTGGGCAATGTTGGTTATGTGCACTAAGGTACTACAGGAGCTCTTGGCCCAGCTTGTTTGCTTTTCTCTACCCCATCACTTAGAGTGGATTACAGTAAACTTTTCTGGCAGGAGAACAGGCATGCGGTCTCTCTTCCTTAAATTAATTCCTGTAACTTGCTCAGCTGAGGTTTGTTCCTGATCCCAAAGGCTAGAGACCATTCCCTCCAAGGATTCAATTAGCGAACACCTACCTTGAGAGCCCCCAAGCTAGGACACATTTCTCCTTAGGATTCTTTCTCTTGGGCACAACAAAAAGGCTCCCCAGGGAAGACCCAGGATACTTCATGTTGTCTTCAAAGTAAAAGATTCTCAAGATTCCTCATAGCATACTCAGTCTTTCTGGTCAGAGCTTGATTTAGAGAAAGAACTGATATTTGTGGGCCTTACAGGTATGTTAGATGGGAAGGCAACTGGTTGAAACATGAAGGTCTGTTTGCTGAGTCAGTAAAAATATCTAATCCTTATTACTCTTATTTACAGTCTGCTTATATTAAGAAGCTAGGATTTAGATTTGTTGTGACTTAGATGTTGACATTTCTCTAGTGGTCCAATAGAGAGGCTGAAACTATGCTGTTGCCTATGTTACCTTCTTCATCTTTAACCCATGAGTATCCCATGTATTTTAGTAGCTTCATGTCATACTGAAGGAATTCAGTAAATGTGTCTTTGATCAATCCTTATGGTTCTTACAGTCTCTATAAATGTGTTTAGAAGGAGGTGACTATGGAGGAGGGTAAAAAGCCACTTAAGCCACAGACCAATATTGGCATGAGGCTGACTGGATACAGCCAGTCTGAGTAAGTGCAGATTGGAAGCTGGGCTGTCGTTTCTAATCATTAGCATTTCAGATGGAAGAACCCATCATGATGTCTGTATTGTATGCATGTTGTGTCATGGCTGCTTTTCAGTGTTTACTCTGTAGGGCAAGTATGGCCAAACTTACTCACCCGATAGATTACACACTAACATTCTTATATGAATAAGAGCCAAAACCCCCATACCGTATGCTTTGGAGAGCTGAGGGCTCCCAAAATGCAGGTTGGGACTTATCTCAGCATTGAATGCTAGGGTGATATTTGCTTCAGCAACCCATGTTGACTTGTTTCTTCCAAATTCAATAGTTTGAATTTATTCAGGCCTTGCTGCATCAGCGTGGGTCTGCTGCCAGATGCATGACTGGCAGTCCCATGGGAACCACACCTGAAGTATTTTGAGCCAGGAGTGGTTCAGGAGCTGCGCACTGGCCACCACTGGCTTCAGCAGCTCTATACAGAGCAGGTGAGAATAACTCATCAGGTTTCAGAAATTATTTGCCAGTCATGCTGTCTCACTTTCGGGCTTGTAACAGATTCTGAATATACTTCTCTATGGCATGATTTCATCCCTGTAAAATAGCAGTATCAGCACTTTGCTACATTACAAGGCATTTGGAGTATAAATTAGAGGGGAACAGTTGCTAAGGCAAACACTTTGATTTTATTCTGAGGACAGGTCTGCCTCTAGGACCAGAAGGAGATGAAGATAATATGCCAATACTTTTAGCGCTAGAAGAATAGAAAAAAAGAAGTAAGAAAAGTGCATGTTATTTTGGGGGGAGCAATGGATGGGAAGAAAGTGGTTTTGATAAAAATGAAGGCAAGTGCAAAAGTAAAAGGCAAGCAGATCTAATACACTAAATTGTTTAATAGCTCTATAAAAATGGCTGGAACTTCAAATTGATGATACCCCTGCAGTAGCAGGAAATGAAATGGTGCTTAAGCCATAGAAATAATGAAAAATGCTTGCTACTATGAGTTTCTGATTAGTTTTAAAAAAAGTACATTAAAGGTAGCAAATTTTGTACTTAGTAACTAAATGAATGTTATTTTGAAATTGAGAAACTGCTAATAACTTGTGAAAGAATGTCATGAGAATTAGCATCATCTTCCTCAGGAGAAAAATATTCCTTAAAATCTTCACCAAGAGACAACAAATCTTGCTACCAATTCTCTTACCAGTACTCTACTACTATTTCTTCATTCAGAGTGAATGTCTCTTCTTTGGGAAGACTGAAATGTATTTCAATTTATATTTGCTCATAGCCTATTCTTTACTTTTTGCCATGACATCAGGAGTTCTGTTGTCATCAGTGAGCTGAGGCATTCACTGTGATAAAATCTGGAACTGCCCTCAGCTTTTTAGAGAACTGACTATTGTTGTTCTTATAAAATTTGTCAGGTTTCAGACTTCAGCACAGAGGGTGCTTGTGCTATAGAACATGAGCCCTACAGTTTGAAACACCCTCTTGGATTTCTTTCTTGAGTGTGATTAAACAGGAATGGTTTCTTCAGTGTTCACTCATTGAATCTGAATACTCATCTATCAAGAATGACTAGAGAATACTGTAATCAGAATGTATATGTTGGAGTTTTTCCCATTTTACAAAAATGAAAACAATTTATGAACTGCTAAAGAATGTAGATATGATACCTTTTTTTAACTGAGGTTTAGAAACTTTCCTGGTGTAGCACTGCCAGGAATTGAACTTGGACATACCTGCAGGACAGACCTTCTTAAACAAATTTATTTGCAATTACTGTTGAAGCTGGCTGTCAGCAACTGGCCATGCATTGTCATTTCTGCTTAAAACAGATAGGAGTGGTACACGAGACAGGAGACTTAGTACCAAAATAGTCAGTGCAATCTTCCTGCAGCTCAGCTTTTCTATTTCTTAGACTTTTAGCGGATTCTTCCAGAGTGCTTATCAGGTCAAGCAGTCTTTTTTAATTCTTTATCAAAAAACAGTTGCACAGATTTTACACAAGCTTTTCCTTTTCTAAAGAAAAACAACAAGAAAAAGTAGACTGAGAAGAAAACTTTCTTAAGATTGCAATTTATTAAAAATAGTGAGTGATTTTTGAAAAAATTAATAAATGGAGACAATATAATTTTCACATTTCCTCATGAAGCTTACTTGAAACAGCAGCTAAAACACTCCCAATAAAAAGAAGTATTACATTTTTAGATAATCAAATTTGCTTTCCAATATGTACTTCTATTGCTTGCTTTCTTCCAGCCGCTAGCTGTGGCCAATTAAAACCACGTCAGTTTATTTTTTTATTCCTCATAATTAATATTTTTTTGTTCACTTTATGCACTAAACTTTCAAAGCAGTTTTGGGGTGATTTAAAAAAATATTTGTAATTTATTCATTGGTACTGCTTTTTAGAAAATCTTTGGGCTTTTTGAGGTGCTGGCAAATGGGAAATAAAAGGAAGTAAGGACCACCAAGAAAATCAGGCAGAGCACAGATGATGAAATGTCCAGTTTCCCTTTCCCACGATTGCAGGAAACAAGATATGACAAGGAATGGGGAGGATGTCAGGGAAGTGGCCTATAATCCATGAAAATTTATAGCAAATCAGCTGGACAACTGAAGAAGCTCTTAGTGTGGGAAAATGACTAAAATAACTGAAGTCAGCAGAGAAGTACTCAGATCCTATGGCTAAGTAGAACAGCAGCGAGCAGGTCATGAATGTTGGAGGCATCGTAGAAGTAAGGGTACAAAAATTGTATCAATGTGATGGGTTACCTGAAGGAAATTAAGTCCCCTGATGCCTCCCTTGTTCTTTTTTGAAAATAAAGACTTGCAGAAAAATATCTAACAAAGAGAAATCTGACTTCTTTTAATTAAAAGGGAAAAAAACGATGAAGTCCACTGCTCTGCCTGAATGAGATCCAGGAAAGGCAAAGCTGAATGTAATTTCCAAATTTCTGTAGTGATAATGTGCCTGGTATGTAAGATTCTGAATATCTTTAATCTATTTGTAATTAAAGTAGATCTGTACCTTGTAACATCCCAAAATTTTTAGGAAGGCATTTTGTACTATGAGTTACATTTTAGCTGTTACTGTCTACTTCAGTTCCTTTTGGAATTACTAAAAAATCCATGTGTCTTCCAACTAGTTACCCTATACAAAACGTTTTTTTCCTTCAAGAGAAAAGAATTGACTGTCTCAACTTTTCTGTACACTTATGTGTTTATCGTATAAATGATAAGTCCAATGCAAAATGCATATAATTCTTCGTGCCATTATATTATTTCTTGTTTCACCGTCTGCTACCTCCTTTGCTATAAAAGTGCAGTCTCTTTGTAATACACTTTGGATTTTTTAATTATTTTTTTTCAGATTGAGTGATTCAAAGATACTACATGAGGGAGAAGCAATTTATGTGATGTGGCTACGTTCTTATGCTGTAACAATGATAAATTAGTAACATTGCTTTATGAGTTTGCAGGCATTTTGCTTTTGGTATGATTTGAAGAACTGTATTGCTTAAACTAGTTTTGTTCTTCACATACCATAGAAATTTAATAGTATGGTTCTGTACAGATTCTTGACTGAATTATGACTAGATTTGTTCCTTAGTCTGGTTTAGTGGAATATATTAATGTATAGATATCAAATATAATTTATTTCCTTGGCAGTGCTGTACATTTGTATTTGATTTATATTTACAAAGCCAAAAACTTGTAATAAATAATAGAACCAAACTACTTGCATAGCCTTCTTTTTGATCTTTTTTCTTATCTGCATAAACATTACTGCAAGCTCCCAGGCTGATACCTGTGGTAAATGGATGTTTGACATTTTGTATTTCTCTACCATGTTATCTGCCTGTTTATCCAGCCACGTAGTCCAGCGTCTCTTCCAGAACATGCTTATTCATAAAAGCTGTTGACTGTTGTCAGGATTGAGACTGGAGGGCTGTAGGCAGTGATGAGATGTGAAACTTTGAACACTTATCTTTAAGATCTCCATCTACCTGATTTGCTGCTCTGCTGAAAAGAGTGTTTAGTCATCTTGGTTTCAAATGAGTTTCTTGATTTTTTTTTTTTTATTTTTTTATTTTTTTATTTTTTTTTTTTTTTTTTTTTTTTTTTAGGAGAGAGAATGTAACTGGAGCTGAGAATTGAACCAAACCCCTACTTTTCTTAAAATCAAATTATTTAGAAATCATGCCAGAACTTTTGATTTATGTATTTTTTCCATATTCAGTCTTTTAAAATAATTTCTGTAATCCCTGGGTTAAAGCTGTGGTGCAGGATTATATCTGATTCATGATGGTGGAGTAAGGGCTAAGAACAGGAGGAGAGATGGAGCTTGGAGATTTGTCTTTGCTGTTTACAGATCTTAGGCAAGCCCTTTAACCTTTCACGGACTCAACTCCCCCTGCTTTACATTGTGGGCAGGGTTTTGAAGTTCTTTGGAAGGGCTAACAAAAAGAATCCAACTTCTTTAGGGTACTAGGAACTACACTAGAGAAAACGAGTTACTCAGTCATCCGGTCTTTGTATCTTTTCTTGAAGGGTTGTCTGTGAGCTTTGGAAAGTAAATATTTTCCTGGGTTTTGGATGATACTTTGTAATTTAGAGCTAGCTCTGTATCCTATGGCAAATCCAGTACCGAGTGTATTGGCCAAATGCATCCGTTTAGGGTTTGAGCTGTGGGATTTTGCAGTGGAATCAGCTTGTGGACATGAGCTGCCTGATACAGCAGTGGAGGATAACGTGTTCTCTTGGAATTAGCCTGAGTCGTTCCATAGAATACTTCTTCTGCCAGTTTCTGCGTGTGTGCGGCTCCTGTTACCATTCCCATCATCATGCTGGTTTGTGAGGACAGTCGCGCCATGCTGTCTGCAGTGAGAGCATTTTGCACTCCCCCTCTGACGGGGACCTCCCCGAGGAGTGCTCTCCATCTTAGAACCTGTCCTTGTGAGGCCTCTCCTTTGCCAGGCGTGTGTGAATAAGAGCCTTTTTGTATTTGTCTTTATGCCCTTGTCTAGTGGTGGTAGGCATCTCGCAACCATCTCCTTCCCTCTCAGACTGGTTTGGACATGCCAGTTTCTGTCCTGGTGTAATTCAAAACCACCGTATGCTATTTTCACTGCTTTCTTACAGTGCCATCGTGAGAAATGTCACCTTTTGCATTGAAAATATTATGAATGAAGGCCATTTACCTTTTTGCCTTTAACAACGTATTTGAAGTATTGAAGAGTTGATAAGCTCTTTAACTAATCCAGAGCTTTGTGTTAGTAATTAAAAAAATGAGTGGTGCCAGTTTTCATCAGAGCTGAAGGTCACTGGAGACATAATGTATTAAGAAAATGTAGTACATAATTTCCCTTCTCCAGATTCTTTTCTGAAAATTGAAACATGTATGGTTTTTATGAATATCTGTTTTTATAAGTTTTGCTTTCTTTACTCAGTAAAAATAAAAATAAAAACACTTTTAGTTCTTCCTTGCTTAGGGATGAGGAAAAATGAAATTCCAGGTGCCAACCAATGGACAGTATCACAGCTATGAATATATTTTCACTGCAGGGTTTTGTAATGTACAGGAGAGTTAGTTTCTCTTGCCTAGTAGGATCTTAAGCTTTTGCATTTAGTGGATAAGCAAGGCACACAGACACCAGGTTTCTTACCTTCGGAAGTGTGTGGCTATCTAGGATTTGAGGGTTTGAACCATGTTAGAATAAATAATTATTCATGTAAGTGGCAGCACTCCAGCAGGGCAGCTGAGCACTCCCTAGCCTGGGCTGTCCATCAGCTGCGTCAGTGTGGTGGGTGTAGACATTCGTCTGATCACCCCGTGGGACTCGGCACAGGGTCCACCATACCCTGGGCCACAGAGCACTGACACCAATATGAGGATGCTGCAAATGGCGTTTATTCAACTGCGTCACGCCCTTATATACTGTCTGTCGGTCATCCCGCCTCCCTTAACCCTTCTCTTTCCGTACATCGCGAGATCTTCCGAGCGCCAATCCCTACAATTCCCCCCTCACTATGGCGGATGACCGACGGTACAAACTGGCGTTACAGTTATAATCGATCCCACCACCTCATGGTAATTCGTGTACTGGTGGGTACCCGCACTCTGTATAAAGAGTTTCCGCACGCAAACAGTCAGTGCTGGTATCCCACAACAAACCATAATAACCACCACCAAAAGGATTCCAAATAGGGTCAACGTTTTTCAGGCAATCAAAGACAGGAGCCATTGCCAGGTCGACGAGAGGAGATTGTCAAGCCACTGTCACCTGCCTCCTGTAATTGATTGGCTTTGTCTAAAAGCATATCATAGTCCCCCGCTTATGGGGTACACACAGCGGTTGCTGTAAAGTGGATCTGCGGTGTTCAAAACATCGGTCACACCATTTTGATGTTCGGCTGGTGCGTCTCCAGAGTTGTTGTCCACAGCGGTCGTACTTGACAAGCACCCAAGGGTCACAATGACCACAGTGCAGGTACTCAGATGATCTTCTGAACGGCATCCTCTCTAGAGCACGAGTCCAACACCTTCAGGACTCCTTCCATGCCTGGCCAGGCCTTCGATTACGCCCCGCGTAATCCGCCGATGTCCAATCACGTCAGGGTCACCACTTGTAGACATTCGTCTGATCACCCCGTGGGACTCGGCACAGGGTCCACCATACCCTGGGCCACAGAGCACTGACACCAATATGAGGATGCTGCAAATGGCGTTTATTCAACTGCGTCACGCCCTTATATACTGTCTGTCGGTCATCCCGCCTCCCTTAACCCTTCTCTTTCCGTACATCGCGAGATCTTCCGAGCGCCAATCCCTACAGGTGGGGAACATCTCCTTGCCATGGAGGGTGCTGCTGAGGGTTCTCCAAATCCCAGGTAAACCACGTTGTAGTCAGGTGCTGTGGTGAATCACACCTTTATAACCCAAATATTGAAAGCTCCTATTTTAAGTCAGATAAATGATTGCAAATACTAATCCAGAGACTTCACAAATATTTGTCTTGAGTTGTACATCTGTTGGTTTTCCTAAAGCCGTCCATAAATGCTTGTACAGACCCTAGGTGCACGCTCACAATTGTTAATCACTTTGTTGGGTATTTGGCAATAGCGTAATTCCGTTATTAAAATTAAAATTACTTGGGCTTTAAAAAAAAAAAAAAAAAATCTCAGCATGTTTAGCAGCATATGTACATACTTACATACCCCTGAAATGTAGCCCCAACTCCCACTGTACTAGAATCCACTTCAAGTAGTGGTAACTATCAAAACTCCACCTACCTTTCTGACACTAGCGTTCTAACGAGTCTTTAAAATACGCTCTGTCCTCACTGAAGACAAACCTTGATTCTAAAACATTACTTTGCTAACAGACTTCTGCCATTTTGTCATATTTTTTAATGTAGAGACAATAACGTTTGTCGAAATTCACGACCTGTAAAGAAAATCTATCCTGGTAGTATGTTTAGCTCTGCATTGCTTATGCAGAATATTTGTGTGCAAACACGACAGATACTGTTTTTCAGTGTTTTGTTAGTGTGCAGTACTTCAAAGAGTTCCCTTGTATCGTTTCGTGTATCACTTAGTCATAAAAATCCTCTTTGAATATACAGTGTGGGAGCCTCAGAAGAGTGTTAATTGTATTCTGCTGCAGTGGTAGCCAGAAGGTCAGGATCTAAAATTAATATATTTCTGAATAATTCCAATTTTGTATCAAGGTTGATTTTTCATGGTTACTACTCAAAGTATCATGCTAATTTATGGCTAATATATTACATATTTTTCCTGTAAAACCAAGGAGAGCCGTTCCCTTCTCCTCACAGATACAGGCATGCTATCCAAACATTTCTACATTAGAAATAATTAAACTCGTTGGTAGATTCTTGGACTCATCTCAAATGTGTGCTGAAACTCAAGAAAAACTTTCTTTTGAAAGGAATCTACTAGAGATTTTTAGGTCAGATTCATTAACTTTTATTGATGCTATCAATATATGCATCTGAAAGCATTTTGAAACAATATTTAATTAATTTATTTCTTTAAGGAAGATGTATATTAGCTGAGTTCCAATACATTTTTATTCCTCTTTGGAGAACAGTTGAGTATAATTATCTTTGGATTAATCAGTTTTTGAAGTCTTTTCCAATGATATGTATAGAGAGGATTAAGACAGAGATTACCAAAGCATTAAGATTTTTCTCTGGTTGTTTTTAAGAAGGAATCCTTGCCTTAAGTCAATCACAAAATGATTTCCTTGTAAGAAACTGCCGAACAAACTAAACTACACTAAACTAAAAAAAAAAATCATAAAAACACCTATAGCAGGGTTTGTTTGTCCTAGGACTTGAGAGAGAGATGTGCAAGCAGTGAGGTCCTATTTTGGTCGTGCACCTTCTTTTCTAACTCTTTCTTTCCTTGTTACGTGGTAAGGCAGAGTTGTCTTTCTCTTCCCATTACAAATGTTGAAGTTCCTTTTCTCTGGCTTTTCTTCTGTTAGATGAGCAGCAATAAAGGAGAGGAATAACATCCCTTCTCACATCCTCTGCTACCATTTTTCACTGGGGAATAGTTTTATTTTTCTTGTGCTCATTTTTCATGGGTATTAACTTGTTCCATAGTGTTCTCTAGTTTGACCTTTATTTTATGTTTTGCTTTGGATTTTGTCAGAGTGATGATACAATTTAAATACAGTTCTGTAAGGTTATTTTAATTGAATGTTTGAGTAACTCTGTGTGCCTCTAATGAATGAAATTAACTTGATCTGGAGCTTGGAAAGACTGCCCTATGTATGATTTCATAATTAAAAAAAAAATTAATATAATGTTCTATTGAACAGATCTCAGATCACAGTTCATTTGCTTTTGGCTTTAGGGAACCTAACTGCAGCCGCACCCTGAATTCCTGCTGCTGAAGGGTTTCTTCCAAGCATCCTGTTGTATCAAAAAATGGTACGTGACATAGTTCCAGCTCTGGGAGTCACAAGCTAACCTTCTTCTACAGGAATCTGATTTTGAGTCATGATTACTTCCTTTTCTTGCCTGCCTGCCTACAGTAGTCCTGGTTTAGTGCTGGACTGTATCGCATCAGACAAACCTATGTGGATATTGTTAAGTAGCTCTGTACTAATATCTCCATTACTTTCATGCCTTCAGGGTTTCTTGTCTGGGTTGTTTGGGTTTTTTCTCATTTCAAATTTATTGGAGAGGCTGAAAAATAAAGGGTTGAGAATTGCTTAGATGATGCTCGAGGTTGAGAAGAGTTACACTGAGTTAATAACATGGGGTACAGGTCTGTTCACCACTGCTCTCCTCATTCTTCTGGTACATCCATATTGGTACGTGTCCCAGTGTGGAGGCTGTTCAGTGGGACTGTTTTCAGTTTGTCTTTATTTTATTTGCTTAACAGAAAGAATTTCTGCTTATCTAAGCCATTTTGGCTAGCATGCTTGCATCCACAGTTGCATATGAGAAGGAACAAGTTTGCCATTTTCATTATACTTCCAAAGTGGCAAAAGTTTCTATTACAGATCAGTTTTTATTATAGCTGTCCAAGAGTCATATTCTTCTTATATCAGGGAAATACCACCCGCTAAATGACACAGTGTACTCAAGCAAAAACTATGTATATTTGAGTCCTAAAACCTATAAGGCAGAAACAAAGAACAATCTGTCATTTGAGACATCAGCCAAGATTGATTTTTTCCAAAAGTCCGTTGGACTCTGTTTTGAGACGTAGTTGATTGTAGGAGCGAGCCTTAGCCCTTGTCTATAACTCATTGCTTGTGACAAGTGGAAGAGAAAAGGAATGACTTTAGGTGAGGTTTGCCCATGGGTCTAGCCAAAACCTAGATGGAGCCAGCCAAGATGGTTAGCAAAAGGCAATATTGGAGCTGGGTCATAAACCTTGAAAAGGCAGTCATAAATCATAATTAAGGTTTCTCGTTTCCTCAGTGGTGTGGCTTTTCAGAGATGGAGGCTGAAACTGTTTACCAAAGCCCATTTTTGTGTCTTTGGAAAAGTGTTTAGGAAACCTGAACCAGGGTTTATTAAGCATATCTGTGGGAGACAAAAGAGGGAATTGTTGGTCTCCAAGCAGCAAGCGGCATTGACAGGCTGACTGGTGTGGTCAGAAAGGATATTTAATTTCAAAGGATAAACTACAGGATTCATTTTTTCTTTTTTATCTGAAGTCAAGCTTATCTGGTTTATGCCTTATCTAATTTAACTTACGAGAACTGTAAATTCAGCTATGTTAAGCAAACAATTTATGTTGTTTTAATTCCATTTTCTCTTTGTTTTAATAAATCTTGGTTTTGTTAGGATTACTGTTGTGTGGGTAATTTCATACAGATGTCTTCAAAGAGTAAAGAAAAATCCATAACTCTTAAAGAGAATAGCTGAAGGGGAAAAAAACCAGCTCTGGAACTTCCTTTCATTCTTCAGTGGTCCTAGTGGAGGGGTTTGGATTAAAGTGTTGTTTGCAGTTGGCAACCATAACAGAGAGCCTCAAAACTGAAGAAGAGATAAAGAGTTAATGGTTTCATCCTATAAAATTTAAATTTTAATTTTTTCAAAGTCCTATAAAGCGTAGGACTACTAAATAGTATAGAGAGGAGTAGCAGGTCCTGTCTGTCAGATGACAGGGAGTGGGGTGTGGATGTATTCTCTTTGTTTTGGAAATGAAGTAATAAAAAAAATTAGTTTTGAGGTATGTAGTAATATGAAATAAGACAAGAAATGATCAGGTTGTGTTGTTTTCTCCTTCTTTTCCAGCTTCATAAAACAAGATCAAGAAATCAGATATTTAAGAGTAGCTTGTAATTTCATAAGGTATAAATAGTGTTTTCAGACAGCGTGCATTTAGCCTCTAGAATTCACCGTGGAGGTCACATAGTTAAATGTAGTGGTTCAATTTTCAAAAAGGGCTTGATGATATAAAGGCTAATAACAGTGGCAGCAAAGCATGCTTAGAGAAGGGTAATCAAATCTCATGATTTAAGACATAAGCGCATTACCTGTGAGCATCTGGAAAGACCTCGTTCCTCTCTGTCACCTGCAAAGCCTTCTGCAATTAGTAAGGTTCATTGTGGGTATTTGTAGCGTCTGATTTTTTTGAAGCATTGCTACTAGCAGTTGTTAGGGATAGGATACAGTCTTCTGTATGTCATCATATTGTATCAACACTTGCACAGAATGTTGCCCTGCTTTTCTGTGCTGCTGTGTTGAATGACACCAGCCTGGTCTGAAACAAAAGAACCTGGTGATGTGCTGGTGCTGCTAGCTGCAAAAGCACAAAATTGCCTGATCTGCCATCAAATAGAAGTAAACTTGAATAGTTTTTATATGTTACTTTGGGATTTAATTCAACTCTTTCATAAATCAGTTCTTATAGTTCATGCAAAACCCCCCTGCATTTATAAGCAGTAGTAAGATAAGAACTGAAAGTATGGAAGTAGGTAATTTCTTTTGAAATAAAAATGGAAGTGTATTTTACATCTGATTTTGCTTTAATTTTTTTATTTCTGAAGTTTTCTGTAAATAGCAACTGCTGAAGTTAAAATATTTTATTTAAAATGCAATATGAGGAGTATATGTCAGTTCCTCCCATGTAAGTAAAATCAATAGGAAGGAATTTAGATACTGTTTCTTTTTATTTAGCAAATTGGGAAAGAGTAACATGTTTTAACAGGCAGAAGAACATGCTGTTAACTCTTAATAAATCACAGAAAGAGATAAAGACAGCTTCTGAGTCTGAAGGTTTGAATTATAGTGTCAGATGAATCCTAAATGTTTTGAACTGCTTTTTCAACACCTTCTCTAAAGAGGAGTCCGTGAAGAGACTGGGGCATCGCCTGTGAGCAGGGTGACTCCCCGGTGGACTGCTTGCTGGCCCATGGGATATAGTTCCACGTACAGCTTCTCTGGGAAGGGAGATTGTACCTGTGGTTTCAACATTTTTCTTATTTTCTTTACATTCCATTTTATAACTTTCCATGAAGTCCATAAAAGTCAAGGTCAAATTGAAGGAACTCTTGTGAATAAAGGGAAGTGTTTATTTTAAATTGTTGAAGACAGAAAAATAAATTGTTGAAGACAGAGGCATCACTATTGAATATTTCCACTACTTGTATGTTTGCAGCTTCCTTTTATTGCACTACTTAAATCGTTTGGAGGTAGGCGCAGGCAGTGCATGTAGAAATCAAACTCAGACTAGCCAAATAAATTTGATTAGCTGCATGCTGATAAAGTCAAGAGGGTGAGATGACAGTTCCAATAGTGATATGGTGTAGAGGACGAAGGCCACAAAGTTATGAAAACGGATGAAAAATTTGTACTTTAGCTTAAAGAAAGGTACTACTGATTTGAAATAAACAGCCTTGTGACCTAGGAGTCAAAGTTAGTGAAGTTAGCCTCCTGAAAAAGTAAGGATATTAATTTTTTTTTTTTTCTTAGCTCAGTTTTTCCTTGGTCAAGGTATTGTCATAAAACACTGAAGAAAATTCTATGGTTATGCTTTTGCAGTTTCATTTTGTCTGGCTAGATAGCCACATTTATAAAAATCAGACTTCTTTTAAGAAAAATGAAAAAATGTCTTACACTGCAATTTTTTCTTAATTAAAAACTCAATCTGTCAAGAAGAAATTAATTCAAAATATACATTATTCACATTGAGAATTAGAATATATATCAGATATTACCATTAATCAGCAGTTTTACTAGCATTGCAACAATATTACTAGGGTTATAATTGAAATTTCTCTGTTTATTTTTTATTTTTGGGTGAAAAAATGCAGTTATTTAAGCCTTTCTCAATGAAAAACGCAACTGCATTTTTTTTTACTTTAAACAGATGGGGTTAATAAGATATCTTCAGTTAGTCAAAGATGCCCATATGGAAACTGAAAACATTGATTAAATTTTTCATCCAAAAAAGACAAAGCAGCAGAAAAATCAATGATATGGTGGCTAAAGCAGGACTTTAAACTAGGTAAGTGTAGGCGCTGCTTAAAAAAGACAGCCTGAGTTGAGTGCATGTGATTTAAGTCCAGCCACATGAACTAGTCATCCTAATCTCACTTTATCTGCCATGGAGGGAAATAGTTAATTTTAGGGCTTAATTCATCTGACCTATTTGCAATGTCTGCTTCACAACAAGAAGAATAGTTGCACCGAGTAGGTCATGTCAAGTGTGAAGGGAGCATAGAGTGATTAGCTCAGAAATAGATATCTGCATTTAATCTGTTTTTTCCAATCTCTGTCTCATGTTGGAGGTTACATTAACAGAATAACAGACTCGCTGTAGGACAGTGGCTATATAACTGGAGCTTCTACAGTGTTCAGCTATTGCTGGACACTCCAAATGAGGTGAAGGGATCCAAGATACATTCCCACATACAAGTCAGAACTGATGTATTTCCACGAACCATCTCGGTACCAATAAAAGAACATTTTGTGAAGGAGAGAGCTTTATTAAAAAAATTTCCAGCTCAACGTTCATTTCTACTCTGGTGTGACTATCTCCTTGACTGAAAGGATCACAAAACAGTTGAACTAGGAGTACACAAGCATTCAGCAGCCTTGCCAAAAGCAGAATAAACATTTCTTGATTTGGGGAGATGAAGTTTCAAATGTGGTCCTCTGAGCAACTATGCTATGGAAAGAATATCAGTTTGTCAGTGTGATTTCCTGTTCTCAAGTTGCTTAATATGCTCTTGTTTTGCAACACAGCGCGCAGGGAAAAGAATTCTTGGTCTAGTGGTTCTACTCTTTCTTTACATCAGAAATCTGCTCTTTTCAGAAAACTAAAACCACAACAAACACAGAGTTGTGGGTTGAAAATGCTTCACTGAACATTTCAGCAGGTTGAGGCGATAAATGGGTTTTGTCTTTAAAGAAGGTTTGCATGTTTCCTTGTTTTCCTGGCTCTGGCTAGCAGGAGACGCTGCTGTGCAAAAGGGGGTTTTAATGAAGCTTACGCTTTTTCTTTTGAAAACCAGATTTTCAGCCTTCCCAGCACATTTTGGGGATAAATAGCTGCTTTCTTCTGTGAACAGGTTAGGTAACTTTTGTTGGCCACATTTTTTTCCCAAGTAATTATACTTTAGGGGCCCTGTGCTACAACTTCTGCCTTGAATTGTTTTTATAGATCAACTGGCAGTGCTGCTGAATGGGGTTTCTTGGTGCTTTCCATCCTCTGTTTTCTCCTCAAATGCTTACACTTTTGTTAAATGCTGCCTGTTTGGCTGTTACGTACCATAGACAAACGCTGTATGTTGTCATGTGTTAGACTTTTTGCCTAACACTGAATTTATTTTTCTGTGTGGAAAGTGCTAGTAAGAAAATACTGTAGTTGTTTAACCTGAATGAAGTAGTTGAAAGATTATTTGTAATGCGATTATTAAGTATATTCAAACCAGGAAGCACAAAGAAGGGGAAGAGAAATGGAAGTGCAAATGTAACCGCCTTTTTTTTGTCTTTTTTTTTCTTTTTTTTTTCATCCTCTCGTGGTATTATGTAGATCCCCAGCCAGATGGCTACTGGCTATAATCTGTGTGTGGATTCACAGGATTTTAACTCCTCTGTTGGTTTCCCATCTGTCATAAACTCAGAAGCTGCAATCCAGAGACTGACATGAATGTCAGTGTCTTCTTTAGCACACCAAAACAGTTATGCTCGAAGGCTGCAGAAGGAGCATGAGCCCTAACAAAGACAGGACAGTGTCTGGTTTAACAACCATGCTGCTAGACTGGGGAGTAAAATTTCTTGTGGTCAGTTTAAACTAGTGCTTTGAACCACAAGTGACCGCTTTTGTGGCAGCAGCCTCAGACAAACCCTGCCTGGAAAGTGTCCCCCAAGGAGTGTTTTTTTTCTGTTGTTGGAGCTCGACGAAGATTGTAAACCCACAATTGGTTTTGGTAGGAAATCTCATGTCTAAAAATAAAATAGCAGACTATCTTCAACAGAAAGAAGGTGGTAAAAGTCCAAATCTCTTAGCACTGGAAGAATAGATGTGAAACAGCTAAAAACAATACTATGGTCTTTCTTCGCTTTAAAATGGCCAGTTCAGGATTCCCTATGTTTTTTCTTCAGCATATGTCATCACTTGGACAGACACATTCTGTTTCTGTTAATGGAGGTGAAAACAGTGAAAAACATCTCAGATTTCATGGTATAGGGTAGAACAAGGCATTGGTCACTGACTGTGGGCAGCCACTGGGGCCTCAGCATCACTGAAACAGAGAAACCTTGCTCCTCAAAGTAAAAGAAGCTCTCATAGTCTTGCTTTATGTCGTGTCATACTCAAGAAAGCAAAATGAAAAATTAACTTAAACTTTTATGAAACAGGCATGAACAAGTGAAATAGAAATAGGGGCTGAGCACACTCCAAACCATTTTAGAATGAATTTTAGCACGTATCAAAAAGAAACATGTATATTGATACAGAGAACGAACTGCTTATTGCTTGATGATTGTCTCTCTGTAACTTTACAAACCAAGGACTGGTGTTTGTCAAGGACTAAGCCTGTCAGAGACTGGTACTTGGGAGTGATGATCAAGAAGGAGCCGTCAGAGGACTCCTGAAGACCACCAGAGACCTTCAATGCGCCTGTGTAAAGGACATTTACATATGCTAATAGTTTCCCAGAAAACTAATGAATATGTATAACATTTCTCGGAAATCTAGTGAATATGTATGTAGAACATGTACTTAACCTGCACAATTAAACCTGACGGTGTGCATGATAGGTGGAACGATCCCGATCCCCCGTGCATCCAGTGCTGCCAATAAAGAATACCTACTTAATAGTTAATCAAACTATTGTGCTAGATTCTTTGAATCAATATAAGCCTGTAAGGAAATCACTGCTATTATGAAATCTTCCCAAATTTAGACTTGGTTTTCATAATTAATGGATTTGACTTATGTGAGAATAAAAGTGACACCCCTGCAAGGAAATAACCACTTTCCTAAGGAGCAGCTGTCTGATATCAAGCAATTTGGTAATCCAGCTTCAAAAACTCTGTCATGAACAAATTAACCTCTCCATTTCCACTTTGGATTCAGTTCTGTAGGACAGCTTAAGAGGATGACTAAGTGTTAGACTGTGCTTCAGGTGGTTTCAAGTGCTTGGTGAAGCAACCCAGAGTTAAACACTTCATTCAGCATCAGGCATCACAACTGGACTTGTTCCAGGCAGGTGCTTCAGCAGCACAGTGGACTTCAGGTCTTCTGCCTAGGTTGAAAGAACACCACATGACAAAATAAGATACTGACTGGAAAGACTGCCAGAACCCTAGCATTTTATTTCCTCTATTTCCTGTGGAATATTGTATTGTAAATCCAAGCTTCAAGTCAACAGGCTTGCCCTTTGTTATAACACCATAATGTTATGACACTCTTGCAGTTCATTTCTTTGGGTAAGGCAGAAAAGATTTTTGCAGAAATCACAGCAGGATGCTGTATTTCGTGAAAGACATTTTCTGAAATTTATGTTAGGTTGATAGTAGGATTGGCTAATTTTCCTGGGCTTTAACTTCTGCTGGTAGCCACAGGGATGGCATGCTATTCAGTTACGTCCTGCACTTCCATCAATTTTCCTCACTCTATAGTGCTAAGTCTCTGTGTCAGAGCTCTGGCTCATTCATCTGCATTCAGGTTAAAAGAGTAAAATAAAACCCAGCCAAACGTTGGCAGTAGAATAACTGAAATAATCTGAAAAATGAAGTCCTGCTTCTGCTGACAAAATTATTAATCCTGTGTTTCTGTGTCTGAAGGAAATGGCTGAGAAGAGAACAGTATGGTCCCGTTGCCTTTAATAAACCTCACCCCTAGATAATGATACAGCAGGAAGAGCTCTTGAGTGTTCAGGAAGTAATTTCCTCCCTGAACAACCTTTGTAATCTGCTCTATGTCATCACCATCATCATCAGCGCTTGAAGAAACAGGTTTCAGATGCACCTGCCAGAGGAGAAGCAGAACATCATTTTGCAAGTGAGAGGTATCGTAATATCCCAGAGCTGCAGAGGGGTCTTTTGTCTCTCTGACCTGTAGCTCTAGCATATGCCATGGATGTGCGTATGAATATAATAGCGAACCATTGGTCAAAGTAGTAACTTTCCCATAGAAGTAATACGGAGCACATATAAAATGCAAAAATCATGCTGATGTGAAATGGATTTTCAGTATCAAAAAAGTCCATAATTCAGTTTACCCGCAACTGGCCCTGGAAAAGCCTTGAGAAGAATTCTCTACATTAAAAAATAAAGACACGTCGTAAGTTGGCTTCAGGTAAGAGAACATGACAAATAAGAGTTGGAAGCATCTGAAAGTCATAGGTAATAGAAAATGTATCAAAAGAGATCACACTAGAGCTCCCACCAAGATCCCTGAAAGAAACAGCTCAACAAATTTGAGACTGCAATCCAAGATAGCACGTATGGTATTGGGAAAAGATTCTATGCCAGAAAAGCCCATTTGCCAACCTCCCCCACACCATCAGCCACACCAAGAGCTGGTTAGAAAATTAAGTGGTATAATCTTCCTGTCCTCACTCCTGTCTCTTTTAAACAACTTACAAGAAGGAAATGCTAACCTGCAATGGTAGGACAAAGTTTTCTTGATGTCAGCTGTTACCAGGTTTGCTGAGAATCTGCTGTTATCTGAAGTAATGGCAACATATTTTCATCACCTGACCAGTTTCTTTGGAAGATCCTTATTTCTTGAATAATTTTTTGGCTTTTAAAGTTTCCCTTTATAAAAAGTTTGTGGTTTTGAAACTTACTTTTTATCATTTTTCCACTTTACATTTATCAACTTTTGTAGCAAAGATAAAAAGGGTCATGATTATACTCAGCTATTTTCCACTTAAGGATGTGTCTAGTATGAATGCAGTTGCTTATCACTGTACAGTTTTTCATGAAAACTGCTGTTCTCACATGTCTGTAATTGTCCTCTAGGCAAGCGTTGTACTTGTCCAGACATGAACATTTTAGGGGGAGAGCCGAGGGCAATCTGAAGTAAGAAAGTGCAAACAAAATAAATTACCTGCTTTTGTGGTATAAAAAAAAATTTGAAATGTCAATGGAAAAAAAAAATCAAAACGGACCTTTGAAATGCATAGGGATTAAGGCTTCACTAAGGAGTGATGATAGACTTGGTTTGGGGTAGGATGAGAGGAAAGCTTTATTGGAATGCATATAATTAGTGAGTTTGGGTACTGCCTCTGAAGGAGAGAGCATACGCTCCAAATATACTTCAGAGTGTACTGTTAAGCCAGATGGCTGTGCCCAACCTAGGAAATACACTGTCTAAAAAACAGAGAGAAGAAAACCAAGCGAGGTGAGGACTTGGGGAAAGGCTTCCAGTTCTACAACATATTATTCTTTCTGTTGCTCTTGTTTTGATGAACTGTCCCACAGCTGGGGGAGTGCTGCATGAAACTTTCAGGTCCGTTATTTCTTACATTTGCCTTTTCAGAAGCAGGATCTAAAGCTCAGATTTTACAATTTGATCCTCTCCCTGCCTTAAAGTTTCTTTTGATTAATGCTGTAAAAGCCTGTAAGCTTTGGCAGTGTTTATCTTTGGCTCATCTTACCTGCATTACAGATCAATGTATTTTAACTCTGTAAGTTCTAAGCGTATTTCTGAAGGTTTCCAAGGGTGAGCCCAGGCATTTTGGGCTTGGAGGAGCTTCAGTTTGAAAACCTTAGTTATTTCAGAATTGCACTTGTTTTCTTTATATAGTATCAGCTGTCCTTGAGATGACTGTTGACAAAGTCTACTCTAGGTTAACGTTGCTCATGGCCTGACTTCTGGAGAAAAGTGATCATGTCTGCATAACACACTGACTTTCAAATAATTAAATATCTGAGCAGTTCTAGAAGTCGTGTAGTTGTGTTTTTATTTATAGAGAGGGAAGCCAAAGAGAATAGCTTTGAAAGAAACACGTTCAGGCAGTCTTCGTTTTTGTTAAAGAGCAACAAAAATTGATTCAGCTGCCTTTTGTCAATAAAAATGCAGCCTGGTAGAGGAATAGTTTTTACAAACATCTAAGGTTTAAGTCCTGTTGCTAGCAGCAGAATCACAATTTGTACTTTAAAGATACTGTCAGTTGTGTGTAGTTCAGAGAAAAAGATGAAAAAACAGCAATTTGGAATCTCATGTTATACTGCAAAAAGTGAATATCAACTCCTTATTTTACCATGTAGCTTAAGTAATCTGCAATGAATTTACCTTTTTTCAAGATTTAGTGCTTTTCCATACATTCCTAGTTCTTTGACCTGGAAAATGTATCTCTCTTTCTCATTGTTTAGTGTGAAACTGACTTTATGCGGAATTACGTTCCCTGCTACTATACCATGAAGAATCATTTATTTATTTATGTCATCATAGCTTATTTAACTGACAGAGAAATGTATTGCATCAGTTCAGTTGAGGCTTACAGAATAACCAAGCTCCTTAGCTTTCAGAACAGAAAGGAAGATGATGATCAAAAGCTTGCTTTCAGAGGAAGAGCTACTCTTCTCATTTACATTTCTTAGCACCTTCTAAGATGTCTTCCACCTCTCACTTTTATTAGAGAGAGCTGCAGAATCAAAGTGGCATCTATTTATCATCCAAACTGAAATTCCAGCCCTCACCATCAGCCTTCTTTGGCCATGATTTTTCCCCTTTTACGACCAAGTGAGCATTGAAGCCTGTCAGGATGCATAGCTGCATTAATCATCTCTGCTTGCTACAGCCAAGCGAATGGACAGGAAGCATCTATTTACTAAGGGCTTGTCTACATGGGGAAATAGCTCAGACTGTTCATCAGACATTAACTCCTTCTGTGGATTCTCCTTGAGCATCTTTCCATGGTTTAGCTTTAGGCTGCTTCGGAAAATATGGAATTTGGTAGTGGGTGTAGTTAAACCACAGAAAGCCTGTATAGGCGTGCAGCATGGGTTCAGAACATGATCCTGTCTCCACGTGTCACTTAATCTTCCTTAACTGACCCCTTTCATGCTCTTAGTCTGTGGCAAATGGAAGGTAAAATGTGCTAGTTCAAGCCTCTTATATCAAGGCAGGTGTGTGTAACTTGCTTGTGTGTCTGTGCATCTGTGCATTCATACAGGGGAGCCAGAGTGTCGCTGATAGCAATTTGGGTGCTAGTAGTATTTTTGATAACTCCCCAGTTAAGCAAATCTGATGAGAACTTGCTATTTTTTCAGTCATGACAGGGGACAAGAAGTGTGTAGGATGATCTTCTACACCTCATATGAGCCATCTATTATTTAGTGATGTTGAAGTTAGTCGTGTTTGACCATCTTTTCCATAGAAAATTCCTTTGAACAAAGATGAGTAGTCTTCTGGAGATGAACAACTTAAAGGCTGTTTAATACTAGTGTATCATCATCCTGGAAATAAGGGGCTTTGTTACTATGGTAGCTAAAGCTTATCTTCAGGAGAAACTTGCATCACTTTATAAGAACCGTATTTCTTAAAGCAATTTATACTAGTGCAAGCTCCATCGTGGAAACTTTTGATTTAGTGTAGCTTGATTTCATTAACTAAGCCTTAGCCAAATCACACTAAATTGTTTTTTTAATTGAAATTGTGTTCATTCAGAAGTTTGCTAAATGCATTAACAGTATATGCATTTTCCGTGGTAGAATAGAATAGTATAGAATATTTCGGTTGGAAGGGACCGACAATGATCACCTAGTCCAACTGCCTGATCAATTCATTGCTGACCAAAATTTAAAGCAGGTTAAAAAGGGCATTGTTTAAATGCCTCTTAGACTCTGACAGGCATGGGGCATCAACCACCTCTCTAGGAAGCCTGTGCCAGTGTCTGACCACCCTCTCTGTAAAGAAATGCTTCCTAATGTCCAGTCTAAACCTCCCGTGGTGCAGCTTTGAACCATAATTTTCTCATGTAAACAAAAACTTCTGTGGTTCTTGATGTTCCTATGTAACTGTTAATTTTGTTACAAGCTATAAAAAAAATATATTCTTCATGTATTTAATACCTATTAAAAGCTAAACTATTAAGAAAAGTACAGCTTATTTTAAAAGATTAATGTGGAGCCTCTACACATGAAAAATTGTATTGAGACAAATCTTTAGCAGAAAATATATTATGTGCTTCAGCTTACCTAGGCACATTACCTGGAGTAAAACACGATGGCTGTTAAAAAAAACAAAAGTAGTGAACTTAAAGAAGTTGGTGTAGCTACATTGCTAGTAACCAATTTGGCTCTTTGCTTTCAGCCGTTTTGACTGTATTACTTTCTTTGGCAGCTCTGTTCTTCTCTTCTCCACACTTACTTTGCTAGATAAAGTTTTATTCAGTGGTATCTGCCAGACAGGAACAAAGGATAGTTTCCTTCCAATTTTTAGGATGGCATTTGCTATTGTCTGTGAAATTCCAGGCTGGGGTTGGCTGGAGGGGCAGCAGAATACAGGATTACATTTTAGCCCTGTACATGTGTTTGTGTTAGGTAGCAAACAGAACCACTTTGACAGCTTTTGTTTGGGTTGTATGGCTATTATTCTTCCTTAGCAGCTGTTGTTGGTACTTCATCTCAGGTTTTGTTATAATCTGTTTACAGTGACTTACACTTTCTTAGAAATTCTCTTTTGGGATGGTGCCTCGAGATTTGTGTCAAGTTCTCTCTAGCAGGGTGAGTTAATTAAACAAGAAACTCCAGGTTTGGTTTCAGAAGAAAAAGAAAGAGAGTTCTACTCTTTGTATACTAATGATTCAGAATGTCTGAGCTTAAAATTCAAGTATCATATGCCTTAGCCTCAGTGAAGGACACTTACTTAATCATTTTGAATGAAATACAATACAAATGAAGTAAATGCAATATCAGGGATTAAAATAGAGCTTACACATATGTGTAGTAAAAGTATTCTTGGGGCCTTTAATTCTGTACTGTCCTTGGCTCTGATTTCTACAGTGGCTAACTGCCATCTTGGAATGGCACCAAGTAATAGCAAAAGCTTTCTTGTATTCTGTGTGCTGAAGTTGGAAAAAAATTAAATTGCAGAGAGAAAGACGCAGAACTACAGTTTTGTATTCATATAGTCCTGTTTTCTGTCTGTACTGCACTTTATAGAGCTATGCAAAACCTCACTCAAAAAGTTGCATGACGTCAAGGTTACAAACCTAGCAATCAGGAAATGCAAAAGGTGTGGTTGTGCATAACAGCACGATTATTTCACTTGCACATGTGAAATATTTAGGGTAATTATGCTAATAAACATCTCTTTTGAATAGACTATGTACACCTTAATCTAACAGTGAAATGAAAAGATTTTCATTAGGAATGACACACATTCAACATCCAAAAATCTTCTGTAGTTTAATAACTTCCAAAATGACAGCATTAGAGCTTGAACTAATCTCTTAATACAAGAAGGCGCACTGAAGAATTCAGTAACTTTTATTAATTTATAGTCTAATTTTCTGAGTTCAGTTTAATTAACAAAGAAATTTTGCCTATTTCAGCCACAAGCCTTTGTCACATCTTTCAGCTTCACTAACATCCTTGAACACCTCCTTAAGCTTTTCATTGTGAGGATGTGGAAGAGCAGTCAGCATTTGGAAGTTTACTCCAAAACCCTGGAAAGTGAGCAGAAAGGCATTTGTTGATTTTAGTGGATTGGGATTAAGTCCAGAATAAATATCTAACGATACCAAAACATTTGCTTATTCTTAAACATTTGAAAATTACTTTGTATGCAAAATCTTTACTTCTGATAACCTGCACACTTGCAAAAGAGGATGTCCTGCTACCAGGTGCCCACCTAATCCTAGGTTATGCTCATAGTAGTGCATGCTCAGGAATACAAGTAAGTCATAAGCAAAATGTGGGATTACTCTTGCCAAAAGTTTTGTCCTCACCCTAGCAGCTACTCTCCGCACTTTTGGATCGCTAGATCTGCAAGGCAGACCTGAAGTTAAACTTTCTCTTGTTTTTCCCCCCATGCATGACCTTCGCTGCTGCTCAGTCAAAGCTTTTTCATGTACACCTTCCAGATGTAAAAATAGGGTGGTTACCACTTTTGCTTTCAGTTGCTTTAGGAGGGGAAGACTAAAGAGTTTACCCTGCCACTAAACTGGTAATGAAAGATACGTTTTAACAGCAGTTTAAATTGTGAACTATAAATTTGCAGAACTTCAGAGTACAACAAAGACCTGTATAAAGTCCAGGGACCCAAACTCTACTTGCAAATTTGTAATCTGGACTTTAATAGGAGACTTCTATTTAATACAAGAACAAAGCACTCAACATTTGGAACTGCTTGTACTGCTGATACATACAGTTTTTTGCTTACTATAAAAAGTTACACTTTAAGAAATACTAGAGCCCATATTGTAATGTGCATATAAATACGAAGCTAAGCCCGTGTTCAAGTTTCGTAACCACCCAAACTCAGCCAGTGTCACAACATGAAAGCCACAAAAACTAGGACTGAGCCTAGCTTCTTCCTTCTGTTGAGTCTGAAATCTTTTCACTGTGTAGTGTGGAAGAAACAATAGCAAGCCCCAGGGATTGCAGAAAGGCAGAAACTAGCAGCTGAGTAGTGGCAAGGATCAACTCCTTAAACTGCCTTTCCATTGCAATTAACTGCATACCAAATCTCAGCCAAATGGTGGCTAATCGGAGGGATGAAGTTTAACCTGTTTGACTTTGCACTGAAAGGGACGAGCGCCACAGGTAGCCTCACTTACAGTGAAGTACGAACAGAAGATTTAACAAGCTACTACTTGTCAGCTCTTAATTAGCAGCTCCCATCAGAGCAGCAGCACCCAACTGCAACACCGTCTGCTTCAGTGCAAAGTCCAATTCATTAGTTAAATTTTCAGAAGCACCATATTTTGCTTGGACGATGGTATTTAATAGCTAAAGAATGGCAAGATTTGACTACCTTTCAGTTGTTTCTGTCTGTAGGGAGAGTTTCTAGCTAAACTTAGTACCTGATAGTATCTGCTAAATTGAATGCAAGCAGCAGGTCAGGAGGTTCCTTGGGCTAAATCCCTAGACATGCTGTGCAAGGTGATTTTTGTTTATTTTGACTTGCAGTGCAGATTTCCGTATCCAGTATTAATGCAACAGACAGCTGTACAGCATTTGATTTGGCCAAGTCTGTGTCTAACGACTAGTAGCCTTGCTGTTTTGACAGTAAGTCTGGTTTGCCACTGCTGTAACATTGCCACCGCATGGCAATGCATGCTTTGCTATGGGCTTTGAGAAGATAAGCCATGCTGTGTCTATTCACAAGATAAAGCACAGTTTGTTGAGCCTGCCTGTAAGAAATGTGGGTAACATTTAGCTCTTGAGGAAAGTTGTGTACAATAAAGTGGTATACTGTTCAAAATGTTGTACATAGGACATTCAAGAGGGATTTAAAATATAGTAAAACCTTGCTCAGATTGCACAGAGGAACTGTTAGAGAGTTGAAAATTGAGAAGATAAATTATTTGCTTTGGACCCTTGTGTGAGTGAGTGTGTGATGGAAGAGTGTGAACTGGCACGTCAGCCATACAAAACTTCGGAGAATCCTTATATTCTGCATGTCCCGTGGAGGTCTACAAAACCTAAGACACATCTTGCTGATATAAATTTTTTGATTTTTAGCCATCTTTTGTTTGCCAACCTTTCTCCAAGAAGCTGCATCCTACCATAAACTTGCTAGCAGAATGTGACAGAAATGGCATGAAGTAAATAATTTTGTACGGACAGGGGATACCGTAGCTAAACAAGCATGATGGCTAGCAAATCACAAGTGGGAAATTAATTTTTACTTCAGCTTTTAGTTTTTATTTCCAGGATATTGAAATGAATGCTATAATGAAAGAGGGCAATGAGAAACACTTTCAAGCATGTATACGTAAATGTACATTTCAGCATTGTGGTTTTAAAGAGTCTCTGCAATTCTGTCTTCTTTAAAACACTGCATGGATGAATCAGCCTCTTTCAGTATTTAACCTCTAAGACATAGATTCTTGCACACACTCACACGCACTGGATGTTTATGCTTGTTCTCTTGTGTGTGTTTGTGTGTGCACCCACACATAAGCAAATAATCAGGAGAGATAAATATGGATTTAAGAATCTAATGTGTCTCCCATTAAACTTTAAACTATTATTTGCATGAATAAGTTGTGCATGTTGAACCACTGGGAGCATTTTCTGTTGCTTGGAAGTAGCACTCCAAAGCATTTTATGAACTATTTACAGTCTGATAAAAGTTATCTTTAAGATTTTATAATAATATAGAAAACCGCTTATATTTTTGCAGGAATGCAGGGATTAGACTGTTGTGGTTAGTTTTAGCATGGAGGAAGAGTGACTGCAATGAACAGCAAGAAATATGCCACAATTTTTAATCTTTTTCTTTAATGCAAAAAGGCTTTATATTTATTCTACACCGTGCAATTAAAAGATGAAAATAATGCTAAAGTGGTGTGGGCTTTTTTGGGAGAAAAAAAATAATCTACTTTTGTATTTTTGGAAGCGTGGTGTATAAGAACTGCTATTTAAATAGTGGAGTGTCAAGTCTCAAGTTTAAGAAAAATGCCCTTAAATAGTAAACCAAAGCTATAAAAATGAAACATACATTCTCTGAAGGCAGAACAGCTGCTAAAATTATTGTATCTTACAAAAAAAACCCAGAAAACCCAACAGAACAGAACACGTGTGATTGCTGTGCCCCATGTATCAGAATTCTTAACTGCTTTTATTTCCAGACAGACGGGGGGAAGAGCCATGGCTGTGCCTGTGTGAGCAGTGGTGGGGAGCAGGGGACCAGCCAGGAGGGAGCAGTTCAGGCGGCGATCCGCACCAGAGCATTTTGGTGTGGTTCCTTCCATCCAGGTCCAGTCTGGTGCCGTCGAGTCACCTCCCTGTATGGTTGGGGCCTGGCAGGTGCGTGCCTGTACTGTGGGTTGGAGTTAGCCATGGCACAGGGCATAGCGTTTGCACACTCCAAGCCAATGAAGCGTGATAAGGATGGGGCAGGGCGGTGGTTGGGAAATTTGTTCCAAAAGCGCACTCCAGAGGAAACGGGGAGCCCGTAGGGCCTTTGCAGGGAGAGGTCTTCCTCTGCCCGCTGGCAGCCATCTTAGGTGCAGCTCTGCAACCACAGGGCTTCAGCAACTCGTAATTACAGCGATCCTTCACTCTCCCTCTCCCTGTCTCGGACGTGGGCTGCTTCTCCCACCCTGGAGACACAAGAGGGAAGTCCTTAGCCCCAAAGGTCAGCCTTTCCTTCAGCTGCACAGTGGGGACATGGGGCCACGCTGAGGCAGCAGATGGGTTCCCTGAGGCCCTGCCCTGTGCTGGGGCCCTGAGGCCCAGGCGTCACAGGGGTGTGAGAGAAAACCAGCTCCTTCCTCCTCTGCCAGGCACGCTGAGAGCGGCTCTCACGCAGGCAGCCATGTGCCAGGCTGCCAAAAATAACGGTTATTTTTAAAGTAGTTGGGATAACAGGACCCACTTCGTTTGTAACAAAATGAACTGAGAACTAGTCTGTTGTTTCACACTGATATCAGGGTTGAGAAGGATGAGTGTTTCCTCCTTGATCCTCGCATGTGGACGTGATACTGCGTAAGAGGCTCCGCGTCCGGCCTGTTGACTGCCATATCAGCTGACAGCTTTTAAGGCAGACAGTTTGTAGAGGGCTAGAATAAAAAGAACTATTGCACTTTCAGTCAGTTATGTGTTACGAGAGGATTTCTATGCTGAGATAATAGGGCTGTAAAGATTGTCCTTTTTCATGATAGTGTCTAACCTTTTTTTGTATTTTACAGGTCTATTTTCCTTAAGAGTTAAATTCTACAAATAATCATATGTTTCTCTTACAAACTACGAGGTGTTTTTTTTTTTTACTTGTAATGGCCTCATGTTCTGTGAAATGAATGCAAAGGAGCTCACAGGGATGCAGTGTCTTTTACCACTATTCCCAACAGAGGCTTTCTTTCTCTGAATCATTCTTAGGCGATGCTATCTGCTGGCTGTCACTCTTAGCTGTATATCTGTCACATTGCCTCTTACCCTTCCCTCAAAAATGCATTCTTGGCCTTTCTTTACTGGGAGATCCACCCAGTTGCCCTTACTTTAAATCCCAGTGGGAAGAGATTTCTAAAGCGGAAATGTGGGGTCAAGGTGTGACTATGCCGTGTCTCTGTGAGCGCCGCTCTGTTCTGCCCTTCCTTGCTATCTCCAGCAGCCAGAGAGAGGTGCCTCATGCACCTGGAGGTGCACATATCACTTCACATCATCTTTTTTGCTCTTTTTTTTTTTTTTTTTTTTTAATGGGCTATGTAATGTTAAGTACAATGCTGTTAAATCATTTCTTCTCCTTAATAATAGAACATTGCACTTATTTCATTACACCTGTAGAGTGAGTGAGCGTTGCTGAGCTAATACTGGATCTGAAACTTGACAGCCCTCTTTGACAAGTACCTGTAGGTCCCATGGACTTGAAAATTACATTGCTGCAACTGATGGAATACTCAAATCTGTTTAATTTTTCTGAGTTTGAGTGGAGGGACACTTTTAATACTTAAATTCCTATCTTTAACATTGCACAGATGGTGTAATGTTTTTGCATTTTTTATATTATTTGGGGTTACTGAAGTTAATATTCTGCTAGCTACAAATATCCACGTGCATACCACAGAGTTCATTTTGAGGACAGAGCTCTAAAATAAATTATAGACCTTGGTAGCAGTCATAAATCAGTCATTTTTTTCATTGAGAAAGTGGTGGCACTGGAAGAAAGTTATTTAGTGATCAAAATGCATCGTTAAGCTTTTAAAAAGGGATTCTGTGCTTGTAGTAGAGCTGTAGGCGATTTATGGCTTATCTGTACTCATTGCCTCGAGCTTTTGGAAAATTTGTAAACAAAGCCAGATGCTCATTATGTTCCCGTTCAGGGTTGATTAGATGGGTAAATGCCATCAGAAGCACTCTGGTCCTGTTGGGTTTTAGCATGTTACAGAAAATGGAACTGCTCCAAAGTATTTTTTTAAATATTTATCATCCATGAAAATATACTTCTCATTTCTGCTCATAGAATGGATTTTTAAAAATATTTGTGAATGATAAAAATATGAAAGTAATACTCTGAGAACTGTATTGTATACTAAACTGTGGGTCCAGCTTTTTCTCTGTGCCAGGGTTCATGCTTACACCGTGTGATGTAGTCAAGCACCACTTGCCCTTTTTAAGGGTTTCGGGCAATGCAGGAGGCTGTGGAAGCTTCAGGCTAGGATAGCTTCTGCTTTTTACCAAATTTTAGGGAACTGAGATGTGAACTAAGTGACTTTTCGTAACCAGTTAAGTTATTTGCTATTGATTTGATAATTTTTACTGTTCACCTTTTGTCTTCTATATAGATTATGTGGTGTGAAAGGGGTTCTTTTAAACTACTTTTTTTGTTGTTTTTTTACTGCTCTTTAAGCATAAGAAAACATGCTGCTGTATACAAATTGAATTGCTATAGGTTAACAAAATTTTCCTTGTAATCATATTTATTGCAATATGATCATCATGTAATCCATTTCATAATTCATGATTAACTTTTTGGTATATTTTTTTTTTATTTATCGGCTGCAGCTGATCAAGTAAACAGGTCATGGCACGCTTAACGAAGAGACGACAGGCAGATACAAAGGCTATCCAGCATCTTTGGGCAGCTATAGAAATAATCCGGAACCAGAAGCAAATTGCTAACATTGACCGTATTACAAAGTAAGTGATCCGTTCCAAAAAAAGTCTTGATGAGGGGGAAGGTTGATGCTATTAAAAGCCCTGGGAAGGAGAGACAGTAAATATTGTGAGACACTGTGAAACAGTTACATGCATTTCTGTGTTACTAATTATCTAATTATAAAAAAAAAACCTTACAGAACTGAGCACCTAAAGATCCTAAAGTGTGGCTTAATCCATTGAATTGAGGTCTTACTCACCCTATATTTGTTTTGTATAAGCATCTGTAGGAAGTATGCAATATTTATAGTACTTGAACTGAGTTTACCATGTAAGAGTTGTACCCACTTGGTAGCTTGGTTAAAATAAAAGAAGTAGATATACCAGTTAAGGAGTAAGGGGCAATAAAACCTGTAAATAATCTGATTCTTTAGGAGAATGTAGTAGGCCAGTTAGGAACTCTTTTCCAGAAGGCAAAGATAAACCTGAAGTGTTAGGTTGCTCAAACAAACAAGAAGCCATACTTGCTTAGATGGCCATAGGATGCTATTAAAGAAGACATGAGATGGTTACCACCTATGCCTAATACTATTGTTAATACTAAAATATTCTCCAAGATATATTAGGTGCTGTATACACAGAGAAATATATATTCATTGTTCTGTGGAGCTGGCAATGTGTAAAAAGGTCTACAATATTAAAATACCTTTTAAGATAACTTGGGGTAGCCACTGTAGTAAAACTGAGGGAGGTTTTGTGCCTTTCTCTGCTTTGTCTGCATTTCCAGGCCAACATGTACGTCACATTTGTCAAAGTAATCAATATGAATAATTTAAAGGAGCAAAAGTAACCAGTTGGCAACTCTTCAGTTGCCAGAACCAACGTGAACTGATAATGAGGCCAGAGACCACTAAAGGGGAGAGTTATAAACAGTACAGGTGACTAACGAAGTGAAAATCATTATAACACGGTCTACTGACAGAGTTTGGAAGCTGTGGGATGGAAGTGACAGGCAAAAACTGGTTTCGTAAGTGGGAGAAGTGTAAGAGGTCATGCTCTCCAAACACAGTGAACAATAAACAGGAGAAAGAAAAAAGATGATGTCCCAAATGAATTAGTGTGTAGCTGGCTCCTACAACAAAGAGAAACGCACCGTTAAACCAAAAAGCACTTTCCCAAAGATAGAGTTCCAAGTGGGCTTGAGAGGGAGATTGTATTTTGCAGAATTTCATTTTTGTGGTTGCACTTGAGTTTCAGAATGCTTTAACGCATATATATTTGCATCATATCTCCAAGGAGACAAGTGGGTAAACTAATGGTATACACTTTCCATTTTAACATTTAAAATTACTTGCTCCAGGCCATATATTAGCTGAGTTTGTTAGCTGTTTATGCTCTTTTTATATGTAATAAAGGGAGACAGGCACGTCTAGCTGGGGATTCATCCCACTCTTATGAGACATGCCTATTTTAAGATAGTGCGAACAGCATTTAGCTGGGTAAAGTTAGGTAAGACAAATCCTATCATTACAAACAAGGTTGAGAAAACAAGTAATTAGATACTAGAAAAAGAAGTACTGCTCTTGGTAACTGAAGGGTAGTTTGATTTTTTTAAAAACAGTCTAGATCCAGATTGTATGACTCATCTCTAATCAGAAGAAAAATAAGTGACTAAACAGAGATGCAGGCAGCCTTAGTACTTTGAGAAAGATGTGCAAGGTGTTAGCAGTGAAGAGTAATCTAATAAGTGCTTGGACATTGTAAGTGGTCTACATGCACATCAGTGACACGAGAGATGAACAGTGATCTACTTTCTATTATATGGTATTTTTAAGGAGATAACTTTTGACAAGGAAAAGATAAAGCCTTTGAGTTGCTTTACGGTACTAGTCATTGATGAAGAAACACAGATGACTTAGTAAATGAGTATGCATATTACATAATATTCAAAATAAAGTTCTGAAATTAGCAGGGCATCAAAATATCTCTTCTGATGAAAACTGAGCAGCTGATGTTGTCATGGTTTAACCCCAGCTGGCAACTAAGCACTCACTTACCACCCTCACAGTGGGATGAGGGAGAGAATCAGAAGGGTAAAAGTAAGAAAACTTGTGGGCTGAGATAAAGACAGTTTAATAGGTAAAGCAAAAGCCACACATGCAAGCAAAGCAAAGCAAGGAATTCATTCACTACTTCCCATCAGCAGGCAGGTGTTCAGCCATCTCCAGGAAAGCAGGGCTCCATCACGCCTAAGACTTACTTGGGAAGACAAACACCATCACTCTGAACGTCCCCCCACTTCCTCCTTCTTCCCCCAGCTTTATATCCTGATCATGACGCCATATGGTCTGGAATATCCCTTTGGTCAGTGGGGGTCAGCTGTCCCAGCTGTGTCCCCTCCCAACTCCTTGTGCCCCCCCAGCCTCCTCGCTGGTGGGGTGGGGTGAGAAGCAGAAAAGGCCTTGGCTCTGGGTAAGCACTGCTCAGCAGTGATGAAAACATCCCTGTGGTATCAACACTGTTTTCAGCAGAAATCCGAAACATCACCCTGTACTAGCTGCTATGAAGAAAATTAACTCTATCCCAGCCAAAACCAGCACAGATGTATTCTTCCATGATCAAAGATCATTTGGTCAAGTACAACTGCAGTTCCTTAAAAGATCGGTTTGTGGGCACACAGGCAAATACATGAATAATAAGAAAGATCAATACCAAACAGTGAAAATTATGACCATATATACATAGTTGGAGCTAAAGGGAGGATTCTCATTCTTGGATTAGTAACTTTTTTTAGCAGTGTTAATACCTCTTGGCATTGAGTGAAAGAGTGGCTTTGCATATTACAAGTATTTGCAAGTACTAATGACAATGAAATTCATGGAAGCATGTCTTATTCGTGAGTAAGGATACAGAAAAACAGCAAGATAATCTTTTTTTATAAATACATGTTTAAGGTAAGTGACAGTCATCCTACCATGTCATATAGGGAATGACAAATGTGTACTTTCAGAGAACTTCACAAGTTGAAAAGATGATTCATTATTTGATTTTTTTAATTTCATTTTCTCTTTGCCATAGTTTGAGGGTTCATTTGTTGCTAGAGACAAGTTGTCCTGTATATTTTGTGACCTGTTAGTCTAAACGCCTTAACAGCAGGTTAATTTACTGTTGCTTTCTTCATCAGATGGTTTGCTACTTTTAGGCAAACCTGTTTGCTGGCTTTTCTCCTAACCGGCAGCTCAGCATGGTTGTCTCCCTCTTCCTAACATATTCCTGTCTATTTCATTTACTTCTTGCTTTTCTTAATCTTCTGGTGCTGAGTAGAAGCTACTGTACATATCAAGGAACATTTACTTTCTATGACCAGAGAGGAAATGTTCGTAATGTAAAAAGAGGATTCATTGTTTATAGATTATTAACTGTTTCAACTCAATATGTAAAAAAGACAAATATATATCACGCATTAAAATATGTAAAATGTAACCTGTGCACTTTATGTGTAATTGTTAAAAAGTATCTGGGGTAAAGAAAGACTTCCAGAAGATACTGGCAATGGAAAGCATACAATAAAAATCTATAGAACTAGCCACGCATTTTCTGTAGAGAACATAAGAGTAGGAGGATAGTGTAGGAGGAGTAAAGAGCACTAGAAGGTACTTCTAATGTTATCAGGAAAAACCTATAAGGAAAGAGGCCCTTTAATTAAAAGTAGACTAAATCAGGTATGCTTTGCTTTTTAAATTGATGAGGGGGAAAAGCAAGAATAGAAAAATGCATTTTTAGAAAGTGATTGAAAACTGTCTTACACTGAGGAGTCACCTGGAAAATTTGAATATGCAAGTTAGAGTCTTTAAGAAATTAGTAAGCTTACTGACATTTTCTCCATTATTTTAGAAGAGTCATTGCATGCAGAGAAGTATTAAAAAACACAAGAAAGATATGTAATTTTGAAGGAATTAAACATGTGTGTGTGGAAAAATGGGAAGAATATGACATTGTTAGTTAGACTATTATATAAATACTTAAATAAAAGCATTGGTAGGGAAGAGACCACACTGCACAGACTTGATGTCTCAAAAAAAAAAAAATAAATCAACAAATCATTATAAAGGGATTCTGCAATTTTAGTGGTTATGTGTGGGGGTACATTATAGTTGGAAAGGTACTTTCCATTGGTTGGAGATAAGCATTTTTCAGTAGCTTGAAAACTAAATGAAGGATTGAAAACCAATACTAAGAAGAAGTAAGAGTGTAGTGAATTTAAAGGGATTAGTACTAAAAGTGCAAACTGCCTTTTGAAGAGAACTTTAAAATATAAAGATAAGTTCCTATCTTTGTACATATCCTTCAGTGTGTTCAGTGCATTTTTATTTAACTGTAAAGCTCATTTGAAGGCAGTGGTAACATTTCTGTAAAGCTACACAAAATAAATACTCTAACCCGGCTTATATTGTCATAGTGTATCTCAAGTCAATGAATTATAATAATTTAAGATATAACTACTAGAAATATCTAACATTTCTGAACTACCAAATTACTTAATAACAAAATATTTCCAAGAGGTATTTATCAAGTAATGTGACTTATTTTTCTGTCCAGACTTGATGTTGGGACAATTTGACCCTAATATATCAATTATTTAGGTGAGTATTATTGGTATTAGTTATGGTGTAAACACTAGCGGAGAAATGGCTTCCCATATCTTGTGAATTCTGTCAAGAGCGCAGCTTGACAAATTGTTCATCCCTAAAAGTCTGTTCAAAATTCTAATTATGCTTTGACTTTCTCTTTTTTCCTCATTATCTTCCATCTGTTTTGGATTTGGGGTAACCTCAAAAATTTATTCTATGGAATAAAATGCTTTAAAATACACTGGAAAAAAGGCATGCATATTTAAATGGGTAGGATAAATTATTGAAATTCAGTTGCATAGCAGATTTGTAAGTATTCCTGTACAGACGTGTTTTTAAAGTTCTCTTTCTTTGGCTACTCCAGTCTTCCAGTTTCTTTTATAGTGTTTTCTTTATAATACCCTTACAGGTAATTGGACTCCTAAGATTTAATTAACTATTAATTAAATAATTACCCTTTTTCTCACAAGGTATTGGGTTTCCTCAGTAGCAATTTATGAACATTTCATGATCTTTATGATTAGTTCAGAGTGCGTTATCTATTAAGTTGTTATTAAAATATCCAGTTGGCAAATACGGTGTTCTAGAACTATTATTCACTGCTTTCAAGATTTTGTCATTGTAAACAGATAATTATTCTGGTTTCTAAACTATTCCATGAAGGCTAATGTGAAGAACCAACACATAATTATTTCTTCCATACTTACTTCCTCATAATTTTTTCTCTCTCCCTTTGATGTGTTTGATGTTTTATTTAGTTGATTGGCTTCTCTCCTTGTCTCCTATAAAATCTGTGTCCGTACTGTCTTTGCATACTGTAGCAGGGAATGCCCTGGCACCATTTGGAGCAGATATGCTGTGAGTACACCACGTTGCCTTTGGCTCATGGAGTGTTTCTTTGGCCCCAACATATTTTTTGTTTGTTTTATCTGTGTGTGTGGTTCTTCAGTTCTAAGCACCAAAAATAATACAGCCCACAGCAATGCTATTCTTGAAAGTTGATGCTAGAGACATGATAGTTTGCCATCGGACATGATGTGAAGGCATCTGAGGACACATAGCATGCTGGAATGAGTGTTGGAGTGCTGTTGGGAGAAGGTTCTCTATCAGGAGCAATCCATGTTCTCTTTCAGGAGCAAACTAACCTCTTGGATGTGCTTTGCCTTTTTCCCAGGAGGAACAAGCTGGCTTCTCCAGAATGGAGCCTGAGAATGAGTTATAGTTTGGGAATGAAACCAAGAGTGACCGTAGTCCACAGGGTATCCCAGCTTTTGGGGGGATGAAGCTGATGGAAAGACCATTATCTAGGATAAAACTGATATGCTATAATTGGAGAATATGTGGTGTTTTCAAATAGGGCAAAACTGAAACTATCAGTTTCATCAGTCAGAAAGCTGTTTTACAACACTGGTGATACAAGAAAATGTCTTTTTTTTTCCTAAATAGGTTCAAAGACTCCCATCTTTTTTAATTGGCTTTCAAATGGGATGGTCCCGTACTACATCCCTAAATGGTCAAAACCATTTTTCCCACATTTGTTCTGTGGACTCATTTTTGTTAAATTCTAATCTAATGTAAGTGCAGCTAAGTCAGAACATCTGAGAGAAATGAGCAGATCCCAAGCTTATATAGAGTAGACTTTGTCAGTCCCTTGTTCGCTTTGCGTGGACTGACATTAATCAGCATTGATGGGATAGCATGCCAGAAAAGAATTACTCAGTATGAAAGATTACTGTAAATGATGAGGTACTCTGCTCCCACAGTTGAGGTGGAGTCTCTAGCAGTTATAGATTGACTATGCGACCCTCTTAGTTTGACATTTAGTCCGAAGAGGGGGATTTCTTCTCCAAATATCACTCTGTGAAATTTCTCCAGTCAATCTCTGAGAACAGCTAAAGTTAAGGGCCTCTCCCATCCATAAATCTGGTTTTTGTTGCCTTAGTTCTTTTGCTGTTCTCTTTCTAGCCTGTCTACTTTAACAGAAAACAATTTCTAGAAGCACTGATTAAAGCAAAGATGAGAACGAGCAATTTGAACAGGTAGGGAACAATCACAAGAGAATATAAATAAGAAAATGAGCAATTTGAATGGGTAGAGAACAATCCCAAGAGAGTATAAATAAGAATATGCAATGCAGTGGCAAGAAAAATGAAAAAACAGAATATGCAATGCAGCGGCAAGAAAAATGAAAGAACAAGATTCTTACAGTATTGCTTTTTCAAAGCTCGGAAACTTGTTAGAAAAAATCTGTCACTATTTATAGTACCTTTGATGAAAATTTAAATCTTCCTAGTATTTTGCATGTTGCACCTAAATAGTCATGCATAAACAAAATTGTAAGCCGTAAGAATGATTAGGAGAGCAGATGACTCTGGATTTATAACTAGGTAATCTTGTTGTTTAACTTTACATGAGCAGTAGTATTGTAGCACCTGATATTTCTTTGACTGAAAGGAAAGCTTAGAAATGTTTTTCTGCTCTGTTGGTTTCTTATCCTTTGTCAAGCCATTCCCCTAAAATATCTGTCTTTTTGTTACTGGAGAGTAGGCTTACATGAAAACAATTGTTTGAAGTAAAACATCCTGCTGTTACGCAGAAGAATGCAGTGGTTGCTTGAGTTCACTTTTAACCAGTGTTACTGGCTCATTTTCCACATTTTTACATCCTTATGTATGTTTTAAATGTGACCATGTGAAGCAAATAGTGTTATTAAAACCAGTTCTTCAGAATCTGGTACATGTTAATCAAACCCTGGTCAGTTGTACTGTGGTGGAAGAGATCAGTATTAAAGGAGGTGCTCAGGAAAGCTCACATTTACCAATTGGGAAAGGATGAGGAAGAACAGTATAGAGAAGTTTTTTTCCCTGCCATGTAGCATAATAGTAGTTCATAATTATGCAAGGGTAAGCAAAAGTGTGGAGTACAAGGTCCTACAATAAGAAGCAGGATACTACTTCCTCAGCAGGCTGCATAGCTGCTTTTAGTGGCAGCCTGTCTATTGAGTGTTCACCTCTGAGAAAACTGAATTCAGTTTGTATTGGGTTGGCTTAATTATAGATTTATGCATTACAGAAAGCAAACACAGAAACACATCACCAGGTGATGATTGATGATAGGGTAGAAGGCTCTTAAATACCTTTTTATGTGTTTTCTGTTATAGTCAAGGACAAAGCACTTTGTGTCTGATTCCACTAAGTCAATCTCCTTTTCTATTTCTTTTACTTCTCTTTCCCTTGATAAACTTGGTTGCTTCTTTTAGCCCCAAACCAATGGGTTTTTTTTCTGTTTTCATAACACTATTTTTATGTTAAACCAAGAGAATGAACTAAGTCCAGAGTTTTAAAGCTTGTAAATACTTAGTCATAGATAATCCTGGGGGAAAAAAGTCCTCTGTGCTTTTCCAGCAATTTTTGATCAATTTGGTTAAAAATCTTTAAATTAATAAAACAAAAAGCAATCTAGACCTGATCATTTGACTCCCTAATAACAAAATTTTTAGTAAAAGTACTATTTTGGTCATATATAAAAACTCTGCATTATGTGTGCATAACTATCAGTTACAAGCATAGCAATATGTTGCATAGAAATATGATGGACACCAAAATGTTTTACTTGTTTGATACATTATTTTTTTTATACTGATGACTTCACAGTAAGGTTAAGTGATGCATTCAGGTTGAAATTTTTTTGACATTTTCAAAAGTTCAGTTATATGCTATAAAGTAATAAAAAGAACGCTGAAAACTGCATATATGCAAGAAAGTACAGGGAATCTCACCAACTTTTGCATCATAACTGATACACAATTTTGCTTGTAAATTTGTACTAAGCCTGACCAGTGGGGTAATATTCAGCAAGCTAATGAGGATTTTTAACACCCAGATTCACAAAAATGTTGAAAAGAAGTCATATTTTATAAGACCCTTGAGAAGGAGTGATGGATTCTCACTGATTGCACAAGGAATATTCACAATGGCATATGTTCATTAAATTTCACCTGTGTTACCTGTAGATAGCTACATTTGTCATAAAGCTTTTATCTGTTTCTTCATAAGGTGTGTGTCGTGGTTTAACCCCAGCCAGCAACTAAGCACCACGCAGCCGCTCACTCCCCCCCGCCCCCAGTGGGATGGGGGAGAAAATCCGGAAAAGAAGTAAAACTCATGGGTTGAGATAAGAGCGGTTTAATAGAATACAAAAAGAAGAAACTAATAATGTTAATGATAACACTAATAAAGTGACAGCAGTAATGATAAAAGGATTGGAATATACAAATGATGCACAGTGCAATTGTTCACCACCCTGCCGATCAACACCCAGTTAGTCCCTGAGCCATGATCCCCCCGCCCCCACTCCCCCCAGTTCCTATACTAGATGGGACGTCCCATGGTATGGAATACACCGTTGGCTGCTTTGGGTCAGGTGCCCTGGCTGTGTCCTGTGCCAACTTCTTGCGCCCCTCCAGCTTTCTCTCTGGCTGGGGATGAGAAGCTGAAAAATCCTTGACTTTAGACTAAACACTACTGAGCAACAACTGAAAACATCAGTGTGTTATCAACATTCTTCACATACTGAACTCAAAACATAGCACTGTACCAGCTACTAGGAAGAAAATCAACTCTATCCCAGCTGAAACCAGGACATGGTGTTTAATCTTAATTTTGTTTGTGAGTTCATCATGATTTTCTGTTTTGGATATTATGTAACTAATATTGCTTGTATTAATGGTCCATTTTAAGAGCTGCTTTTAGCCATTTTTGACTAAGGAGGGTGGAAGCAGGGATGACAGGAAAAAATTATAAAATTTCTTGGAAAAAAAGCTATAAAGAACCTAGCTGCATTTACTCTGAGTAGTAGTAGTAGAATTAAAATTTCTGATTTAGTAATTTGGTTAAAGTGTCATCCTGACTTTATAATGCATATTAATAATTATTTTTTTTCGCATCAAGCTCTTTCATTGGTATAGATAATTTCTTCAATTTGTGTAACGATTGTATCTAATCACATTAATTAAACTGGTTAAAGAAATACATAAAAAGAAGTCTAGATATATTAAGCAGTGTTGTTTGTGACGTGTTAGGGATAATTGTTCCTTCAACTTGGTACTGAGCCACTCTCCCACCATGTGATAAAGAACATTGCTACCTGAATTGCTGGGTCTGCTTCACAGTGCTGGCTGTCATAAGACTAATTCAGTGCCTAGTGTAGAAAACTCTTCACCATAGGACTGACAGAAATTCCTCCAGCCTTGCCACCTTTTTTCCTGTTTTATGCTGACTACTTGCAATGAAAAGGATGGTGTAGCTGGCTGTGCAACCGTTAAGCTGGTAGGGGTTTAGCATAAAAGGCTATTTTGTTGAGGTGAGGTTAAACTTTTTGTGTACTTGCTTTGATCAGAAATATTAATGCATACACAACTAGTTCCTACAGTTCATTCTACAAAAAATAAATAGATAGGTGTTCAGATGTTCTAATGAATTTTGCTTGATCAATTTTCCTTGTTTAATAATCCTTCTTTTAAGAATGCTCTTATGTGGTATTGCTAGTAAGGTTTTTTTATCTCAAAGGTCAGTGTTCTTCATTGATTCAGTAGGTGAAGTCATCTCTGGGCTGAGCATGAGTATGACTGGTAAACAAAATTATTCACATTAACAGCACAAACACATGGTTATTAACAACAGCCGTACTCCTTGTTTGATGTTTGCTAATGAGTGCAAACTCATTTAAACTCTCCTTACAGTATGTTACTATAAAAATTGTAATGTTCCATGTTTAATACTTTTCTTACAAAATACATGCAAACTATGAACTCCAGTATAAATATTGAGAAGCAAAGTGGTGAGAGTGTAACTGATTTGAAAATCACTGTCCCCATTTTCATTTTAATGAATATTCTCATGTACTCCATACTTCTATTAATATTTGTGTTGAAGTTGTGTAAGTTTACACAAAAAAATACATAACCGACTATCTTTAATTACTAAAAGCAAACCAATTTACTTTTTGTGTCACAACCAGTATTAATTTTTGCTCAAATCATAACATCTTTATAATATTTGAAAGTGAAACTTCTAGCTTACATTTGGTTTCTTTGCTGTAAATAAATGTGGCCTTCTATTAGAAGTAAAAGATAAAAATGAGTGTGACATAGCCATTTAACAGGTTGTTACCTGGCCTGAAGTGCTCATCAAGGCTTTCTCTGTAATCAGTGGAGAGAGAGTGATCTCCAAAGCACTACTCATACCATCTATTTTAGTCTGCAGTTTCATATTCCCATTCATATAAACAATATCATCACCAAAAGCAGTAGCCCTGCCCTGATGGCTTTTCCAGCCATTGACCTGTTCCCTAGCTGGTAATTAGGTGAACATTTGTGTGACAGTGTGATGATTTTGAAACTCAGCTAAGCTAATCTTTGTTACTTTTAACACCGATAAGAATAGAAATTAAATTAGATGGAAAACTTTAAAAAACTGAATCATGAAAGCACTTGAATGTGTATTTTTTTAAGCATGTTTTGAATAGACTCTTAATATGAGCTGACTATTTCATTTGCGAGGTAGCTAGGATGTTATATTCTGAGTCATGTATTACTTGTTTGTCTCTTCAGTACATCTGCAGAAAAGTGCTGGATGGAACAGTGGCTCTGCATACACACAAGCAATTGTACATATGCATGCAATGCCCCTGAATGATGAGTGCTCCTGTTTGCCAGTAGCGCTCAGCGCACATATGTGTACATTACCAGCGGTATCACATACAACTTTTTAGGTTGGCAAAATGGGAGCAGAGCCCTTTTTTATATAAGTTCCTCCTTAAGAAGCTGGTAGTAGTTCTGAAAGGGAGATTTTTGTAGATAAGGATTGAATAGGCTGGTACCTTAATTACTTGCTTTTCATGGTCATATTGGAGATTTACACAGTCTTAAATGTATAGTGAAGTTGTATGAGTGAGAATTGAAATTACTGAAATAAGGAATTACCTGAGCTAAAATTACCATGTTTTTGACAGAAATAACCCAGGTGATTAACATTATAGGAAACTGCGTGGTGCCTGGGATATCTAAAGCATGCACAAAAAGATTACTCCTTAGCTTTGTTTTAGCAGCAGCAGAAACATCAGGCAGATCTGAGTTTCACTGAACTGCAGGATCTCACTGTTTCGCTATCAAGTTTGTGCATAATTTTTGTTTTATAAAAACACTGCACAAAATTAGACTCCATATTCATGCAAATGCTGTATTTCTAGACTATGAAGGGTAGACAAAACATTTTAAAAACATTTCCTACTTAGATGGTGTATGTGTCTTCAAAATGAATGTTGCAGATACTGATGTCGGAAAAGAAAATTCATCATTTCTCTGTAATTCAGTTTCTCTGTGTCCCCCACTTGGAATTTTGGACTGCACAAAATGTAGATCGTATAATCAGTGTTTTATTGCACAGGCAACAGCTCTGTCAATGCTTGTGTGGTCTGTGCAGTGTGTTGTTGGTATGTGGAGTACAGTGGAAATCAAATACAGCCTGTTCATATACATGCATCTCTTTTTGAAGTTTAAGTAGAGAGGAAAAATGTTATGCTTCAATTGTCTTTATCTTAGTGAATTTAATCCATAATCAAAACTTCAGAAACTGTAAATATATCAAAAAGTATCTTAGAAAACAAAAGTGTGGTGCTGTGTCCCCACTGTAAACAGTTCTACTTTCTGTGTGTCTGTATTGTCTTCAGCTCTCAGACCAGCTCTCAGTTTCTGGCAAGCAGGGAATTTATGTTACAAATATATTGTTCTGAAATACAAATACCCATAATGTTTAGCTGGTGTTTTGTGAAAGTTGATTTGTACCACAGTGCTACATCTGGTGGGAGCAGGCAGCCTATGCTTTGGAGTTGAGACCTTGAGATACAGCTGTGAGCACAAATCTTCACCTGGCTCTCCACAAGGCTAGCTAGTGGATTGCTAAGATTTGAGCCTGTGTATTTTAAGTTCTTATGCTGTGTAGCTGTATTTGTTAAAAAAAAAAAAAAGTCAATCACAGCCTTCTCTTCCATTTTTACTTTCAGTATGACCAAGTGACCTATTCTTTGCAAATTAAAAAAAAGTCTTAAAAGAAGTGCATGGGCCTTCTATAAGACTACTGTCATACCCTGAATCTAAAGCAAAAGGCATCATTTCTCACCAGAGGTAGGAACACAATATGAAACTCAGAATAGATTTTTAGCTGCTTTCCTTCCATTTTTATGTATTATTCCTTAAGGTCTGTCCCTGAATCTAGGACATTTTTATATACCTGTAGGTAACATTTAAAATTAATGGCAGTCTTTCAGTTGAGTTTAATGGGATCTGCTGTATTTTATCAGATCTCAATTGTGAGATGGGGTATGCATACAAGGAAGTCTTAAGACCTTTGTTTCTCCCTGGATGAGCTGCTTAGCAGATAGTCTGCTGCTGCCAGCAGGCTGCTACTTCTCTTCGTATTGTGGAGGGTGGAGGCATCAAGCATAGACAGAGATAATTGATCAGACCAAGATTACAGTGTTTGCCACTAAAATTAGCATCTACCTACACTTGTCACACTGTTGTATTTTATATAAGGCAGCTAGTTCCGATATGTATTTTACTTTAGTCTTTTACACAGATGCTTGCTGTAGCAGTTTTTCAGTATTTTCCTTTTGATGAGTTCAGGTGGCTGAAAATGCAATTCCTTATGAGTCCTGAAAAACTGAGATTTTTTTTTAAATAGCTGTGACAACTTTCCACCTTAAATAACCTTCCTTCCTTCCTTCCTTCCTTGGCCAGCTTTGTTTTTCAGGCCACAACACAGCTGTGCCCATGTAAACCATTTGCTGCATCTCAGTAGACCACGGTTGGCTTCAAGAGGACTTTTTGGGAGCAGAGTTAGCTATTTATGTGCATTATTTTGTGGCCATGTATATTAAGCTCTTTGGGACAGGGTTTGGCTTCATTCTGTGTCTTGCACAGCACCAAGCAAGAGTTGTGAGCTGTGTGACGGCTGTAGGCAAAAAGTTCACCATCTGATCCCCTGCAAGTGTCAGCTACTGGTTTGCTCCCATGGTGATCACAGCTTTAGAGTCTGCTTCCTCCACACCCCTTAGATCAAAACAAACCTTTTTTTTTTTGAGTTTTAAGGTATGTTATGAAGCACATGTATTAGATGTAGGTTTTGAATAGAAAGACATGGTGAACACTGGCTAGTTTGAGTTTTTCATATTTTTTTTTTTACGTTTTAGGTGTGAATTCCTCATGTGCTGACAGAATTTGGTGCTTCTATAATGTCTCCTGTATATTGGGCAGGCAAGAGATTTAGAGGTGGATTAGGGTAGTCCTGTGGTCCAGTTTTGTCCAGCAAAGGGAGGTGGCAAGATCCAGTTGTGACTTAGTTATAGCATGAGTTATAGGAGCTTCTGCAGTTTGTTGCTGTGAAGGAGAGGGAGTCTGGAAGGGCACGTACCAGGTTTCCCTGCATATCATTCCTCCTCCACCACTGCAACATGGCTCAGGTGGGGTGTGCAGCGGATGGCTGTATGGCTTCTGGATGCTATGAGGCCTGTGAGAACTGCTTGAGTCCTCATCTCCAGCTCCCTTGGGCTGTCCCTGTGGTATCTGAGAGGTGGCCAAGGTTTTAGGATGGGTGACAAGAATAAGGTATATAAACAGAAGAGTATGATGATATTTTATCCCTCCTAAATTTGAAAACACCTCACTACTGTTCATCTGCAGTCGCAAATAGGTTGAAAATTGTTGTTTCGCATTTTTCTGATTGGTATTTTGTGCACTGAATACAGATGAGCATGCACACACACATACGATCTACAAATCTATTAATGATTATCCTCTACCATACCTCTCTAAATTTTTTCTTTTGCTGTCAGATAGGTGTGTATATTAGCTATGTGCACATGTGCATTTACCTGATTCTGTTGGTAGTGTCTTGCTTCTGAAGGTCAGCACATTTACATATACATTTGATGGTGTGACAATGCTGAGATTTGTTTAAGGGTGGTAATGAACAACCTACATGGTAAAGATTCTTATCCTTTGCTTTCCAAGTTGTGTTGTAATAATTAGAACCATGTCTTAGTAGGCTCTTAGAAGTTGATTACAAAACCTATAAATTTGCTAGATTTTTCTATGCTAATGTCAAGGAGGTTTATGCTGCCAGTTTATAAATGGAGAAAATACTGACGTATAAATATTCTAATATTGAGCAGCAGTTCAGTTGCTTCTGTATCCTGCAGACAGGCAGCCTAATTTGGTGAGATTTGGAATTTAACATGCAGATTATGAGGCCAAACCTCCTCTTTTCATCAGACCGACCCTCATTTTGTATAGTAGGGATTAGCATAGTTAAATTGTATTTTCAAATGGTTGTTTCAGCCCCCTATCTGATTAGGGCTGGTTTGCTGATTTAGGAGATTTTACTTAGTCTTTATGCCTTATTCTGACCCATCTGAAAGTGCATTTGCTTTACTTCTCCTGGCTGGCTGCATAATAGCAGTGTACGGATTGTATTACACTTCCCAATCTGTCCATATGGAGGACTGGGTAAGAGTGTAACAAACCAGTATTGCCTCAACTCCCTGTCTCCAAGGTAAGGCTAATCAGCTTTTGTTGAAAACAGCAGTTGGGGATTGCTTTTCTCTCTTACTTGTTTTTTAACTTCTTGGTGCCAGATGCTTCAGTGCATGCAGTGCCAGGAGAAGACTTGTGCTCCCTGGATTAGTAGTGTCACTTCTGCACAAAAACATTTCAATATTGTTTTTCCCCAAACCAGTAATGAGTTTGATGTGGTAGTTAGGACTCCAAACATCATGCTTTCTGTCTCTAGGCTGGAGTTAAACTTATTTTGTGTTTCCAGCATCTTTCACATGTTGTGACAGTTTTTCACATTTCATTATTAAAGAACTTTAACTATCTTTTCTGGTTCAAATCCTGTGCCTTAATCGCTTCTTAGTTTAGCTGCCATTCTTCTGGCTGAAAAGAAACAAGATAGGATTTCATCCAGACCCTGCCAGTGTTGTTTTATAGTCTTTGTGAATATGTAGCCATATACACTTCACGGGTTTTAATATAAGTAAAAATCTGGGGGGAGGGAGCACTTTTCTAAGAGCAGTTCTACTCTTTGAAGTAAAAAGATTCTCTCTACATGTGTGTGCTTTCCTATGAAGGCTGAGAGCATTTTATTTTAAAAATGGAAAACATGGCCCTTGTGGATCTCCAGACTGCACAGTCTGAACATTGACTAAAGTATTCTTCAAAAAGCCACTGGGGATTTATTACTTGCAATTTACAGCTGGAGAAAATGAGGAGATTGTTTAGTTGGTGGCAGTACTTTCACTCTGCTTGAGAACACAGATTGGATTTGAGAAATGGGAGATTCTGAACCTTGTGCTCCTTTTCACTAGTGCACAACCTGTCACAGTTGAAACAGGCAGATTAAACCTCTTAGCTGATTACAGTTGGTTTAAGGCTTTTTGGTTTGTATTACATAGCTATTCTGTTCAGAGATGTGAGTGAGGAAAAATCACGAAATGTGTAGCTTACATTCAAGAGTTTCCTTGGACTGTGTTTCTGCTACTGTGGATGATGCAATGCAAAATACATGGTTTCTTCAGGAGCATGCACTGAAGATTATGGCACTGGGTTAATACTTGATTTCTGTTCTCAGGCCTATAGCAGCCTACTGTGTAACTGTAGGGAAATCACTTCCTTGCTCACTGCCTGATTTGTTTGGTCAGTAAAATGGGAAGAATGATAATACCTATGCTATGTAATTTGAGACTATTAAGGAGTTGAAGAAATTGCAGAAGACATGAATGCTGTGGCTCTGACGGGGACATTAGTACAGAGTTAAAGTGGAAATTTGCTGAAAAACCAGTGAAGTTAGCAAATGTTGACAAAGATAATTTGCACTTTAAAAAGCTAGCTATGTTATGTTTGCATATGTGCCCACAGATGAAATACATGTAACATGAGTACGAGTGTATAAAAAATGAGGGGTTTTCCCTATTTCAGGCAGTTTTAAAGCTTTAGTGCTTTATGCTACAGCAAACTAATGGTGTTCACTTGCACGCTGAAAGTGAAGTAATAGATTTGAGTCTCTGCATGTTTAAGACCTCCTTGGAATTTGGAGAACTTGGAAAACTCATTTGTAGTGTTTAATATCACTTGAACAGGTTCTCATGTTGAATTTTGGTTTCTACAGAAGCAGAGGGAGATCAGGTTGGACAGATGAACATCCACCCAGTGTGATACAGAACTGAACTAATCTGACTATCTTCTGAGTCATTGCTTGGCCCTTGATACTTTTTGCTAGCCAGCATAAGATTCATATATATTAACTTGGTTCACAGACTTGCACAGATTTTTGTTCTTTCTCTATTAATTTCCTTTATTATTACTTACTTTTTATGAAGTGGTAGCATGCAGAAACCAACCAGACTTCAACCATGTTGTGGTAGACATTGTAAAATATAGTAAATAGCAGCATCTGCCTCCAAGAGTTTTTACCCTAACCCACCTTCCCAAGATCCTGCAAACATGCTGCAAATGTGTAAATTTATGAGTGTCCAGTGTTGCTCTGATTATTGTATAATATATGACACAAACACATACTTCTACTCAAGCAGAAATTTACTATATGATTATATAAATTTATTTTCCTTTAGAGCAAAACAAAAAAATTACATTAATGTAAACCAGTTATAGCGAAAGCTTGAGAGAGAATGTAGGATTGGAAAAGACCTTTATGCATCCAAAACAATAAGAAGTTTGAAAGGCCTATGTCTTCAAAGAGAAGGGTTGATTGGAGGGCTGACCCCTAAAGTGGTCTTCCTCCCTTATTGTAATTTATAACTTCTAAGGCATTAAAAGTTCCTGTCAGGCACGTTATTAAAAAAAAATCTGAACTGATATAACTTTTTTTTTCATGTAATGCTACTGCTTTAAAATATTTTTTCTTTGATATTTTTTGTGAAGGTGTTTGTGATGACAGTCACAAAAGAATCATGGTTGCTGGTATTTATTATGAAACATGAAATAGAAGATACTATAGCTGAGAGCAGCTTTTTTTTTTTTTTTTTTTTTTTTTTTGTCTTAAAGCAGGCAAATTACAGATTTCTCTCTTAGGAGACAGGTAGAGACAGAGTACTTGGAGAAACCAAAAGAGAGAGAAATTCAGTTAGCCCTGTAACTGTAAGGGAGCTATAACTAGAAAAATATGTCCACAAAACAATTGGTTCCAAGTCAATTCACTTATCTGCTCCATGCGATTGCAGCTCTCTTCACTTATCCATGTGCAATGATTCATAGGTATGTTCTTGGATTTCTGCTAAAAAAAAGTCTGACGTGTAATGATCTTAAACCAGGGAGGTCCTCTTTATTTGAGGGAAGATCATTTTATGTTGTTTACTCCATGTTGATATTTGGTGTTGGTCTAGAAGTAAATTATACTGGGTAAAGGTCGACATTACACAACTGAATTTCATGTATATACACAGCTTAGGTTGTATATGTTTTGTTCTCACCAGTGCAGTTCATCATAGTGTGATCATTGTGGTTATCTCAAGAAAAGGAGAAAAAACGCTTAGTACTGTAACTCTAGCTGTTGGATTTTCATGTGATAACATAAATTTCACATTTTTTATAAGAGTGTTGTACTCATGAGTATCATGTAGATTCATTTGTACATCTCCAGATTCATTCTATAGTATGTATGCTATAGGAAGTATTACAGACATGTAAGTTTCAATTAATTTAAAGAAGTCTCTTTAGGGGCACAAATGGATGTGGAAGTTTAGCAGAGACAAGCCCAAGCAGTGTGGGTGTTAGTTTTGGGGTGTGGTAATTTTTTTTTACTAGAAGATTACTGTGCTACTACTCGTCTAAGTGTGTACATGATAACTTCAAGGGGAAGAAAAGATGATTTGGAGTAAAGGGGGAGATTGTATAAATTTTGAGGGTTTAAAAACAACCTAAACCTTAGACTGTGTATTATTTTAAATCATATGAAAAAGAATATATTTTTGCTGGCAGATTAACACTAACACTTAAAGACTTCTGTGCTTTGTGTGCAGGTATATGTCTCGAGTCCATGGTATGCATCCAAAAGAAACCACACGTCAGCTGAGTTTAGCAGTCAAGGATGGTCTTATTGTTGAAACCCTGACGGTGGGGTGTAAAGGGTCAAAGGCTGGTATTGAACAAGAAGGATATTGGTTGCCAGGAGATGAGATTGTGAGTATAAAGTCTTTGAGAAAATAAATCACAATTTCTGGTATCTTAGCATGAAATTTGTTTTAATTTCTATTTAAAGATATATATAGATGCTGTGTTGGTGGTTGTAAACAAGGAGGTAATGCACTCTTAAACTTTTTTAACCTTTCCTATTCCATAGAGCTCTTTCTTCTCAAATTCTGAATTTTCTGCTGTGAAACACTGGCAAAGTCCTTTGCTCAGTCATCCCTCACTTTTATGTAGTATTCTCTTCTACAGCTGTACAGGAAGACAGTAAATATTATTGGTATTACTTGAAATCCTCAGACGTCCTCAAATCCCAAAGATGGTATCTTTAAAAAAAAAAAAAAGACAAGAATTTTTTAATAATCTTGCTTTAATCTGAATCTGAGGAAGGAAGAACTCCTCCCTTTCAAAAGTACAACAAGAAGTTGTACATTTATATACAAACACACATGAAAAGATGTGTTTTACAGATATTTGTGAGAACCAGGGCATTCAGTTAGGAACGATTGTCTTAGCAAATTCGTTACAGGCATCCAGACACTGTTCCATGGGATGTGTAACATAAATATTTAAATAGAGTTAAACAGGTTGAAAGTTATGTGAAGGGAAGAAAAGCATGTGTTCTCTATCCCTCCATAGCTGAGATGGAATGCACTCACAAAGTTAATTGAGAATAGTCCCATAGAGTAGGAAAAAGCTTGCACAGTTGCTTTGCCTTGTTCAGAAGCCCAGTCTCTGTATTTAAAAGACCACATTTTCATAATTCAAAAAAGAGTTTGGTAAAGTTTTAAAATAGTTCAACTAGGAACTGTTGCTTTGGAATATAAATTGCATTAAATACTGGTAAAATGGACAGCATTGTCTCAGACATAGATAATAATTTAAATTTTGAGGAAAACCAGAAAAACTCTACAGGAAAATAAATTCTAAAAAGCACCAAAATACTCACTGCATTATTGCAACCATCAATAAGATCCTGAAAGTGACATAACATTATTTTTTGGTTTAAAGTGAGAGAAATAGAAAGTGGAAACAAGCAGTATCCATAACAGAAAACATTATGGTTAAAATTATCCTAGTTACACTAATTTAAAGTATTGAAATATGTATTTAATGTATGTTATGTCACTGCTAAGATTCTTATTCTAATTTCATTAGAAACCCTCAAGGAAGACTTTAAAGGGTATGTAGCTTTGTTTTCACTGTTCTCCCTGGAAGTAAACATTTCATAATTCCAGCTTAGCTCTTTTAGGTATTTCTTATGTCAGTTTTATCTGTTTAGAGGTGATGTTAACTGTGTTGACTCAACATGACATAAAGTCTGAAATCTGTAGTTATCTCAAGTACTCAGTATGTTTGTTTCCTCTATTGCTAAGAGCAAAAATAAAATAAAATCAAAATGCCTCACAATAGCCATTTCTTAAACGGTCATTCAAAAAATGTTCCTGCTATTTATTGGCAACATTTATCTAACGAAACTTGTAAAATAACCAGCATGTAAATTACCAGTGAGTCATTAGAATTATGTAATTATGTTATCTCAGAATGAAGAGTTGTCTTTGACTTGACTGAAGATGCTGCTTAAGTCATATTATGAATAGCCCTTTGGTTAGAAGTATTGACTGTATTTTCAGCATGACTGCTAATCACTGATGCATTGCGCTGTGTCCGTACGTCTGATGGCCATCGCAGTTGTTTGGAACACCAGTGCGCACTTAACAGTTTTATGCAAAAATAGGAATCAGCTTCTGATCCAGGCCATGTTTCAACAGTACCCAGCCTCCAACTTCTTGATCCTAATACTGAATCAAAATGCTGCAGGCAGATGAAGCAAAACACATTGACTTGGTGTAAAGTCGTTCTCTTTGTTCTTTTACTCAAAAAATTTTAATGAGTAACAAAGTGTCATTGTCATCACTTGACATCAAATCAAGTATTTTTCATCCTCCAATGATTGGTGCAAAACCATGAAGTTTGGTATGTTCTCTACATTAAACACACTGGATGGTTTTACAGATGCTTTGTCTGCCCTTGATCAAGATGCAGTTTGTAGTTCTTTGTAATTCAGTACTGCTCAGATTTGGTACTAATGACTGTTGAACCATGATCTCAAGTTGCACCTCAGTGAGGACAAACACACAGAAGTCTTTTCGGAGATCCACTTGTAAGAGATAGAGCGCTATGAAATAGTGCTGTTGATGTTGGAACAGGGATTTCAGGCTCATCAAACTTTAGCACTTACAGACAGACCCTTGATCCAATTGTCAAACTTGGTTTGACTGGTACTGCAGGAACTTGGAAAGCTCATAATGTGAAAGGGAAAGACTTGAGAACTGATCCACCACCTAGTGACATCAGTAGAAGAATGCCCTTGGATTTTAGTTTGTTTTCTGGCACCACAGTGGAGGTCAGTTAGGACCAGCTGTTTAAGGAGTTAGCAAAGGGACACATTCCTGTCGTCCCTTCCCCCATTTTTTATTTGAGTATTTGCTTGGGCTTTCTTTACATTTTTGAATTTTTGGGTCTAGATCTTAGCATTTTAAATCCATATTCAAGTAAATAAATTACTGGCCTGGGTCGCAGAACTGCTGAGCACCTGTATCTGTTACTTATATAGGTTCCTGACTAGAGACTGCCACGAGGCCTGAAAGTACTGGTTTTAATGATGACTGCAGACTGATTGCTAAATGGTAACAATAATTGAAAGTATACAGATTATGAAAACACACCTCTATTTGGAAAAGATTCATTAGGTAATATGTGATGCTTACTTAACATGTTTCCAAACATTTGCTCTATCAAATATATTGACCTAACAATAGATCTATGCAGTAAGGACACGATCTCTGATAGGGTTACTCTTAGCCTTCAGAGGAATGTATTAAAAAAGTTATGCTACTTTGCTATCATTGTTCTATCAGTATGTTGAAGCTGTGGTAAAAAAATGAAGCAAAATCTCATATATTTAGAGATACCATACAAAAGAACAAGCTGAGCTGCAAAGGCAAAACAGTTTGAGGGCATCACGAGGCCCTTCCAAAGGGGACAACTCGTGTGAAAATAAATATTCTGAAAAACTAGGAAAAATAATGATCAGATTTAAAAGAGTATGATATTGTTCTCTTTTTCTATCAGGTGTATGTGGGAGAAATATTTGTATATAAGATACTAAATTTAAAATATGGAGTCAGTTGCCAGACGTACTGTATTCCAACTGATATTTAAGGGTTGGTACCTATACAAGAACTATGCTGCAAATATTATATCTCCAGGGCTTGCGCAGGTATTCATTTTGTTTGCTCATTTGCCATCTATACAGCTGTTTTGCACATTTTCAAAATGTGTTCTCATCTTACAGGCTTTCTCATCTTGCAGATGATTAACGCAATTGACACAAAATAAATGAGAGAAGAAATTATTTTCCATTGTTATCCAGGATTGTAGTTAGGAATTTTGCATTTTCACTGTTTGTTGATGCCATTATTATGCGGTTCAACAAAATCTCTGCAGCTTCTTGCCTTGCAAGGGAAATGTCAATCCTGAAATCTGGTAATGGAAGTTTACTTTTTCTTTCTAAAAGTTTTATTTCTATTTCTCACAGAACTTATGGAATCTGGAAGTGTTATTTATTATCAACAAGAAAGAAATTATCTCCTTGCTCTTTGGATTTAGAATAAAATTTGCAAATCGGTGTTGTTAACTATGTTTTCAATGCAGTCGATAAAATAGAAGGGAAATGTAGTTCTTGAAGAAAAGAGTCATGAATCTCCTTACCTATTCATTTCTATTTTCAGTTATGCTGTGATTTTTATGTACTTTTATCTGTGTAAAATAGTGCTCAGTCTAATCCCAATGAAAGAAATCAAATTAAAGCACCAATGTCATGTAGCTTTATGGGGAGTTAGGTACAGTTCTTGGAGTTCGTTAGTCTTACTCATTTACATATTTTGTGATTTTTCTACAGACAGTGTGCATGGAGCTATTTTGAGCATATAATGTGCTAATTCTTCTCCTCATGATTAAAGTCATAAAACTGCACTGACCCAGAGAGAGGCATTATGAATGTATAATTTCAATTTACATGTGTTCATAAAGCCAAACAATATTGTGCTTTTCTAAAATGGAGATGTGTTAGTAACGCAGGTTCATTGTTTGCATCTGAATGCAACATATCTCATAAAACTGCTGTGGTTTAAAGTTGGTTCATAGTGGCCAAATTCTTTAATGAGATGTGAAGAGTGAGGCTTCACACTTAGTTAAGGCACTTTGAGCTATTTCTTGACTGACAAAATGCATATAAGGTAATTATGTTTTCAAGAAGTTAGTCTTCTACAGAGTTCTATTTTCTAATCATTGAATTGATAGCTTATAGAAAGAGCCAGCAACTCTTCTGGCTAGGTAGGTCTGACTTTGGGGTTTAGTTACATTTTCCTGTGCATTTGGTTCTCTCCTTATCTAAATTACTGCCTCTCCAATTCTTCCCTCTAAAGATTTTTTAGTTTAGTGAAGAGCATGCTATCTGGAGGGGCAGTTTGCTTGCTTTCCTGTTTTTAGAAAACATTAGAAGTAGAATCTGCTTTTTCCCAACACACCCATGTATTCATAACTTGCTAACTCATTACTGGGGATTTTTTAATATTTTATATCTGGGAAGTACTGGTGCTTGCTCAAAGTGACTCCAGATACTTTCAAGTCTCAAAGCTACCTAAATAATCCATCTCTTCACTCTGTTTGCTTTCCCATCATTTTAACCTCTGTTGTAACCCACTGCCAGCACTGCAAGTTTTGAAGGTGATTTTGTTAACCCTAGTGACCTTAGGCACACACCCAGTGATTATTGTGATTTGACATATTGCAGGTTCAATTTTGCTAGGATCAATCTAGGAGAAAGGAATATTTTGGCTGTTATGTTTGTGTTAATCTAAATTGCTTTAGATTGGGCAAAGGGTGGGTTCCTTACTTTCCATGCTTAATTGCTTTTGTAATTGTATTGATTTTTCCATGCTAGGTCAGTATCGGTAGCCAGAAGCTGTTGTTTGAACGAGCTATATCATCTTGAGTCTCCATAAATATGAAGATAATTGTAAAAAGCTTAAGAGTGGTCACTGAGGGTTTGAATCTTTCCTATACATAAAATACACTTTAAATTAAAAAAAATTGAAACCAAACCTCAAACCAAAAACAACCTACATAGCTACCAGTTATTGCTTGCAAGCTAGGGGCTTTTAACTAACTAGGTTGAGGAATGGTTTTAATGTGCATCCCATTCATTTCAGTTAGGAGCAGAAGGATAATATGAAACAGCAATAGTGACAGCCAGTGCCTTTATCATGAAAGCTCTTACAGCTAGAGAGCACAAAGAGGAAGAACATGTCACACTAAATGAAGAAAAATTTCCTTCATTGTTTAAAAAATTCTCCATTTGTCTTACCCATCTGTATTGCCTTTAATCTGAAGTCCTGTGTGAATTCACTGATGCAAAGCCAAACATAGCCTAAACTGTGATAGTTACTATTTCTTATATATTGTAACAAATTGAGGATTTTCCAGGCTTGAACCTTCCAGGTAGATTCCTAATTATTGTGAAAGTACCAGTGTTCTTTACATTTGGTGATTCACTGATGCTAAGAGTTAATAAATGATCCTGTGGGAAAGAAAAGTTCAGACTGACTTCCATCTCTTATTCCACACCTCAGGGAGAGCATGAGGAGGCTTTGAGGTCAGGCCCCATAACATTCTGGTCACACGAGAGCACTCAAGGGAAATGAGCTTCTGGAACTCTTTGAATCTTTCTTTTCTGTCCATCTTTCCATCCTCTAAGGTCCCATCATTTAGAGCTTATTTTGCCGACAGACTTCCACCATATCAATCCACCGCGTGCTAAAAGCAGTGATTTTTCTTGCAAATTATTATCACCAAGTGCACTAGTGTAAAATTCTGCTTATTAAATGAACCAAAAATTGGTGTCCACTGGTGTAATATCCTGTTGTAGATTTGTGAAAATTCAGAAAAGCAAATATTTTCAAATTGCTAAATCAAAGCATAGACTATTTTGTCCTTGAGAAACAAATTAGAATTCTGAACACCCATCTCATGGACAAGAAATTCTTGCTGTATTAAAGCCAAGACCCTCCTTTGTCTTTGCATTAAGGCTATTAGCATGCAGCTCTTGAGAATGGCCTTACTGCCATTCCAGTGGCTCTTCCTGTCTCCAGATGGGTTAAGAATCATGAACAATTCTCTGCATTCCTTTTCCAGTCTTGTTTTTCTCTTCCCATCTGTTCAGGAGTATTTCTTCCCTTCTTCTCTGCTCATCCTTATTTTTCATCCCTAAAAAAGGAGTTCACACTGTTTGGAGGATCTTCATATTACCAAAGATGACACTAGTAGAGTCCAACTTATTCCATACCTAAGAGATGATGCATCTTTTAAACTGGTAAAACAACCTCATCAGCATCTTTGCTTGCTTCTCCCAGCTTTGCCAACTTGACTTTTAAAAATTCAGTCAATGTAATGCCGTTTTCTTTGAGGCTTTCACTCACTGTTCTGGAGTTGAGATACTGATGATGTTGTTCACAGATTTCACAAGAAGTTTTTTCTAATTGAAAAGGTGTTTTGAAGAATAATATTTACTTATGGGTTTGAAGTAAACTAGTCAAACTAGTCTGTATAAAGCCTCCATGATGGGACTTAAATTATGCTAATGGACTAGATGACATAGATCAGTCCCTCTTGATTTTTTTCTGAAAATATGCATCTTGGTTTTTTCCACCTCTTTTGTGCCAAACCTGACGTAGTAGTGTTGTTTTTATTAACTTTGTGGGTTCAAAATGCTCTGCATCTCTGGCAACTGTTTTGAATCTTTTATTACTATGTCCTGCTAGTCACTGAATGAAACTTCATTGAAGCTGATGGGCTTATTAATATTCATGCTTCATTCACAATAAATGCAGCCCTCATGCCCTTATATCACTGACAGCTGAAACAGTACCAGCCACACCTACAGCACAGGGGACATGGACGAGAAGTTGGAGATTTAAGTGAAGTGTGTAGGAGGTTCTGCTGTTGGTTCAGATGAAATGTTTCTGTGTGTGCAGAAGCATCAACCTAGAAAACCACTACAAAATTCCATGGAGAAAATGAGGCCAGAAAAGCAATGCAAACATATTCTAAGGAAAAAAAAGGGGAGGGAGACCCCTTTTGTGCACAGTTCTTCTTGGAAGGAGACTTGGAACTACAGGCAAAGAGATGGTTTCTTTCTGGTCTGGATTCATCTTCTTTCTAGGGGAACAGAACCTTCACATACATGATGTGGAATAAAAGGCATTGCACCTAATAAATACTCCATCACTGTATTTATCTCCCGAATGAAAATAGCCTACAAAGCTCCTCTTAGCTCAACCTAAGTAAAAAATGGTGACATTAATAGCAGAAGTGAATCCAGTTTCTGAGGAGATAAGTTGAAAGTTTCTATTGACCTTGAACTCACTTGGAACATGAAGAAAGAAGAAGAATGTTTTCATTTGAAACTATTTTCTGCTTCTAATATCCTGGAGGAGAATACTTGTATTGTCTCACCTTAAATAATGTAAACTACTGCTACCTAAATGTGATCTTCTTGGGAAGGAAACTGAGGTTTATTCATTACTTCAGGAACACAGCTCACAGGCTGAGAAGATAAGCATGACAGGGGTTTTAGTAGTCATTTTGGCTGCTGGCATGCTACTACACTTCTTGAAGAAATTTCACTTCTTTAGCTCTGGGAGCTAGAGACTGGCTCTATACTTTGGAGCCTCTCATCCTGAATTGTCCAGAACATAACTACAAGGTAGGAGAGGGAATAAAAATCTACCTGTCTTGGCAGGAATCCAGAGAAGACTTTGGTGGTTTCTGCCAGAAATAGAAGACTTCTAAGACAAGCTGGCAATAAATTAATTAGACAAACTTAGGCTTGCAGATTAAACTCAGTGAAAGAAAGCCAAAAGTGTTCTGAGAGGCTGTGGAATTCACTGCCGACCCTGAGTCTTCTTACATCAGTGCATCAGAAGAGGCAGCAGTTATCAGTGAAGAAAATGGAAATGGATTATCATGAGTCTATAAGTATGTCTGTGTTTAATATGCACTATGGAGAAGGAGATTTTGGTCTGTCTTCCTGAGTGATGGTTTTGTGTTGGTTGTTTTTAGAATAAAACTGATTTCGAAAATGAGAGAAATTAAAAATAATGTTAAAAAACCCCAGTTAATTGCCAAGATTATGAAAATCTTGCCCAAATAAATAGATAGATAGATAGGTAGGTAAAAGTACTTGAAATTAAGCAAGATGCCTAGGTAGTTGTGAGGACATATTAACTCATAATTGCTTTGGATTTCTTTGTGATAAAATATGAGTAATACCTACAAAGTGTCCTACAGAGTCAGTTTATGGAAATCCATTTTAAAGATGAAGCCCAGGTCATCAAAGGAAAGGATCTATAAAGGCAACTGATTTGCAATGGACAGATTATCTTGTCTGTAAAAGCACACATCATTGTAGCTACCTGCTGTGGTAGTTTTCTAGAAAAGGAAGGAGAAGATTAAATGAAACAATTTTCATAAAGAGATTCTAGCTGCTGAAGTCTTTTTGGCTTTGAAGGAGAGATGGATGCCTGTTTATTTGCTGAGCACTTTTGATGAGCAAAAGCAGTAGGAAAAAAAATAGATGCAAAACAGGAGGCAATGTGTCTAGTAAATACATATATACAAGGAAACTACAGGAGAGAAAATAAGCTTATTTTGATGCTGAATTTACTCTATTGTATTACTCTAACATTAAATGTAAAACATGGGATGATCTAAGAAACTGTATCATTGTAAAGCAATCATCCTGATCAAGTATGGATCCTGTACAGCACTGATAAAAGGGAAATACTTTATTAAACAGCTAGCTCACTATTTACTTGCTGCAAAGATGGAGTAAGTCCTCTGAGCCGTCAAGGAATTAATCACGCTTTCCTCAGTTCGGAGCCTAACCTATCGTTCTGATAAAAAGATAAAAGCAGATTCAGTGGGCTACTGAAAGCAAGTTTACAGGAGGATTCATGCTCGCTAAGGAATAGATGGAGCCAGGAATGTTGTGGCATGAAGAGAAAGCTGACCCAAAGGGCAGGAGGAGGACTGCCCTCACAGCAGGCTAGAACCTCTGGCAAAAAAAACATACACAGTGTCCCCACTGTGTTTGAGAAAATACTGGAAATGGTGTTCCATGACACATTATGTTTGTTCGACCCAGGTAGTATTTGATGCATGCTAGTGTCTGAGTGAAAACCAATGCATCTGCCAGAGATCCATGATAAGCTGAAGATTTCCTACTAGCTACTGTACCCAGCAAGATACAGTCTTTTTTAAAAAAAGAGGCCAGTGTGCACATACAAGGTGCACATGCTAGTCTTCCTCTGAAAAAAAAAAAAAAGCAGCAAGGCTCCAACCTGTCCAGCTCTACAGGTAAACAGCCACGTTTTGTAAAACTCTTACTACAGAGCAGACACTTGAAAGTTCAACAGTATTGCAAAAGCAGTGGATACATGGGAAGGGGAGACATTTCAAAGCTGAGCACGGTTTAGCATTTCCACAGTTCTTAAGGGCTCTTAAAACTGCTCTCATCTGAGCCTGTTTCAGACTGCCTTTTTTATGGGGCACAGATTCTGATATTTACACTTTGAGAGAAGTATTGGTGAACAGACAAATTACTTAAGTGTGCTGTACCTACTTACCACAAATGTATGAATCAGAAGCGTTTCCTTCAGGTTTTGTACTGGAGGACAAGAGCACACACAGGTAGTGTGTCCCCACAGTGGTTCATTGTATTCGTGAGTCATAAAGACTGTGAAACGCACTGCAAAGTTTTAACAATTATCTATAGTAAAGCTTGTGTCCAATCAAGAAAGCTTTGACAGGAACAGATGCTGCCTGAAAAAGACAGAAAGGAACTGATTGATTAAGAATGGAGAATGTGTGGAGAAAGAAATAGATGCTGCTTTGTTTAATGTGAATGGGGGCATAGGTTCCTGTGGCATACTCTGAGACCTCTTAAGGAGAGGACTTGGATATCAGAGAAGAGTGATGGTATTGTAGATGCACCCATGCTAGAATGCAGTACCACCACTTGTTATAATAAAGGGTTTTCATTTACAGCAGAAAGTTTGAAATATGAAAGACTGAGTACAGAAGATAGGAATTACTTCTCAACAGCAGATGATGATGGATGCAGGTTGCAAAACCTAGACCAAAGTGAAAGATGTGAAAAAAGTAATGTGTAGTTCTTGTGGGAGGCATTTCTTCCAATGTATCTGTCTACTTCATGTGGACTAGTAGTCAACTTTGTTGGGTTCCAGTGAAGAGTTACTGAAAGCCAACAAAAAAACCTTAGCAGCAGAATCCAAGATTTTAAAGGCTTCTCTCTTAGCTGAAGGTGGGAAAATTGAAAAAACTCTGATGTTAAAGCTGATGGTAGTGGGGAGAAGAGAAAGATGTGTTCTTTATGGCTGTTCCCAGATCCTCAAATACGAGAATCCAGAACATTTGCCTCAGAAATGATATCTTCAAATTGGGCATGGCCTATCTCATTAGATGTCAAAGAAATGGAAATCTGAGAAATGGTAGGAACTCATTCATTCAGATCCTTTTTTAGTTTTCTAAAGGGTTATGAAATAGTCAGGAAAAGATTACACTAAGGTTTGGGTTGGTGATTTGAAAACGTCTTGAAATAAATGTAGCATGCAAATACTACTATTTTTAAATAGTTTATATTTTGTAAACAACTTCTTTCTGCTGGCATGGACCTGGTTGCCATTGTAGATTCCACCACTATGACAGATCAAAAGTGCTGTTACGGTAGAAAGTGGGCGAAATATACTGTGTATCTGCTAATAACTCTTCCTTTAGACTAAATGTGAAAAACTGTTTTAAGTTCTTTATCCACTTGACAGCTGGAGCTCTAGGGACTGTTAAAGATAGACACTACACAGGGCTGACCATGAGTTTGCACACAGGTGGGTCTGAATGAAAATCCAGTGATCTGTAAGAATCTGTGTGTGCATGAGTGTGGATGAGAGATATAGAGAAACACCACAGCAGCACATACGTAAACAGCAAAGAAACTCTGGAGTAGTACTTGAAACAGAACACCTGGGGGAAAAAAAAAGTCCAGAGTGCTATGGGACAAGTGCCACACAGGAAGTGCTGGGAACCATGACCATGAGCTCCATGGAAAATGCTTTCCTTCATTTGCGTCATATTGAATTTAGGACAACAGAACTGTATGTATACTATTCATAAATAAACATGATTGCGCCAAAGAGATAACTGACTTATAATTGTTTTTCCCATATATGTGACCCTTTTTTTTTTTTTTAGCTTACTGGTTGGGTCCAAAGGATATCCATAATTTGGATGGTTTGAGAAATCTAGTTCAACAGTGTAAAACCAGCAAATCCCCATAAAGGGGAGTTTCATGAATAGCGTTTTGCCTTTTTTCCCCCTCCCTTTTCCTCTCTCCACCTGATAGTAGAGTGACTTAATACCGAGTATCTGGGCTACCATTAAGGGACTTGGAGAAAACAGATTAACAGGTAAGAAATGAGCTATGTTAATGGAATATGCATTATAAAAAGGCAAAGTGGTCCTTTTAGACAAAGTCTAAGAAAGAAGATTATATTGTTTTCATGTGCTATGCCTACATGTAGTTTATAGGAAAATAAAAATTTACTAATTGTTTTTACCTTTTTTTTTTTTTTTTTAACAATAATTATGGGCTTGCTAAGGTATGGAAGTGACCTAATAATTGCAATTGTGACCTCTAAGTTATTTTTAATTTTACTGTCAGTATGTGCTTCACATCTCCTACTTAATGGTATGCTAATTGTACAGCAGGATGTCACATTCTCCAACATACAGATTCCCTATTTCAATTACAGCTAAGTAAATCTCCATTACTAATGAGTAAGCATTTCTTTTCCACGTACATTTGCATTATAATGGACATTTTCTTTATGCACTAAAGTTATTCTTTCCTTGACAACAACTATATATTTTATTCTACAGTAAAGGCTACAACATGATGATTCATTCCTTTCTGTTGGGTTTATCTGTATTTAAATTGTCAAATGTTCTGGATAGCCTGACATTTTCTGTCCCATGTTATTTTTCTGTACTTCCAGAATAAATTTATGTATTTGCTTTAAGACAACCTACTTAAGACAAATCACGAAAAAGTAAGCTTACATGTCGGTCATAAATTAAGCTGTATTTTCGAAATTGTTGCATTGTTTCATTCATGTTGCTGAGAAATCTCAACTATTTATGTCAGTGCAAAGTGACCTTTATGATATAATGTTTGACTGATTTGAGTATAAAGAACAAGTGACCACAAGTGACCCATATCACTGCAAGATCCCACTCTGCTTAACAGAGCATAGCTCTTTGGCTATTAAATACAATCCCCCAAACAGACATTTGCTGCCCTGCTGATGCATGTATCTACAAATGCAGTAGGCAGCTGAGTAAAATGAAGGGGGAAGGCCTCCTGTTACATCTGAGCTATGCGGCTTTGCTGCCAAATCCGCTCCCTCTTGGGGGTTGTGGCCAGTCACTGGGTGCCGCTGAACTGCTGAACTTGGGCAGCCGGGTGCTGCCGGCAGAGGATTCCCTTCATCTGCCAGCACCGTGACCCAAGAGGCTTTCCCTGCCCTGCGTCAGGAAATAAGGATACTGGCAAATTTGGTCCCTGTGGCAGAGATCCTTCCTTCATTCCGCATGGCCCTGGGAAATTGCATCACCTTTTATACAGAAATAAGGACTGTGAGTTTTATTGATAAAGTGATAGCTTAATCTTTGACAACATGCAGCAAAGAAGGTGTTACTTTGATTTTGGTGGGGCCACAGGGATCTTTTTTGGATGCCCAAAGGAGTTTTATGTATAAAGAGAGTGCATTAATTAATAATCATTAATATTCTTGATGATTTTTAAGTTGGCCTGGTGGTGGGTTTGTATAGGGGGAAGAAGATGGGTTGGGTTCTTTTAATGATGTAAGTACATGGGGTATTTTAAAGAAACAAAATGTGGTGAAAGCACTAGGTAGCATTCCAGAAATGCAGGAGGAAATGTATGCAACCAGATGTTAGAAGTAACAGATTGATTTCCTGGTCACTGTGCATGAATTTTTTCTAGCCTTGTGTATATCCTGATAATTGGATGGCTTACAGTATAGATACAAAGTTTGTTTTGTTTTTATTTTGAAAGGCCTACGGTATGCAGCCTTTTTCCCAGACAGCAGCAAAAAACAAGGTGAACAATTTTTGCACTATGTGGTTTTGAATTCTGTCATATTTTCTATTACGTTTCTGTCTTCCATTAGGATAGCTTAGTTTACTATATTAACCACCACCATCATCCATATCACTTCCAATTCTGAGTTTAGTCTACATTATGTATGTATGTAGTTTGATGATTTTTTTCTCTCTCCTGGGGGCTGGAAGTGGTTACTCACATGTTACAGTTCAAGATGTTACAATGGTTGCCCTTTAATCAGTCATTTTTGGAGTGGCTGATGACACCTGGTGGTGTATTTTGTAAATGCAGACTTAACCGTGTTTGCAGCTGGCGGAGAATTTTGACCTGTCCTACCCCGAGCACTGACAGTCAGATTTTGAGCTATTTAAATGAATCTGATCTCCTGCATGAAAAAAATTATGTTGGGAGCACATTCTCCTCCCATTCAAACTTATGTAAACCAAGAGAAGCAATAACATTCATTGCTGTTGGAGCAAAATTAATGCCTCTGACCTTGCTGTTGAAGTCAATAGTGTAGTTATTCACAAGAGCTATGTACCTTTTTTATTTTCTTTATTAACTTTTGAAATATATTGCATAAATGAATGTTTTAGATATACTTATGCACTAAATATACTGCATTAAACTAAAAATCTTTTCTGTGAAAAACCTGGGTGATCATATTTAGAAATAATGATGTTTTCAAAACTTTACAGTGTGAATACTGAAGGAGGATTCTTCTGGTGTTTTATTTAACATTATTGTTTCTGGCTTGAGTGTATGATTTTTCTTGCCAGCAAGTATATTTCCATATGTTTATGAAATTCCACATCTGTTTGCCAGCATATTTCCTAATAATGGAATATCTGGGATATACCAATAAGTAAATAGTATAAATAAAAATTAAGACTCCTGGAATCCTGATTCTGTGGTGAAATTCCTCAGTAGCCAGGACCTACTGGGGTCTTCTCAGTTTGATTTTTATCCGGATAGATCTTTAATCAAAACTGATTCTTTTTCTTGCTTAATTGGCCCTTTACTGCCATATGATTTTTTGGTTTTAGTTCATAAAGAAGACAAGTATTACACTTAAAATGAAAGAAATAGAAAGCAATACTTTATCCTTATTTTTCTCAGTCTACAGACAAATCAAGTACATTGACAATGCAGTATCTTTAGTTGTTCCTAAAATACTGTAAAGAAAGGGCTCCCGAAGTACACTGCCACTGGACTTTGTGGAAGGGGAAAGATTTGGTGAAATGAGAATGTGTTTTTTATAGCCAAATTTGGTGGTATTATTATGCCATTCTGAGATATACAGAATTGGCAAGTAAAATTAAATGAGGAGAAACGATAGAAAAGTCAAGTTATACTGTTAATCTGAAAAACAAAGGAGGGCAAAGTTCTGAGTTCAAAAATCATTGGTTAAGGGTTGTTTGGGTTTTTTTCCCCCTGAACTTACTGCCCCTGCAGTCCAACATTCATGGTATATAAACTTTAGTGTAGGCAATCTGGGTTGAGGGTGTCCATAAATCTTATCTTCATGGGGGCTCTGGTCAGATGAATTATGTACACAACACAGCTGCTCTTCAGCATAAGGGACTGGAAGTGCCACTTCTGTGTAGCACTTCTTATGCTGCTCCATTGGAGGAGACCTCTCACACAAGGACTTAAATGACTGTAGTTCCCAGGCACGGGAAAATGAGAATCGGACAAATGCCAGTTCTGGCAGTTGGTGGGAATTGCTAACTCCACCTTTACAACATGACGTTAAAAATAGCTTGATCAGATTTTTATCAAGATAATTTATTGAAGAATAGGAGTAATTTTTTCAGAGATCTGAACCCATTGAAAAGTGACATTTGACATGAAAAGGCATTGGGAGTTTTATCTGATATATGAAAGCTATTTGGTCTTCTAAGTGTAGGGAAAAGTGTGGCATTTCAGATAACAAACATAAACATTTAACGGTGGCCACTGGCAATTCTGTCTGGTTTTAGTACTATAGATTCCTAGAGCAAAATTCTGTCTCCCAATTATATGCATGCTGCTCTCTTTTACTTCAGCAAAGCTCGTGCACATTTTTCAAAGGTCAGAATTTGGCCGTTGGGGCTGAATTTTCAAGGAAGAATGTATTAAAGACATCAGTGCATCAGCAGAGCATCAGCAGAACCATATCCTTTGTCTTCTGTAGAACATTTTAGGAATAAGCCTAGTGCTATTGGTCACTGCAAGTGAAACATTCTCTATTTTTTGAATTGCATTGGGATTGCTTAGCAAAAACATTTCTTGCAGTAATAGGTTCATGATTTCATTTACTTCTTCTAACTCAACACTTTGATGCTGAAAAGTTGTCAGTTGTAAGAGAGAAAAGACTGGAAGGGACCACCCTTCAAAAAATTACAGTTGAAAATATACTGTAACAATCAAAACAAGGGGAAATAGTCCAAGGAAATAGGTATGGTCTGTTGAGGTGCACAAACTTTTGTTTGTAGTCTAATACAGAGAGGTCAACGAGTGTTTTACACAAAGGTAGAAAACAAACCCACTTTTCATTGTGGACAGAGCTCGTACTTGAAATTGTTACTAATCGGACATTTGCAAAAACCTAAAACTTGGCAGTCATATTCTATTGGAGTTAGTGTGTATTAAATTGATGAAGATCTTTAAGCATGTAGGTTTTCCCCTGTTTTTTGAACATTATACACTTTTTAAAATGTTTATAATGTCTGATTGCTGCTGGATTTCAAGACATATCAATTTTGTTCTTAGTTCCTGCAGATTTTGACAAAATGTCATACCAAAATATTTTGTATTTTTTGTAGGACTGGGAAACAGAAAATCATGACTGGTATTGTTTTGAATGCCATTTGCCTGGAGAGGTGTTGATATGTGACCTGTGTTTTCGTGTGTATCATTCCAAGTGTTTGTCTGATGAGTTCAGGCTTAGAGACAGCAGTAGTCACTGGCAGTGCCCAGTTTGCAGGGTGAGTACCTATGAGATTTCATGTGCTGATTAGAGGATTGATATTCATTAATAGATTCATTAAGGTGTCCAGATGGTCTGGCCAGGTTAATGGATAAAGAACTGAATACTGAAACAATGGTACATACCTAGAGCATCTATACAGAGATAACAAAATATGGTGCATGTAGCAGATGGTCATTTTTGAAGACTCCAGCAAGTATTACTTATGCATTTGAACACACACAGTATACTGTGTGGGAATGTGTGTACGTATGTATGCCACGTGTGAATGCAGTATATTGTGTAAATCTTCAATATGAGTAAATGAATTGCTGTATAAGATGCTACTGTTTTTACTTAACATCATTTTAATGAAGCATAATGTAACTTTTTTGTATTTTGATGACTGCATTCTTAATACTTTACTGGAATCATATTTTACATTATAAAGCCACAATCATGTCATTGATTAGGGCAGTACAAAAAAATATGGGGTGAAATCCTGCTTCTCATTTACTTCTGTGGATTCTATTGGTGCAAAAAGGCCGATCTGGAACTCACCCATAGCATCCATATCAATATTGCTTTTTCTTTAAAACTGCTGTTCTTATGAGTATGGTAGGGAGACAGCAAAGAGTATCTTTTAAATACATTCCAAGAATGAGCAGGTATGTTGTCTACATGTCATTAGAAGACTAAACATTCTAGTCAGGGTGGTGCTTACTAGTATCTGGCCTTGAATCAGTCGGATACTTCTTCTTACTGTTGTCATCTCTGCATCACCTCCCCCAGTGCAGCACATTCCTAGGCTTCCTTAAATGGAGGGAATAATGCATATGAATGTTTAAGATAAAATTATTGCTATAGAAAGGCATAAAACTGCCAGTTGCACTCTGCCTTGGATTGCTGGAGGGAGAGGAAATTCCCTTGATAAAAGCTTAGATCTAGCTGTAGAGCAGCAGACTGACCTTCAGATGATCTGTGCTGCAAGGAATGTAAGGGTTCAGGCGCTTCGTAGTACGAAGAAGCATTTTTGGAAAACATGTGGATTGTTTTGTTTCAAAACAGCACTTTTTGACTGCTGTTACCTTACAACCAGTTGTAAAAAAACTGTTGCCTGTTGCCTCAGATTGGGAGCTCTCAGGGTTTAGGGAAATAGGAAGAAAATAGAGCCTGCCTCAAGGAAGTGGAAAGGAATGAAAAAAAAGTAGTGGCAGGGAAAAAACAATTAAGAATAAGGACATGTACTGTGTCTCTCCATATTGAATTACTAGCATTTAATTTAGCTACTCAGTTTTCCCTCTGTTAGAAACAAAGACTGACCATATATAGGTGAAAAGCTTTCAGATTTTTAAATATATCTCTTTAATAGTTGTTGGTTCTGGTAATAAGTATTGATAGTTCTTATAAATAGTTAAAATTATGTAAACTGGATCCAGTCTCCACTCTAGTTTACCAGTAATTTCAGATGACACCTGGTAAGAGGAGGGAATGTAAATAGTTTAAGCCACCTTGTATATGAGGTGTCTTATAACATCTATCTTATAACATGGATGTCATTGGAGTGGAAATGCTGAATCACTGCATGAAACTCAGACCATGTGCACTGTGTCTGTCTTTCTGCATATTGATTCCCTTTTTGTTACACAAAGACTAAGGAGAGGTTTGGGGGGCTTTTAAATACTTCCTGCCCCAGAGGTCTTTGGCTTGCTCAGTGCCTCAGACAATGATCAACTATTTTTGTGAATATTGCCAGTTTGAATACCATGGCATCCTTTTTCCCTGTGCTGGCAGCTCCTATTTGCCTTGTAATTACTTCTAATCACTTCAAGCCCTAATTCTGCAAACTTGGACTAAGGAGGCTTGCACAGTCCCTGTAAGCAAAGGAGGTCTATTTTAGCATGGAAGTTAGCATCCTTGCGTCAGGCTTCAGTATTCTTCCACTACTTTTTCCCCACCTTCCTAGGAAATGACTGCTCTACTTTTAAAAGCAAGAGAGAGGCCTGTGTTCAAAAAACTATGGTAATTTGGAGAGCTCTGGCTGATGTCCAGAGGACGTAACAGAGCTTAACTATCTTGCATAAGGGCAATGGGATTTACTTTGCATTATCAGCAGTAAATATGTACGTTCAAGAAAAGTAATCGCTGGGACAAAGAGATGCATATATTTTCATACTTTGTTCTTGTAACTGGACGTAGCACTTTTCACCTGGGGATTTCAAAGCTCTTTACAAAGTTGAAGTAAAAGTGTGTTTGAAACCTAATATATTGGGAGAAATAATCTAAGAACACTTCATTCTTATGTAAAGATTGCTTCTGTAATGCTGCCAAGGTCAGCAAGCCTTTGGATTATTCATTTCACAATTGCTGGTTGTACTAGTTCAATCAACCTGTACAGCTTTATCTTGCACACTTGACTACTCAGAAACATTTTATAAAGGACATTGCCAGGGATGTGTTCATAACTTTAAAATATTTTTCCTCCTGTAATGAACAGTCCCTTGCAAACCTTGTTCTGAAGTCTGTTTCCCTGCTGGTGGTTTTTCTCCACTGCATCCATAAGCAAGAATGTCCAGTTCCTGACTTTTTTTTTTTAACTTGATGGTACCAATCTGAATACTTTGTACCCTAATAATTCTCAGCAGGAGTCAAGAGTCAAACAAAGTTCGATTCAGACCACATTGCAGTGACTGAAAATTTTCCCTGACTGCTGACTAATCATTGTCTTAAGTGAAATAAGTTGGTAAGATCAGCAAAATTCCTGATAGACAGGTCACAAGAGAAAAATTCAATATTGAATCAACTTAGAGCTTACGTTCCCCACTACTGGAATGGTCCATTCAAGACAGTGTTAGTCAACTCAGTCTCTGAAGAATGCAGGAGACGTACATTTATTGCTGCTCTTTGATTAGATAAAAGGAGGAACTGTTAACCAGCTGTTAATTTAGCACCTAAAGACTGCAGAAAGTACTGCAAAAATACTAGTTGTTTTCGGGGGGTGGGGGGGTGGGGGGGTGGGGGGTGGGCTGTGGTGTGTGGAGTTGGGGAATAGATACATACAAAAATCTCAGTAGGAGACTATTGATTACACATTGGGGTAACTGACTATTATTATTTCTTTTTTAAAAAAATAAAATTTTAAAATAATTTTATAGAAAGGCAAAATTATGCATGGTAACATGTAGTTTGTCCCAGAGGAATAGATTTTGATTCGTGAAACAAAAAGAAAGAATTATTCATATGGTTTCACTTGACTCCTACATTTTTTACAATCATCTGATCAGAGATTGATCTTCCATGCATGTGCTTTTCAAGGAATTATAACCAATTTACCTATCATAGTGGGTGCCTCAATACTTCTGAGTTTTGTATATATGAGAGTAAAGTAGGCTGTAGAGCTTAAGGTATTAAATGCTGTGCTGATAAGTATTCTATAAATAGGCTATTTCTGAGTTCTGGTACTGTACTAAGCATTTCAGAGAGTACATAAAAATACAACATCATGCAGTTCACAATCAACTTTAGACATAATTTGACAAGTGAGAATGACTAACAAAGTTAGAAGCACAGAAAGATGAAGGTTACTTAAGTGAAGTAACTCAAGTACTTAGGGGGTTTTAGATACTAGCTGTCAGTCAAGATGGTTAATGTAAAATACAAGGAAGGAAGAACTTGACTTACTTTATGCAGTGTTATGGTAGGAGTTTGGTAGATAACTGTATGATGAAACATTGTATAAACATGATTTGGCATAATCACACAAATAATAGCCGTGGATTGGTGGGTGAAGAGAATTCCTAGTATAGGAGTGATATTAGCACCACATGGCTCAGTACACAGAGCCCACACCTGGGGACATGTTAGTGCTTGACAGGTCCCTCCATTCACCTTGCAGCCACATATACCTTTGAGTAAATCAGGGAGCCAGCAGAACTGGACACTGCATGGGGCATATTTAATAAAGTATAAAGGAATTTGTCCACAGCAGTGACAACAAAACTGGGAAAGCTCCACTTCAAGCCTTCTACCACCTTCTCTGTGCACATAAAAGCACATTTAATTCATATGATGCTTCATTTTCAGCAGGTGCTTAATGCGCCATACAAGTACAAACCAACTTGTGGATTCACCTGTAACATTTCCAGAAGCACCTAATGCTTTGAAATGTCTAGTTTAACTGTATATGGTCTTGAAAGAGGCAGGTCTTATGCCATATTCTGCTTGTGCAAATGCTTTTCTGTATGCTGCTTACGGCATATGGTGCACTGGTTGCTCTGAGACCCATCCTGTGTGCCTGCATGCCTGCATACCTTTCTTAATGGTACAGGAAACCTGAGGACCTGAGGGTTGGAAGTTTGAGAGGGCAGCAGAACAGTAAAGCTTTCCATATGTAGCACCAAATTCCTCTGGAAATTTAAGCCCTAAAAAAATCCAAGGGCCAGTGGGTAAAGCAAGGAGATTCTAAACAGCAGTGGTGAATGTATGTTAGACTCATGCACATAGTTCCCCTCTGTAGATAAATCCCTGGAAACCTGAATTGCTTCTGAAAATGGAACTGGTGCCTTAGAAACATGTATCTGTCATTGAGCAGCCTTCACCTAATCCATCACTGAACTGAAATGAAGCTCTTTGATGTGTATACACGTGACAGTTGAGAGAGGAAGGGAAAAAAAATATTCGTTAATGGGAGATTATAGGGAAACCTCTTTACATGGAGATAACGTAATTTAAATGCTTATAGCTAGACAGAATGCTGGCACTAGCAGCTTGCATTTCTTAGAGTTTCTCTATTTTTTTCTCTTCAAATGAAAGATTGCAGCAACTGCAGCATAGTGACCATTGTTGAGAGCTACATGCTAACTTGGGGTGCAAAGGATAGTTACTTCCATCATAAATGGTGCTACTGCAGGATGGAGAGTTTCTTGGCAGTATCCCTAGCTGCTGCAGACCTCATGTGGTTCATAAAGTCTTGTAGTGAATTCCTGCACTATAAGCATGTCAGAATTGCTAAATAAGTCACACCTGCACAGTGCAATATATTGCTACCCTTTTTTAACAGCTAAGTAGTATTATTAATCTGGAATATTGAATATAACGTTGTTAATGTAAACCCAACCTTCAGGTACCAGCTTCTAAGAAATAGATGTGCCGCAGAGAATAAGGCATACATGAGGTATTTCCTGCACCCACAAGCAGAGTTAGGTTACAGCCTTGGCCTTCCACCTACCAGATCTCATTAATCTTCTACATGAGGATTGCTATTGTGAAGCTTATTACTTCACTTCTTCATCCCCTATGTAAACATGTATTCCTGACCAAGCCTTTCAGTTTTTCTTGATTAAAACAGAAGGGTTGCAGATTTCTCTAAAAATGACGTGACTTAGGAATCATCCTTGTTATGGGTTAACCCCCGTAGGCAGCTAAGCACCACACAGCTGCTTTCTCACTTCTCCCCAACTCCCAGTGGGACAGAAGAGAAAAGGAAGAGTAATAGCAAGAAAACTTCTGGGTTGAGATAAAAATTGTTTAATAAGTGAAGAAATGGAAGAAGAGAGAAACAAAACAAAACAAGTGGTGCAAAGGCAATCGGTCACCACCCTCCATGGGTAGACTGATGCCCCGCTAATTCCCAAGCAAAAGATACCTAACCCCCTTAAGCCCCTTCCTCTTCCTTTTTATTGCTGAGCATGACATTATATGGCATGGAATGTCTCTCTGCTTAGTTCACATTATCTGCCTGGTTGTGTCTCCTCCCAGCCTCTTACATACCCTCCAATCTATTCACTGTGGCAGCGAGTAAGAAACAGCAAAGGCCTTCACACTGTGCAAACACTGTTCAGCAAGAGGTAAAACATCAGTGTGTTATCAACACTGTTTGGTCACAGATTTAAACCACAACACCATATGAGCTGCTGTGAAGACAATTAACTTCATCCCAGCCAGGCCTAGTACAATCCTATGTTAAGATAATATATCCCACAAATAGGTTATCTACAGGTATAAAGATTCTGCTAATCTTTGGGGGCTGGACTGAATCTTAGCAGTCTCCTTGAAAGAAACTTGTATTTAAACAAGGTTTGCAGTAGCGTATCTTAGTAGATCTGACTGTGGGGAAAAGAAACACAGTGGATCGTGGATCTTGCCACTTTTACAGATTCACAAGCCACCATCATTGTTTTCAGTTCCCAAAAGTAGGAAATTAAAAGACCTAATTTTCATTTAGACTTGATTCTATATCACTCTGGCTATAAAGGGACCTGAAAGTGGGTATATTTCCTTGTGTCAGAGCAATATAAATAGATTTTATGCAAATCATATCCCCCATCTAGTATTACCTATTTTCTTGCTTTAAGTGGCTATAGGTTGACTTCTCTGAGAACACTACAAGTCTTCAAAATACAAAGTAGGGGTTTTTTAATTAAAAAATTACACGTTTTTCATTATAGCTTCCAAAGAATGTGTGAATGGTACCTCCTAAAGGGCTAATCTTTGTTGAAAAGCAAATGAAGCAGTTGGATTATAACTTGCTTTCTACAAAGGGTGAGCAACCTTGCCATAAAAAGACATTTTGCTGGCTCATAGGCTCCAATTCCCTAAATTTATTACCTTTCAACATTTAGTAGAGGAACCTGGAGATCAAATTTTTCTTAAAATAAATCAGTGTAGGGAATTGAAGGAAAAGTGGAGAAATTCGAGTTTGCCTGAATTGGCATGTTAATTATATCATTTTCATTGGTGCTTAAGATGATATTAATTGCTGACATCAATAATGATACAAAGCCAGCTATCTATCTTTTCTTATGATCTAAAGGATAAGACTGTAAACCATCTATTTCAACACAGTCTCTTACAAACTGTCTTGCCCAGCAGGGCATGAAAAATGGTTCACATGAATTCTGAAATACTTTCAAAGGATGATAAATTCAGAACCATGTCAGAAAAAGAGGTGTAGAAGGACTAGTCAGTGCAAGTGAGTTTTATTGTGTCCTAATAAGTCTCAGTCTTTTAAAATGCTGTGTCATTAGCAAGCATACAGCACTCCAGTGCCTAAAGTGACAAAATGACAGCAGCGTTTCATAATGCAGATAATTTAATGCACATTTGGGTTTGCATTTGCAGTAGCAATGTTGGTTTATGCAAAACTGAATAGGTGAATTGAATTCCAGCAGAATGCACGTTCTCACAGCAGGCAAAGTAAAACATAAATATACAGAAGGTGATTCAGACATACAGCGTAGGGTCAATTTCTTTCCTGTTCCAGAGTTTCTAAGGAAGGTCAGGGAACCATTAATATTATGAAAATAATGCTTAAATGCACTGTAAGTGTTAGAAAGACCTAGTGCTGGCCCTTTCCACAATAGTGAGTTTTACTCAACAGTGGTACTGTCTTGTCAGGAAAAACCTATAGTGTTGTTATGCATACAGTGGTATCATTATAGGTTCATAACTGAACCGATACTTCAGCACAGTATGTAATGATTCTATGCATACCGTTAAGCAATCAAATAAACAGCTTTATTGGTAGTGCTGTGCACAATTTTGATTTAAGAAGGAGGTAGTAAATACAATTCCGAGGTGTATAGGTTGTGCACTTGCTGTAGCACAAGGGCCAGCCTGTGATTTTCAGTGTCTTCAGTGTCTTGCAGGAGGAACATAAAGCAGAGGAGACACAATCAAATCCTATCAGGGTTTTTTTTGCGCTAATGTGTAATTTTTACTCTTGCCAAGTAAATACATAAAAGTAGTTGCTCTGTACTCAATGTGTCTGCTCCCTCTATATGTTCAGAGTCATATATAAGTAACTGAGTAAAAAATAGCACACTTCTAGTAGTTGATAATTCATAAGTCTCATACCTCTCTTAGCTACCTATTAGGACATGGATTCTGTTTTTTCTTGTGTTTGCTAAGCAATAGTCATCTGCACTATTTTGTGGATTTTCTAAAGACCATCAAAATTTGAGGATGCAGGTGTAACTGAGCCAGTTCGGCCCACACAGTTTGCATACAGGTGGTGATGTCAGGCGTGAGAAGGGGAGAACTCAGCTTGGCTACTCAGTGCATTTGGAGGTGTGAGGAGGAATAAATGTTTTTGCAAGAGATGTGAGCAGTTAGAAATCACTTCAGAATAATAACCCTGGAATTCATGCAGTTGTTTACTGTGCTTTTGTTTTGGAGAACTACTGTAGCAAGAGCAAGGAGGAGATAGCACTTTTCAGCCAGCTGTTGTAAGGCCATTCAGAACTGTGCACAGCTGCTGTGACCTGGAATTGGAAAGGCTAGTTTGTAGGAGCACGCTAGGCATTTGCAGAGAGCCACCTTCTTTTTAGCAGCACAATTTCTGTATTCAGTGCTTCCCCATAGCCTGTATTGACTTTGAAGGGTGGGGATAAGTCTCTATACTAGTCTAAGATGAAGAGGAAGAACTCTGGATGCTGAACTGTTAAAAAGAAGCAGTCTGTTCCAGAATCTGGATTAGCTTTTGTGAAGGAAGAACCACAAAAATCAACAACTGCTATGTTTCTTGAGCAGTAAAAAGTGCTCTGAGTTTTTACTGGCTAGAGCCTATTTGACTTCCTCCTAAGAGGGTGTCATTTTGCCTAGTAAGCACATAATTTGTAGATGGTATGGGATATTATTTTAAAAATAAGTTCTTATATTACTGAAATATTAGTGCCTTGCTAATAGAAAGATCATTAAATAAATTTTAAACCGCTCCCTAAAATGCCTTTCTTCATTGCTTTATTCTAAGTAGACACTTTTTTACCTGAGAGGTTTTGACAAAGTATTATGGTTACAAGTGGAAATAAAACCTGAAGTCCTCAGCCCAGACATAATTCAAAGCAACATATATAGTTGTTGTGATGTGTTAGTGTTACTAATTTCCCAGAAAATATTTTCCCTAAAAAATTGTGTGATATGTGATTCAAAGTTACCTTTTCAAATAATGTTGTGATACAGAGAAAATTTTATTGGATGAATTTTGAAGTCAAGTTTAAAATAATAATATGATCCTGTTTTTCTTTGACAGAGTATCAAGAAAAAAAACACAAGTAAACAAGAGATGAGCACATACCTGCGATTCATAGTCTCTCGTATGAAGGAGCGGGTGAGTCTGAAACAGGGAAGTTTATCGAAGTGTTGGGTTGCACTGTAGAGGGTGCTTTATGATGGGCCACGTGTGACTGTGCAGGGAGGAGGGCTACAACAGGGTGTCATTTTATTTCCTCTGTCATAAGCAGTGTGTGTATTTTAACATCCACTTAGCAGATCTCATTGCTCCAGTTTGTATCATTCTCACAGGAGTAGTTTATGCATGGGCCTGTGGCTCCTCTGAAATGGACATTTTTCAGGTTTGAGACACAATCTGTCAGCTTGTGGATCCATAGTTTGGCCTTGTGTATTCCCCACCTGAAATATTCCAAACTATTGCATTTTTTAAATCTTTTTGTGTGTGTGTTTTAAGCAGATTCTAAATGCAATAACTTACACTGTCTCATGGTCCTTTCAGGCTATAGATCTAAACAAGAAAGGGAAGGACAACAAACACCCAATGTATAGAAGGCTGGTGCACTCAGCTGTTGATGTTCCTACTATACAGGAGGTAGAGTGACTTTGCTTGCTAACTTCCACACTGTTTATGGTGTCTTTAACAGTGAAGATAAACTTTAAGGACAAAAGCACTAATCCTGTTTAATTCTCCTTATGATCAGTATTTCACTATTGTATCCAGCATTGGATATGGGAGCTTAAAATTTCAAAATTTTCCTCATAAAAAGCTAACTGAGTAAAACCATTGAGTGGTGCCTAGTTTTCAGACATAGAATATCCTCAATTCTTTTTGTAGTAAGGTTTTACTCGGTGCTGTAGGTAGCTGAAATCTTTAGAGAAAGTACCCTTTATCTAAAGTCACTGAATATGGACTTGAGTGCCTGTGTTTGCATATCTGGCCCAATGTTTTTGACCATATTCCAATCTTAGTCATTATGCCTTTGTATAGGTGTCAGATTTATAAACATCTAAATGATTCCTAAAGAACCAATCATTTGTTGATCACAAAAAAACCAAGACTCACTTAAAACATTGGTTTTGCATTAATTGTTCCAAAAATAAATATGTTGTCCTTTTTTCTGAACCAAAGGTCTGACCATGACTCATGTAAATCAACTGCACGTGACCAAAATGAACAGCATATTCATCTTTATTCATTGCTGCAACTGGTTTACTATGCAGTGCTGTAGTATATCTTGCCCTTTACAACCTTTACAACAACAAGATGTGAAAAGCCTTTGTTTTATTATTGTTATTGAACCACATGGATAAACAATAGCTTCACTGACAGTTTTGGAGATGAACACTACGGGCTGGCTTGTAGTACTGGCAACACTGGTTGAGCCTAAAAATAGGTCAGGCCTTCCTTTGACTGTGTCACCTTCATCTGCTTCCACAGAAGGTCTTTTGGCCTTGATAACGTCCATGAAACGGATGATATTTTGTTTGATGATTGGAATTCTCACAGGTATTCTTGACAGAGCACAACTGAAAATGCTGCATTCCTTATGAGACAAAAGACCATACTGGGAAAATGAACTCTATGGTTCCATGTAGGCATTTGTTATGAGTTTGGAAGATGAAGGCAATCAGCCTTCATTAGCAAACACTGACTGTCAAGTGAAGATCCAGGAAGTATAAGGGCAGTCAACATTGATTTGAAACGATCTCATATTTTAAGATAAAAATTCATCACTTCAGGGAATATATTTTAATTTGACCAAGTGTTCTGGGCCACACCTTATGAGGAAGCTACTCCAGATTTACCATGTTATAATGAAGAAAAAAAATTTTTTAACTTAGTCAAGTATTAAAGCACCTGTTTTACTTCCGGTCATTGTATAAAGGGACCAATGCAGCCAATGTTCAGGTACTAACAAACCATGTCAAAGAGTTGTAAGTATTCCTTCTGTATGCAGGAAAGATGGTGTCTGATCTGTGTTACATAATGCAGATTTCTGTGAAAGCTTCTCTGCATAAAACAGGTAACAGCACTTTAACAGGTTTTTCACAGTCCTATGTTTTCTTTCATGTAGAAAGTAAATGAAGGAAAGTACAGGAGTTATGAGGAGTTCAAAGCAGATGCTCAGCTGCTTCTACACAACACAGTGATTTTCTATGGAGGTAAAGTACTACATTTACTGCTTGCTTTATTTGATTTATCTTTATCTGTAGGAAACTCACAAGGTCAGGATTGAATTTGGTAATAGATAATCTCAAGTGTGGATGAGATCATCTGAGAGCTCCTAAAAATCAAAGTAAGCTGCAAGAGGACTTGGCAGGGTCTTTTCTGGCCCACCTACTACACAACTATTGTCATCCTCTTTGGCTAGGCCTGTTAGTGGGAATTTGCACCTTTGCCATCCTGTTTCTGCAGCCTAAGTCATAAGTCAGTTTATACTGCAGATTTCTGCCAGTAGAGATATGTCGTTCTAGTGTGGAAAGGCATCTGATCTCTGATGTGCTGTGTCAGCAGAAACATGTACTATAGACGTATTTTTCATTCCTGGGCAATATCTGCCATATTGCAACAGCAAATGTAGGTACATCCACACTAGAAGTGTCCTGCTGGTGCAGTGTGTGGAGGTACAGAGAAGCTGCCAGCCACTGGGAAGGTAATAAGTGACTGTTTGATATGGTGGGACAGTCTGATTGGAAGAGGAAAACCGCCACCACTGTGTCCAGAAGATATAGCCAGGTCCTGTAACAAGGTTCTCCAGCGCAATCATTTCAGGAAGGATGTGGTTCTCCCCTGCAGACATGGCCCACATCAGGGAAACTGGAAGGAGGGTGGGACCAGTCTATTTGCAGCATCAGAAGATCCACAGTGTCGTTGGTAGGGAGAGATGTGAGTGTGCTAATAGAGAAATACACAGGTGTAAAGGGAAACACATAGTGATAAATAGTCTGTGAAGAACTACTCTGAGCAGAAATACTTATGTGATTGTACCTGTGTTCCTGTTGAGTGGTGATAGCAGAGCGTCATGTTTTAGGAGGATTGCAGTGTGTCATTAAGACACTAGCAGGGAAGGAAACTGGATCCATATTAAGAGCAATCCTGTCTCCCTGCTGCTCCTCCTCAGATGTGTACTTGTATTGTTCAGTTTAAAAGCTCCCAATGGTATTTTTGCATATAAATATGAAAGAGAAAACAAACACAGAACTGATTGTTAGAAAATTTTAAATGGAGGGGTTATCCAAGTGACTAAATTATGTTTTGTATTCTCAAGCAACACAATTACAGCATGAAAGTCATAGCAATGACAGATGCAAATCTTTGTGAGCACTGTGATCATACTGTGGTTGTTCATACCATTTATTTTTAATTTATAGCGGACAGTGAACAAGCTGATATAGCAAGGATGCTTTACAAAGACACATGTCATGAAGTAAGTAGTACCAAGTAACCAAGATGTAGGCAAGATATTTGATTTTCATTTCAGAATCTAAGAAAATTATTTTTCATATTACAAAAATAAAGAGCATGTGAAGTTTGTTATAAATTTCCCCTAACTTTCTAACAGCTGATTCAGAATTCCTTTTTGGGGTTTTTTTTTTGCAACTAGACTGTCATTTGGAAAATACCGATATTCAAATTTTAGTTTTGAAAATAATCTAGTAATTGGACTAGAAATAATTGTACTTGCTAATATAAATCGATCCTGAGGTGAGATTCCTACCAAGTTCTGTAACTGGCATTGAAACATTTCTCAACATTCAGAGGAGACCAAAAAATAAAGCTAGGGCAGCTGTCCTGCTTTCTCCATTTGTGCAGTTGAATTACTTCTTTCAGAATGTACTTAAAATAATGGATGAATTTAAATAACTATCAGTAAGAGTTGAATTAGTCTCCTCCCTCTGCCTTGTTTTTCTAAAACATGAGTAATGTTTCTGCAGCTTGTCTGCCATCCACTCTCAGCTCACCTCAGTTTCACACCTCTAGTTTGCACAGACAGAAGTAACTCCACCAAACTAGCAAGCCAGGCTGAAAAATTTTACTACTTAAGAGCAAGGGATACTACTGAAGTCACATAACTAGGATTTTTTGGGCTTATTTACTTTGTTTTGTTTTTCAGCTGGATGAACTGCAGCTTTGCAAGAACTGTTTCTATTTGTCAAATGCGCGACCTGACAATTGGTTCTGCTATCCTTGTGTATGTTGCTGACACAGATTTTTATTTGTTTGCTTTTCTGTATAAAAGCCTGCAGTTTTGGTGTCATTAATGCATTGAATATTCCATTTCAGTAGGCTTGTTTCAAAAGCATGGTTAAGACACTGTAAGCCTAGATATTTGACATGAGTGAAATGTTGATTGAAGTTCAAAGCTGTAACAATACAGGTTATAAAACTTGGTTATCAGCCAGTTACAACAGTCTCATAAGAAAATAAGAAGCTTACAGAAATAAAATTTTGCTCCTGGATGAAGCTATAAAAACAGGTTTAATTTTGGGGCTGCTTAAGATCCCTGTTTTCAATAGACAGTTACACCCTTTTCAGACTTTGTATTTTTTTACTTTGATACAAGTGATACATCTAACAGGGAAATATGTATTGTAAGAAGAGAAAAATGAAAATAGCACTAGACATAAACAGCAACCGTATTCTGAAGATACTAGCATAGTATTACAGCAAAATATTTGGGGGAGATATCAATATAATACTTCATAACCAATAATAAATACAACATTTTTTCCAGATACCTAATCATGAGTTGGTTTGGGCCAAAATGAAAGGCTTTGGGTTTTGGCCAGCCAAAGTCATGCAGAAAGAGGACAATCAAGTTGATGTTCGCTTTTTTGGCCATCACCACCAAAGGTAATTTATTAATTCCATGTGCTGTAATTTATTAATTCCATGTGCTGCTTTTTACAAACAATACTTAAAAGAATTTATCTCATCTATCATTTTGTAAATCCTGGCTCAGCTAGTTGCCAACATTAGAAAGACTGAGTACTTTGCCATAATTGTTTCAGAAAATTTAAAGCTCAGTCTAATACACACGAAGTTTCCAACTGGCTCAGAGATTCCCTTTCCACAGTTGCCATAGGGATGTTACTTAATGCTATTTTAATTAAAGAAAGCAAGTGAACTTCAACTGTTTCTTCAAATCAGTAGCAGCCTGCTAATCCAGGCCAAGGTGAAAATTGGACAGAAATGTACTCTTACTACCAGCAGTGTTGACTTTGTGCAGTTTTCTCTTCTGAGCAGGCACATTGCAATTTTGTGTTTTAGTAACATAATATACATCACAAATGTTTCTGTCTCACTGCTAGAACATTGACAGAGCTCCTGCTGTGAGCCAGTTTGCAATTTCAGAGAATAACTCTTTACATTGGAAACTTCACTCTTAGAGATCAGTTTTTACTTCTATCTCCAGTTTTTTGTGCAGCATTTGGGGAGGGTTATAGTAGCGTTACTACAGTGGATGTACTGATTTTTTTTGCTCTTTGGTTTATATGCCTATAATGTGAGGAGAAGAGACATTTGCAAAGTAATTCATTGTTGTTGGGAAGGTGGTATTTTTTGGTGCATCCCAAAAGGGCCTAGGCAATTCAGTAACAGTGTTTTATGAGGCTGTTTATTTAAATTGCTTTTAGTGTAACTTGCACAGTACATAATGTAATAGGCATAAAGTGGGTAAAATATCTTTATTTGTGTCTCAATCACAGAATGATTTATGTTGAATCTGTTTGCAAATACAGCTTATCTCATTAGTAGTTTTGGCATTAAGTTCACACAACTTCAAACTATTCAATAAAGTAACATGACACTTGTGGGATGAGGTGCTTGTAACTACTTAAACATGTGCTGATAGAAAAGGCAAAATACATTTTACTAGAGTGCCATTGCTTAGTTACTGTGCTGGACTTGGACAAAAGGCCAAACTCCTGGTTGGTGTAAATTAGCATTGTTTCTTTGACTTCACTGAAATAAAATTTATGTTGCAGGAATTGAGAATCTGTCTGCAGATATTGAATTTGTTACAGTATTTACTCTGTTATGTAGATGTGCATGGCAGTGACTCTTTTTCTTTAATATCCAGTGTTGCTTGCTATAACCTTTCAAAATATCAAGAGCTGCCCATCTAACTGTATGAGGACCTCTGAAAATATTTAAGAGGACAAAGTACCTTTGGAACCAAAAGCATGAATTCAGTCCCAAAGAGCATGACAGTCCCCACATGAGTTCAGTCCTGATAGACAGGGGCCCAAACTACAAAATGTCTCTATTTGAGGTGATAATTTGGTACATTCCTTGACAGTTTTAGCAAAGAGGTCAAGGGCTAAATTAGATTAGCATACGAACCTTCAGTAAAGATGTTTCTGTGTCTGATGCAGGGCATTTAGCAAGAGAGCAGACAGGAGATGTGACTGCTGTTGGTGCTGGGGCAGGTTTGTGGCTCACCAAAAATGAAAGAGACTTTCAGCCATAGCACCCACAGCTAACAAGTGCTTATAATAACACAAATGTCTAATGGTATGCAGTCTGGTTTTTTTCAAATGTGTTGAATATACAAAAATTCTGAGTAAAAAGGAATTGTCAGTGATTGGCCACTGTGAAAGACTGCTTCTGAAGTCAGTTTCTCAGGTCAAGATCCTTCACCTGTATTTCATGTTTCTGAACCTGTCTGTACTGTGTATTCAAAAGGGCCTGGATCCCCTCTGAAAACATTCAAGATATCACAGTTAACATCCATCGGCTGCACGTGAAACGCAGTATGGGGTGGAAGAAGGCCTGTGATGAGCTGGAACTGCACCAGCGTTTTCTTCGTGAGGGAAGATTCTGGAAATCAAAGAATGAGGATAAAGGGGAAGAGGAGGCAGAGTCGAGTATTTCTTCGACCAGCAATGAGCAAGTGAGTGCTGCCACAATGTTAGCAATAAGGGCAATTTATTAAAGGGTACAAAGATGACATTTTTGATTAATCTACTATTAAATTAGCCTTGTGTTCTGTCTGCAGTTTTGTGGTGACAACAAGAGGGTTCCAAGGCCTATTTTCCCTATGTTTTGTAGCTCCATAATAGCAAGAATGTAGAGTTTTCCTCTTTCCTCAGTTTCTTGGATGACCTCTGGGAAGTTTCAAAATGTTTTTCACCTACAGCACCTTGATGAGACAGACCAAGATTTCTAAAGTTAAATAGGAATGTTCAAGTTAAATGTCATGGATATCAGATAGACTGCACACCTGCCTTCTTGGACTCCCACCAAGGGACAGCCCTGTAGCTGTTCAGCCTTTTCACAGCTGGAGTATGTTCACTTTGGACTGTATTCTGCGTTACAGATCCCTGAGTAACACCAGCAATGACATTGTCAGCAAGTCCAATTAAAGTTAGGTGCAAACGCTGCACTTGAGGACCATGTGACCAGCAACAGATTAAAGTCATTAAAAATAACTGCAAAACAAGAAAAATTATATTGCTTTAACAATGGTGAAAAGCTCAAAGGGCCAAGATACAAAACTTTGCATTGCCATATGGAAATTCCCTTATCACAGCTGAACGTGGCTAGTCATTCATTGTCCAAAAGGGTGTTATATATTCACTATTACTGACTTGGCAGTAAGATTTTCATAGCTTGCAGGATGCTTCTCTGTATTTTTGGCAGCCTTTGCCCTGGCAACATTTTCTTTCCTCATTTAAAACCACTGTCCTCTCTCTTAAGTCTGTATTTTAAAAAATCAGCATGTTTTGACCCTCTTCTTTTGCTCTTTTGTCAAACAGGTCTATCATCCAATTTGTAGCTAAAAACTTAAAGCTTATAAAACTGAATGTTGCTTGAAGGGGATGCTACTTATCAAAGTGGTTTTAATCTTTTTTAGACTAGTTTGCTTAGCTAACCCTTCGTAGCCCCTTTATTTAATGCCGTGTATGCAGTCATACAACAATGTATGATGAAACAGGAAAACAGTCATAAATATATTTATGAAAGATAACAGTGGCATTTTCCCAGTTTTTGAGAAGTGTCGATCACAGTGTTTGAAGTGGCTATTTGCATATTTTCTGTTCCACCCCAACTGTTCATCCTTCACTTGGTCAATGCTTATACCTGTTTCACTGGTTTCCCAGTTACAAGAACATAAGAGTAGCCATCAAACTCAGTGCTCTGTAGTAATCTGCAGTATCCTGTCACTAATACTACCTGGTACTGGATGCTTCAAAGACAGGAGTAAGAACTTTTCTGTAAGCCATTGTAAGATAATATACCATCCACTTAGATCTCACCACTGTTTCTGTGGGTGAAGATTGGCTTTTATTCTAAAGCATGAAGTTTCGTACCCCTCCAGGCATACAGTTATAATCAATTATAGCAAGTCTGGATAATCTTACCATCTTTACATATATTCATTCTCTTTATATTTGTTGCTGTTTTCTGGCTTCCAACAAAATCTGCTGCCTAACTACTGATCACTGATATCAGGATATTCCAGAAAACAAGTGTTTGAACTTGTGTGTGAAATGAAGAAAAGTATGATTAAGGGTATTTTAGCAAATACATATTGAATGTTAGAACTTGTTCATGAATTTTTTTCCTTCATGCAATCATAGTCATCAGTGATAATGTGGCAAGTTTATTGTCTGCACTTCTTATTTAAGAACAGTATTCCACTTTCTATTTGCTAAATTAAATAATTGCAAATAATCACAAATAAAAGGTACATCAGTCATGTGACAATGAACGCTACTTGTATGAACTGTTTTTTGGAATGATTCAATATGCTTTTCTCAATGTTCACAGCTGAAGGTTACTCAGGAACCAAGAGCAAAGAAAGGACGACGTAACCAGAGCATGGAACTCAAAAAAGAAGTAAGTAAAGTCGATTACCATGTTTGTAGAGATAGCAAAGTACAATAAGTCTGAAATTTTAATAGACACTCCTTCAATTTCTATCACCTTTTACTGATTTTACAGTCTTAATCTTGAAAGTTCCAGCCCTATAGCTCGGTCCTCCTTGCTAACAAACACAATTGTACCTCCCACATGTAAGCCACTAGTGTCATCATGGTAATATTCTATATCATGAATAAATCAACAGTCAGCTTACAACATTTTTTTTTTTTAATGACAAATTCAGGCTAGTTAGTAAGTCTATAAACAGCAGGAATTAGAAAGTATTTTGCATGATCAAGAATATTAAGTTTATAAAATATCATATCGCCCTTTGTCTGTGCAAGTTCCTTCCCTGTTTATCCAACTTGCCCCCTGAATGATCATGTAACCAAGGGACTGTATTATTATGCTTGTACACAAGGGGGCAGTTACTGAAACAGCCATAAATCTCGTATTTCCTAACTTTTGAGTACTTTTTCCTGGCCTTGTTTCAGCTGCATGTTGAACACTTAGAAAAAGTTGCCCATATGCACAGTTCTCAAAAGAGGACTCAAGACTGCATTACAGAAGAAGGTTCGGGTATTTTAGCACCAGTGTTATGTGGGATGGCCCTGGTGCCTGAAATAAAGACATTGCCACTCCTAATATCTGGGCATCTGCCTCCCCATTGTATCTGATACCACAGGAGGCACCTTCGTCGATGGAGGCGGTGACACACGGTTTGTGCTCCCTGAGGCACAAGCTATATTTGAGTGCAAGATAGGGATACTACAGTTTAGGATGTGTCATCTTTTTTATTATGTTTTCTGTCAAGCAAATGCTGTAATTTGCTTCATGTACTTATGTCTTAACATTTGCCTTCTTAGCTCTGCTCATATTTGATCAGTGATCCAGAAGTCAATCACAGTGACCTATTGGAGAGTAATTGGTTGCAAAAGGGAATGCACAGTCAGCCTGTGATTGGTGTGAGCAGTGCCCCATCACACAGACAGGCACAAAGTCCAGTCCTGAGCAAGTCTGGTGTTAGAAGGACTGTGTGCTTTGTCTGTACACTGTTAAATGAGCTTTAAAAAATCTAAGTTAAAAAAACAGAACAAATAATGTTCATCTGTATCTTCAGACACTTCAAATATCACTAAGTTTGCAGGGGTATTACTTCTATCCGTTCTAAAGAGCAGGAGCAATTTGTGTTACAGTGTAATAACATAGGCAGCTAAATTCAGTACAGTACACTACAGTAACTATGATTTCTTTCTTGATAATTGTGTAATTACAGAAAGCTTCTGTGGTCATCCAAGTCTAGTTCTATATTATTGGAAGCAAGACTTAGATGCTCGTTAGCCTTTCATCTTCAAAGCAACTTTGAAGTGCTAATCAATCTTTGCAGCAGTTCTATGAAATCGGTGGACTATTACAGACTCCAGTGGAGCCTGTTGGGCCAGCGTAAGCCCAGAGTTTGCCAAAACAATTCACGCACCTTGGCCACACAGCTACAGTCTCTTCAGGGAGAATGGCAGGGGGAAAAATCTATAGCAACCCTTGAGTAAGCCCAAGGGATCTGCAGGGATTCAGAATAGCCTCTCAAGTTCGTCGTACTTTTTGGGAAGCAAGGCTGGTGAGAATACTGATGTGCTTCTTTCTGGCAGGCTCCTAGCTGAAGTCAGAAAAGCCTGACCAAAGAGCCTACCCAGTGTCAGGGTGGTTTTCCTCAGGGATCCCACATCCCATTAGCACTAAAGGTCTTCAACAGACACCCTTAACATAACTTGTGCTAGCATTAGTCAGGTAACACTTTTTCTCCAGGGGGAACAGAAAGTTAACTTGTTCTATTTTGATATCTGGATTTACAAGTTTGTTCTTTCTCTGTAGGAGCCAGAACCTGAAACTGAAGCAGTAAGTTCAAGCCAGGAAATTCCCACAATGCCTCAGCCCATTGAAAAAGTTTCAGTCTCAACTCAGACCAAGAAGTTAAGTGCCTCTTCTCCAAAAATGCTGCATCGGAGCACCCAGACCAGTAATGATGGAGTGTGTCAGAACATGTGCCATGACAAATACACCAAAATCTTTAATGATTTCAAGGACAGGATGAAAGCTGATCACAAAAGAGAAACTGAGAGAGTTGTGCGAGAGGCAGTGGAAAAGGTAACTTGTCAAACACCCCCTATGCTCTGGTTTGAGGAGAGGAGGAGTGTGGATTTTTTTCACATTCTTTTCTATTTTTGTAACATCCATCCTTAAGAAAATGAATAAAAATGTTTTCCAAAGAGACCACATAAAAGTAGTCTTCATTACTGGTTTTTAGACCATTTCTATACCAACAGACCTTAGTTTAACTAACAGAAAACTTATGCTTTTTTTGTTTCTTGTCCAGTTAAATCAGTTTGTGATCCAAAAATGAAACTAATTTTTTATTCATGAGTATCCGTTTCCAAAGCCTTTGTCTCCATTGTCAAGTGTGGTTGTAAACAATGGCATTGTTTAAATGCTATTCATAAATAATTCTTCTTTTGTCAATCTTTTGACCTAAACATTAAATTTGTTTGAATTTTCTTATCTAATAATAACCTGTTTAAAATTCAATATCTAAGCCTGAGCTGCTCGTCTTTGGCTGGAGAGAGCAAGACAATTTAGAGGATGACTTGTCTGACCTCTCTTAAGTACCTGTCTTAAGACAAGATGAATTTCCTTCTGGATGAAGGACTATGGAATGAACCTAGGGAATTTAAGTGTTAATCCTGTAGGATTAAGACACCAAACTTTTAGATAACTGAGCAAGGGCAAAGGAATCCCAATGACAATGAATACTAAAAAGTACCTCTTACAGAACTCAGGAATGTTCTATTTTGTATTTTCCATTGTGCCCTTGCTGTAGATTTATATGCAGTTGTACATCTGGAAAAGTCAAAATCTTTGTCTAAGATAAATTCATAAATTTGTAAGCTGATCGTTGACAAAATATGCAGGGAACCTATTTAGCTGGTTTTGTAGGTGCCTAGCTGAATAGAAATATGGTGGCATTTTTATTTTGAACATTTCTTATAGGATGGAAGTTTTGTTATAACTCTAAAGGAGAGAACTTTTTGTTTTCTAATTAGGAGAAATCTCTAATTATGTGACCTCCACCCACATCAGTAATAGAGGTTTAAAGAGTAGAGGTTTAAAGAAGATACTTTAATTCCAATAGCTGTCCATTGACTTGTTTTGCTGACTTTCTTATGGCAGCTGCGTACAGAGATGGAAGAAGAGAAAAGGCAGGCTGTAAATAAAGCTGTGGCCAACGCACAAGGAGAGATGGACAGAAAATGTAAGCAGGTAAAGGAGAAGTGCAAAGAAGAATTTTTAGAAGAAATTAAGAAGCTAGCAGGCCAGCACAAGCAACTGATTTCCCAGACCAAGAAGAAGCAGTGGGTAAGTAAGTCTCAAAAATATATTACAAGAGAGTAAGTGGAAATGTATAATGCATACTGCAGGCCAATTGAAGGTGATTTCTTCCTTAGTTTTAACTGCACCGTTTTTTTCACTGGTCTTTCAGCTTTAAAGTTTTTTCTTTTATATTTCTGCTTTCAGATTTTCTTAACCTCCAAATTTCAACTTGAAGTTCTGATTACTTTCCATCTTAATTATGTAGTGTTAACAGCACCATCTTCTTGAATCCAATCAGATGTTAGTATCAAAATATTTTTTTCTAAATGAAGTTTTACTCCATTGAAGACATGTTTTGCATTATGTTCACACTCCTTTGATCTCAAGACTCCAGAGGGTACAGTATCTGGCTGCATGTAGTGATATCCTTTTGGCCTTCCTCTCCCAGCTTTTTCTGCAGCTCTTTTATGTTCTTTTGTATTTAAGACATGACTTTCTGAAATACATTTCTTTCCCTTTTTCAGTCCTTAAGCCCAAATCTACAAAAAAAATTTGTATGCCCTTTAGAAAAGTAAAACCAGGCATCTCACCATTCTCTTACATGCTGCAAACTTTTCCTGTTTTTTGGTTTTGTGTCTCACGTTTTCTTTTCAAGCCAAAAGTGTGTTCTCCCACATGGTTGTACAGCATCTACTCAAACATTGCAAGTACTATAATACTGTGCTGCTAGCCTATAACAGAGTAAGGGTGGAAACTGTTATGCTGAGGAATGGTAAGCCTGGCACACATACAAAATTTCTTATTTCTTTGCTAATTTTCATAGAACAAGGAAATGAAAACCATCATTCAGGAAATCACACTGCACTGTATTAGCTATCTGTAACATACAGGAAGGCGGGTACAAGATTTTCTGCTCGCCTCCTTCCGAGCTTTGATTTTGCCAGATGCAGCTGAGAAGCATGCGGGTGCCTTGCCACAAGATGGCACGATGATCTGAGCGATGGCCAGCTGCGGTCCCACTGCCGCTGCTGCCCAGGGACAGCCAGCCCTGGCTCTGTCCCGCAGCTCGCGTTTGTCTTCTGCTTCGAAGGGCTGTTTGTTTATGTTCAGCCTCATTAGTCCTTGTTCTTACAGATGAAACGATGGTCCCTGCAGAGAAAATTCTGCTCTTTAGAAGGCTGAAATACTAAGGCGAGACAATCAGTTGCTGACTATCACAGTTATGAGTTTGTTTTTTTGTAAAGAGCAGAATTGCTTCCAATGCCAGAACTCCTGTAGAGTCTTGATTTCTGTTCCTAGTAGAGATTTTACTGTGGGTGTTACAGTGCTGCAGTGCTTAGGTCTCTGTCATTTAAAAAATTCCTCCCAGTCTACCTGTCTCTGCAGACCAGAGAACTTATTTAGGTCTCTGACTTGATCAAGTTACTGTGTTTAATGAGTCACCAGCTGCGGGTGTCTGCATGCACATTTTTGCCTGTAGCACTTGAGAGGGAAATTGAATTGCCTTTGCCCACTGTAGAACTACATCAAATTAGCTCTCTTCTGTCAAAAGTTAACGAGTGCACATGTGAACAGTTGCCACCATTCAGCTGATACGCAGTAACTCAATCACAGTAACTTGCTTGTGACTCTGGACAACTTAGCTATAGCTACTTTTTGGTGGTTTTGAAGGCAGTATTTATAAAAAGAGACTCCTGAGACTTGCTTTCATCCGCTCGAATGTGCCTTTACGATATCCTTTAGGCTAATCAGAGAGTGCCCTGGTACCACATCACTGCATCTCACGATCATGTGTATAAAGCCTCTTTCTGAGCAAGACAATTAAAGATATAAAGAGTATTTGACAGTCTTGCCTATTTCTGTGGTCCCAGAACTATCTCTCAATCACCACCTTAAATGAAGGCATCATACAGGCAGCTGGTTTGCATGTGGTAGGAGAGGGAGGGTAAGGATAAACACCTTTGCATTCAAACTGATGGATCTGCCTGCCAACACACAGCCTCAGGCGGCTGGAGTTGGTCCAATTACACAACTCCCCAGTGATTTTTCCTTCCATGGTACTAATGACAGTCCCTGGTGTGTAGTACTGCTCTTGTATGCTATTATAATGATACCTCCTTACCAAAATCTCATGTAATTAACACACATACTAAATGAGTTTTGGTGGCTTTGCTTTTTAATTAGAAGCAGAGACCTATGGTTTTGCGTAATGCAGATGCCTAGGCTTGGGAATACAGCTGCTATTATTCACGCTATATATATCTTTTTCTCATTCTGCCCCCCCCCCCAATCCAGTCAGGATGAAGGGATCGCTTTGCTGATGGTGTACAGGCATGTGAGAAGATGTGCTCCCGGCCCTCAGGAACCTAACACATAGTTAAAGAACAATACTTTCTGTTGCTGTAACTTGGCTTAATACAATTTCATTTTTATACCTCCAAAAAATTTGGATTTAATACAGATATCTCAAGTAAATAGCAAATGAAAGGAAGAAACGTAAAGGCAGGGATAATGATCATGAAATCATGCAGTTTGATGGCCTCCAGAATACAGGCTAGAGTGCCAGTCTTGACAATGTTTCTTTTTTAATTCCTCCCAATTCTTTTATTTGCATATAAGCCTCATGTAAGTTGGTGCATAGTTCATTTTATAGATAATTTTTAACTTCTCTTTCAATTATATTTACATGTATATTTATTCTAACTTGCAGCAGGTTGTTTTTAAGTGAATGAACATTGTCCATGATGTGTACTGTCTGAAACAAAAACCCAAGTGACTGATAACATTTAGAAAGAGGAAAATGCAAAGAAAAGAGGAGGCTTGAGGCTAGCTGGCATTTTGCCTTCTCTGCCACATGTGCTGGTACCAGCTTAGATGACACTATTGTCCTTTTGTAAGTGGAGATTTACATCCCACTCTTATGGCCAGCATATGTAAAGGGAAGTGCAGGACCCACAGATCAGTTGTCCTCTCCTGTCTTAGCTTTTTTTGATCTCTCCAAGGAAGCAGATGTGAAGCTGGTATCTGGGCTGAGGCCCATGCTGTACATAATGGAGAGACACAGCTGTTCCCTGCATCTTTCCAGTGGATGATCGTAATGCTTCCCACAGGCTTGTGGGCAGCCAGCAACATGAAAAACCAGGAAAACAGCTCTCGAGAGGACACTTGTTTGCAGACATTTCTACAGATAAACTTCCCTGGAGCTAAGTTGTAAAAGGAAAATGGAGAGGTTCCCTTCTCGTGCAGCTAGGGCAGTCCCTTTATTGCTGATGTAAATAAATGGTTATCGGTTTAGCCAATGTAAATGCCAGCTTTCTTGGAACTGTCTTTTAGTAGTGTGGAGGGTTGTTGTGGTTTTGTTTTGTATTAAGGCAGTTGGGTTTGTTTTCTTTGTAATTCTCTGTTTTATTAATAATGCTGTAGCTAGACAGGGCATAAAAAGTAAATTGTGTGTTATTCTGTGGTTTGATAGCAGCCTGCACAGACTGTGCGATATCCCTCCCTCTGTTCTCTGTCATGCAATAAGCATTTCAGATTGGATTCATAAAATACTCTCAGATTTTCAGCAGACCAAATTCAGAAAGACAAATCTGAGATCTTCAGAAGCTGGCTCTCAAGGCCGCTGAGTATAAGTGGTTCCTTTAGCAGCAATGCCACCCTACTTTACAAGATCTTGTCAGAATGATAGTTAATGCTTTCACAACACTCTCTTAAGGGGTATAAAACCACCTGGAGACAGGGCACATTGCCCGTCTGGGTGCTGTACCTCCTTGTTGACCACCTCTAGTGTTGACCAGCATGTTGATTCCCTTTTTTTAGATCCTTAGAGGCCTCGGGGTTATTCTCCAGGTAGCTCTTCCAGCTTCCAGGAAACTGGGGGCATTCTGTGTGTTCCAGGGTAGAAATCCTCTTTGCTGCAGCACTCCCCAGAACCAAGTATTTCTGCAGAAATCATGGGCTATGCACCGTCTCTTTCTTTCAGTTTTGTGCCATCCCGGCAGGCATGACAAGGGGCAAGAGCCCACGCAGCCATCCTGCGTATGAGAGACCTTCTCTGGTTTCTGGAAGACTCGAAGGAAAAGGCACTTTCTTGCTCTTCTCAGTAGCACTGATGTAGCACAAAGTTTTCTTTTCACGAGATTGCAGTGCTGTCTGGCAGTCAGCAAACCCCAATGACAGTAGCCGCCTTGCAGACCTACCCTAAATGGGCTATAACAAACCACTTGGTAACAAATTACTCTTTTCTCCAGTGATGTCATTGTCGTGACTTTTGAGATTTTCCTAGCCCAAAGGGATCTTCCCCAGTAACCTCTGGACAGGTCAGGCTTATAGAGAAACCTCAGAAACGCCAGTTTTCAAGCTTGAGCAGAACCTGTTCACGCCAGAAGTGCCTGTTGATTTATCATAGCTTTTAAGACATAGATCAGCATGCCATTACACAAATGTAGGGTAAAAGATGGTTCCTGCACTGTATGGCTGAAAAATGTCAGTCCACTGCCCTGAGAGATGAGTTTTCTTAAATGAGAGATGATTTTTTCAAAAGCAATAATCCCGACTCTGGAAAATATGAAAGCATTGTGCAGATTTGCTAAAGATTGCTGCTTTACTTAGCACATGTGAAAAAAGCCCTCCTGCCTCTGGATGCCCCAAGCATAAATAAAAGAGAAGTATTGCTCTGCATGTGCTGGTTCATCCATGCGCAGGTGAGAACACTTGTATGTTGGTAAGGAGGGATCCTGCGAGGGTGCTAATCTCGTCTCGTTTGTTCTCTCCAGTGCTACAACTGTGAAGAGGAGGCCATGTACCACTGCTGCTGGAACACTTCCTACTGCTCCATCAAGTGTCAGCAGGAGCACTGGCATGCTGAACACAAACGTACCTGCCGCAGAAAAAGATGAAAGAGTAATTCCTCCCCTAGAAAACCACCCCGATGATTGCTATTCTCAGACACAGCGGTTTTTGTTTCCAAGAAGCCAAAATTGTTTAGAATTTGCTTCCCATTTTGCACCAGCCTTTAAACACTTTTCGTAAAAGAAATTTTGCACAGTAATTTCAATCTTCTGTTTAATGCTCCTCCAAAATTTTATCGGCGAAATGAATTTAACATCTGTGGGAGCAGGTTACTTTAAATAATTTTGAACTAGAGGATTTGTTGCATTTTCAGCAAATTTTAAAACATTTTTAGGTTTTACAGAGATTTTAATCTTTAAAAACAGCAGATCTAAAAATAGAAAAATCATGCAAGTTTAACAAAAGGAACATTTAAAAACTAGATCTGAATGTAAGAAGTATAGAACTGTTTCAGAAAAAACAAAGCATACTACCTTGATGTAACATTTATTTCTTAACCTTGTTGAGCTGGTTTTGTTCAGCTTAATTTTACTGTTTAAAGGCATTATCTATTGGTTATACCAGTGGGTACATGATTGAATTTAGGGAACAGGGTTGACACAGCAGGTGCTAGTCCTGCGTATTTTTTCTTAAATATTTCCCAACTGTGTTTTATTTTCATTATTTCTTTTCAATATATAACTTTTATAACAAAATATTAGCTTTGATCTTGTAGTTTAAAATCACAGGGAACTGGGGTAATCTTTTACTGAGCTGGATCTTAGAGAAAAATGAATATTTAAATTTTGAAGTTTGCACATTTCATCTTTGTCCTAACATGAGTGCTTGTAACAAGAATAAGAAAAGCCAAAAAAAACAAAAAAAACAACTACCTTTACTCATACACGGGATTATGAGGCATACAAATTTCTTTATTGCGCCCCCCCTTCAGCCTCCCCAATCCAACATCATTTGACTGCCTATGATCTGGTGTCACCTGGTCCATTGTAACTTGATGATAAAAGGAGAAAAAGCACTTAAGTTTCACAGAAGCCGTTATGTTTGTAGTAATGGGTCATTGCCTAATAATGAGCTCCATCACTGTACTCAGAATGAAGAATAATGCATGTTAATTTTCTTGTATTAAAGATGCCGTGATTTGTAAAAAGTCTGTATTTTGCGGAATGTCTGGATTAAGAAGCATTACCAATAGGAATGGATCGATAGTTGAAAAATGATTTCTTTTTGTTTGTTTTATATATAGATATATGAATTGCATCCATGTTCAGAGACAATTTTTTAAATAGATGTAAAGCTTACTTAAATAGCTTTTCTTTTAAAGTGTCTCCGCGTTTTAGTTTCTTTCAAAGATTGGTCTTAGACTGAGTCATATGCCCATTAATCATCCAGCTATTTTTTGAGAAGTTAGAGGAATAATTTGTAAATATTTATTTAGATCTTTGATATTTATTGAAAGCAATTACATGATGGAACGATGGAAGCTGAAGAATCAGGAGGAAAGCCTTTAAAAAAGTTTTCTCTAGGATTTGTCAGGGTCATTGTAAAGATGAAAATATAACTAAGACTTCTGTGAACTACCACTGAAATCCTGATCTTTTTTACTTACAGTGGTGATATAAGTTAATTGACTAGATACTGCCAAATAATGCCCAATATGTTGCAGAAATTAAGTGGTAAGTTGATTGGAAAAAATAGTAAGTAGATGGTAACTTGTATTACCACAGCTACATTATTGCCTGATAAATGTGTAATTAACTTTTGTCGCCTCTGTGTTGTGACTGTAAAACACTTCACAACTAAAAATCAATCTTGTTCGATTACTTTACAAGTTCCAAAACTTCGATCCACCCCTATGAAAGCAAGTTATTGTGGAAATATTTTTGGTGTAAAATCATTCCAGAATATGTAATATTTAACTGATAGCTGCATGAAAGTAAGATTCGTGTTACTTTGGCTTTTTTGTCTCTGTTGACACGGTTGCACATTTCCAAGTTACTACAGCGTGAAAACTGTGTGTTTTAAAGAAAAAAAACAAAACAAAAAAAAAAAGATTGTGGCCTGGTTTTGTATAAGTTTTAGGTAAAATTACAATTGATTGTTTTAGGAATCATGATTTAAAATTAATTTTTCTGCAAATCATAAAGCTATATTAAAGTGTTGAGCTTAGCCACTATGCACATTGTAATTATTCATTGTGGCTGTCCAGTTTATGATGCATTCTGGCATTTTGTAAGCTGCTCTGACTAGCAATATATAGAGTCATTTAATGTGTTAACATTGGTTAATAAATGTATTTAAAAAAACCTCACTGAAGGTGTCTGCGCTGATTTTGGCCAGTTGTCCTCACGCCCTTGGGTGGGCACGCATGTGGCTGCTATTTTTACTTGTCCTCACCCAGAAAGACGGGAGCCGTGGGTGGGGGAGCTGTGCCCGAACTCGCAGGGGCCTCGCTCCCGGCTGGAGCTGAGCTGGCAGGTCCACCCAAGGGCTTGAGCATTTAGCATGGCTCTCGGCACCCAAAGTCCATCTTTTCAGCCCGTTCAGGGCCAGCAGCCTCTGAGGGTTGCATCCGTCACGCTCCGGTTTTAATGTCAGGCCCTGCGCTGCCGGCAGCCGGGGTGGGACTCGCAGACCCCCCACTCCCTGTGCTTCCTCTCACCCCTGGCCCCACTCTGCCTCTTCCCTAACCCAGTCACCAGCCCTGAGCCTGCGCCTGTTATATAGTTTATTAATAAAATAATTTTATCTGGAGGGACTGAGAGGACTCTATGAATCCAGCTCCAGCCTGAAGGGCGGCAGCGTTGCTCTTACAAAGGCAGCCCTGAGAAGCAGCAGTCTCTCTGACTTATTTTTGAAGTCGGGACTTGCTGCCAGCTAGGTGCCCGAGGGAGCTGCTGCCCACCAGGCATGTCCCACAGCCACCCCCAAGAGAAGGGGCCATTTGGGAACGAGCCACAGGCAGGGCACCTTGTCCTGGAGCCTCCTTCAGGGCTGCAGGAGGGACACTGTGGGAATTGGTTTCTCTGTGGCAATTAAGAATTTCCCTGTGGGAATTAAGACCTGCTAGTCCCGAGGGGGGGGGGGGGTGGGGTTTGGGGGTGGAATTATATTTTGAATATTTAAAGATCCCTCAAAAGTTTTTTATTATTTTACTATCCAAACTTTTCTGTTCTTACATGAGTCATAGCATTTTACCTGAGAGTGCAAATTTTATTCATTCATCTTGATGAAACTCGATTAAATACAAATAACCAGCATAGTGCGTGTATTACAAATGAATCATTTATGCTGAATCAAGCCGGCAAAGCAGGATCAGGAAGCAGCATCCTCCTCCTCCAGCTCCCTTTCGCAGACCTTCTCCCCTTTCGATGACTGCAGTCAGCCTCCAAGCACAGCGCCGCTCTCCAGCAGCCCCCTGGCAGAAATCCCCAGTGGAAACGCTCGCCCCACTCCCCTCGCCACGTGCATTTGGCCGGTTCAGGTGTTACCAGTGGGGCCGGTATCGGGACCAAACAGGTTAAATGCTTTGGAAGTGCCACGGCAACTTCCCGCTCTCACCGCTTAACAGGGGTCCTCTGTGACCTGCCATGCCCCATCACACGACCCATGCTGGGCCTTGTCACTGCCACCCCTGCAAAGCAGAGGAGAATATTTGTCCTTGCACTGCCCCAAACCTGCAAATTTTCTTCCACCAGCAATCTTAGGTTGAGCAGGAATTCCTCTGAGCTGTTTCATCTTCACCACTGCAGACAGGGCTATACTTCAGTCTTCCTAGACCACCAGTTTTAAAGGCATTATTTGGCTTTTTATGGTTTGCTTTTCCTATTTTTTATCATTATTATGATTATTTTTTTAATGATTATTAATTTTAGCTCTGCCTATTACTTTATTTTAATAAGGAGGAGCAGTGGTTTCTGCCTCCTGCTTCCTTTAGGTGGAGTGAGCTGCCTGGCTCAGAGCTTGTCTGCCTTTCCAGGTCTTAAATGACCGAGTATGTGAAATATGTTTGGGATTTGTTACCGGTAGTTAGAGGCTACCCAGCCAATTTTAGCCTTACTGAGTGAGAGCACATATGTGACCTGTGCCTATGCTTTCCAAATGCTTCCATAAATCAAATGGGGGGGGATGGGGGGTGGATATCAAAACCAGAAAGGCCCATCTTGCTTTGTTTCATGTTAAGGAAATTCAATTGTTAGTGGAAAGGTCCATCCGTTTGTGAGAATAATAGAGTATTTTTGGTTTTAAGTGGGAGATGTTTATAGCTCATGTAAAAGAAAAAAACCAACTGTCCTGGACCTTCCAGAACCCTGAAAAAAACTGTCATATTTTATCTTAATAAAACCTATTTCCAGAGGCTCAAAAGTACATTAGACTCAGTAATGCTCTTCAAAAAAGAAACGCTGGGTTGCTAAAGGTTCAAAATTGTAAAATCAGAAAAAGAAAAAGAACCCAGTGAAAATTAACCCTAGATTGCCCTTCCTGCTTTTCATGGCCATGCCTGACCAGGGACCCCTTCTGCCCCATGGCCCTGGAGCCAGTAGTGACATGCAGAAGGATGCCTTCAGGCAGGGCAAACAGTGATGCAGGGACTGAAATTAAATACAGCGTCTGCTTTGCAGATAATTTTTGCATAGAAGGGGACTAATAATTGAAGATAATACAGAAGAAAGGCCAAGAGAGCAAGAATTGGCCATGCTAAAAAGCAGACCGATGTGTTTGTTTACGAAGCCACCGGCCAGTTTCTGTTAACTCCCTGGAAGTGAAATCTAAGCTGGCGTAAAGCTTCAATGGAAATAGGATTTGCCCCAGAGAAGTACCTAAAAATAAACTTGAGTTCTGCATACAGAAGACACTATGAAGCTGGTTATACAAAATGCTTTACTAGTGTTTGGAAGAGGACTTCTGCAGCAGAAAACAATGTTTACTAGTAGAGCCAAAGCACTATTTTATTTTTAACAACTGCTTTGTTAATGGGAACAGTCTCTTTCGCAGCCAGCCACTGCAGGTGGCTCAGGCCTCTGCTTCTCCTCCGCTCATGCTCCCACGGGAAGAGCCTGTGGGAGCCGGCTCTGTGTGGGGCCAGTGCTGAGCCGCGATCCCACTGTGCCTGGCCACAGCAATGTGGTTTTGTCCCTTGTAAAAGGGTCTTCAAGGTGAAAAATAGCTCCATTAAAAGCAAAAAGGGAATCGGTGCCTTGCACTCTGCAGCTCTCAAAGTCCCTGTCATCAGAAAAGAGGGTTTTGCCTGGTGTGGGCACACCTCGGCTGGTCACGGCACCCTGTTAACTGTCCTTGTTAGAAGGAATAAGAGCCGTTTTCCACACGAGAGAGCTGTGCAGGTCTGGCGTGCTCTCAGGAGGGAGCAAAATGAGGGCACGGGCAGCGCGGTGCAGGCAGGGAGCTCCTCTGCTGCCTGCGCTGCAGCTCAGCCCCCACCAAGGAGCAACACCGGCTCCTTCCCAAAGAAAAAGCACGGCCAGAAAGTCTGCCATGCGTGCCTTATGCACTAGAGAGAGAGAATTTCTTTGGCTGGCACAACACTTGACTGAGTGACAGAGCCTTTCCCCATTCTTTCACAAGTCTGTAAAAACCATGAATGCTGGAAAGCCTTTTATTTTCCCCCCGAAGAACCAAAAGATGTGCAATTCAGTAATGCAATTGCTTGTTACTTTTTCCTGCAGACGCTGGAGCCAGCAGCGTTTTAACTCTGGGCTCCCTAATGCCAGCAGCAGCCGGAGCAGTGGGCAAGCTGCTCCGTGCTAACCAAGCTGTTGTGAGTTGGCGCTGGATGCTAAGCCAGAGCCCAGGACCACTCACCCCTTCCCACTAGCAGCCACGTGGCCACTGCATCTCTGTGCAGTATTGCGCTTGACCAACCTGATCTCCTTCTATGACCAGGTGACCCGCCTAGTGAATGAGGGAAAGGCTGTGGATATTGTCTACCTGGACTTCAGCAAGGCCTTTGACACTGTCTCTCATGGCATACGCCTTGAGAAACTGGTGTCTCATGGCTTAGACAAGTGTACTCTTCGCTGGGTGAAAAACTGGGTGGATGGAGGAGCCCAGAGAGTTGTGGTGACTGGAGTTAAATCCAGTTGGCGGCTGGTCACAAGTGGTGTTCCCCAGGGCTTAGTGTTGGGCCCTGTTCTGTTTAATATCTTTATCAATGATCTGGACGAGGGAATCGAGTGCACCCTCAGCAAGTTTGCAGATGACACCAAGTTGGGAGGGAGTGTTGATCTGCTTGAGGGTAGGAAGGCTCTACAGAGGGATCTGGACAGGCTGGATCGATGGGCCGAGGCCAATTGTATGAGGTTCAACAAGGCCGAGTGTCGGGTTCTGCACTTGGGTCACAACAACCCCATGCAGCGCTACAGGCTTGGGGAAGAGCAGCTGGAAAGCTGCCCGGCAGAGAAAGACCTGGGAGTGCTGGTCGACAGCCGGCTGGATATGAGCCAGCAGGGTGCCCAGGTGGCCAAGAAGGCCAGCGGCGTCCTGGCCTGTATCAGAAACAGTGTGGCCAGCAGGAGCAGGGAGGTGGTTGTTCCCCTGTACTCGGCACTGGTGAGGCCGCACCTCGAGTCCTGTGTTCAGTTTTGGGCCCCTCACTACAAGAAAGCCATGGAGGTGCTGGAGCGTGTCCAGAGAAGGGCAACCAGGTTGGTGAGGGGCCTGGAGCATGTGTCTTGTGAGGAGAGGCTGAGGGAGCTGGGGCTGTTTAGTGTGGAATAAAAGAGGCTGAGGGGAGACCTCATTGCTCTCTACAGCTACCTGAAAGGGGGGTTGTGGCGAGGTGGGTGCTGGTCTCTTCTGTCAGGTGGCTGGAGATAGGACGAGAGGAAATTGCCTCAAGTTATGGCAGGGGAGGTTTAGACTGGATATTACGAGAAAATTTTTACTGAAAGGGTTGTCAGGCATTGGAACAGGCTGCCCAGGGAAGTGGTTGAGTCACCAACCCTGGAGGTGTTCCAAAAGCACGTAGACAAGGCACTTCAGAACATGGTTTAGTGGGCATGGATGATGGTTGGACTCGATGATCTTGAAGGTCTTTCCCAAAATAATGATTCCATGATTCTATTTGGATGGGTGCAATGCTGCGCTTGCAAACAAAAAACCCCAAGCCTTGGAGATTGTATTTCACTCCAGTCAGTGGGGTGACGTTGGGTTTTTGGAGTCCGGAAAAGGAGCAGGAGGCAGCTCACACAGCCGGCCCCTGCCCCGGGGTGCTGGATCTGTCCTGCGCTGCCACCAGCTCCAGCTGAGAAAGCTCTGAGCCACCTCGAGATTGGCCCCATGCAGGAGCCTCCTTTTGAAAGCTATTGACAATAACAAGCATCGACTGCTGCAGGAAAGGCCCAAGCAGGGAAAAAAGAAGCCAGAAACTCACACTTAAGAGCTACAGGACTCCCCGAACTCCTCCAACCCGGCCTGGCACCCTTTAGCCCTTGCAAGCTGCCTGGTAGGGCCCAACCTGTGCCTGCAGCGAACCCTCCCTTCCCAACAGCGTGGCACGGCTGCTGCCTTGGCAGTCCCAGCATCAACGGAGGCAGTACACCTGCCCGCACCTCCAAAATCATCAGTGCCACCCCCTCCTTCCCCCGAAACCCCGCTCGCTCCTTTGACTGCTGGGCCTTAGGGAAAGTTTAACCACGGTGCCCACAGAGCCACACAGAGAGCCCTCTGCCCCCCCTGCGGGGGTGAGCTCCATCTCCGGACCGGGCTTTCTCCCGGGCATGACACCCATGCCCAAAGCCTTCCTTTTTAGCAGAAGGCTCCCAGCGGGGTACCCTCTGTGTACAGAATTAGCTGCAGAGATATAACCTATTTACAGGCTTTTCTGGTAAGAGCTTGTTCAGAATTTGCCAATTCTTCACCTAATCTTGATCTGTGGTCAGGACATCCCAGGGCAGAGGGAGCGGTTCCATCTCTCCCACCTACTGCAGTCACCATTTGGTGCAGCAAAGCGGTGTCGAGTCCCCTGTCCTGCAACAGCCCTTGCTTTAAAAAAAAAAAAAAAAAAAAAAAAGGCTGAATTTTGATTTAGAAACTTGTTTCTATATGTTAGTGCTCAGCAGCTCAGACGAAAATTTGTGACATTTTTATGGTGGTTTGAGGTCCTCCGGCTTGTTGACCGATTGAGTACCCAAGCCTTGAGAGCTACTGGAGCTTGGAAGAACTTTGCTAAATAGCAGCTGCTTGTGGCTGAAATACAAAAAGTGATGTGTCAACAGCTTTTGGAGGAGGAGGAGGTGGAGGACCAAGAGAAGGAGGCAGAGGAGGAGGAAGAGCAGGGCCATTTTCATTTGCCCTTCCAGAAGTCACAGTAGGAAGACAGGGTGGCAATTTGGTATGTGAGTGAAATCTGTCCTTTTGCATGTCGACACCATAGATCTTTTTAACAAAGATACTTTATGACATGATGGCAGTCACTGGGGACTCTGCAGGATGTGTAGCTCAGCTGTAGTGTTAGAAACACCCACCAGGACATTCCTGAGCATCTTTCACATGGGCCAACTCTATGATCTCTATTAACATGACTTCACTAGGGCCGAGTCGGTAAAAGAAGTGCAGAACTGGATCCGAAGGAGTAACAATGGGATTAGGGGCAAGGGAGGGATTTTTTTTTGCTTTGACTTTCTTTTATTCTCTACCTTTTTATTTTTCTTAGCAACCTTTTAATCTGTGGTTTGGTTGGCTCGATCCCGTGTTCAGAGGAGGAATGCTCCTGTGCAAAGGCACTCACAAAGAGCAGAGGAAGTTCTCCAAAGGCATTTTGTGGAGCAAACACTGCCCTGAAGGGAATTTCAGCCAAATTTCTTACCAGTTACTGAACTTGAGTTCAGTGCACGATCACATCCCTCCAACCTCAAAGGTCATGTGTGGCTCCACTGGTGCCACAAAGCAGGGCTTCTTGCCTCACTCGTCCCCCATGGAGCACACCGGGATTGGGGTGCTCCTCCAGCCCGCCCTTCCCCCATGAACCGGGGTGCATGGTATCAGCTCCATATTAGCTGAGCGGGACCAATCGTGCTGAACTTCAGAAGAGTCCTCTGAGATGCTTGTGTACTTCCTAATGGGAACCATATGGGCACGGTGAGGAAACCGTGTAATTCCTGCTGCTCTTTAAGGCCCCTCATGAAAATGCTCTCCTTTTGAGATAGATTCAATCCATATTCAAAACTGAAATCAAATGTGGGTTCAGGGATTTTTATTTTTTTTTTAGACTATGACTTGATGTGCAGGTCTGCACTGAGCAAGTGCTCTCACATGTCCTCTAATTATTATACTTACTGTGGCTCAGCATTTCCAAGTCAAAACTGGATAAATAGAACAAATATATTTTACCTAAAATTAAGTCCAACTGCCAATGAGACCAATTGTAACCTGCATTTCTGCTTGCTTTCTCTGACGCTTACACTTTGTCATGTCTTGGACTGACACATTGCAGTCTGCCTTTGTCTCTCTCCTGCAGATGGGCTGGCTTTATTGTGCTGGAGAAATAAATAGTGCTGTTTGTTAGTTGTAAGTAAAAAGTGCAATGAAAGTGCAAGTGTCTGCAGGCATACACAGCAAGAATGCAGTCGCACAGTTTTCACGGTGAGGCTACAGCCCTGTTACGTGATCCACTGGAAATGGGAGCATTTTAGCAAAAGTTTTCATTTAAAAAAAAATCTGGGTTTTGTTAGAAAATTTTCAAAATTGAGTCATCTCTAATAGTCATTTTATCATGGCTTAAAACAGCAGTTAAAAGCCTCTTGTTCTGTTAAAAGACTTTGCCCCAAGATGGAACATATACGTCCACCCTTTGAATGAAAACGTAATTGTAGCCGAGGCCACACTTCATTTGCTTTTTTCTTTCTCTTTACTAACCAAAGAGCTGTAAGAGGAAGGAAGACCTTAAACGTTCCCCGTTCAGTTTTTGCTGGACCTACACCCTGGTCTGGCAGGGTGGGCTGTGGGTTTCCGTGACCGCGGATACCCGGCGCCTGCCCCTGCGACACCTCGGCACCTTCTCGCCGTGCGTCTCCGTCACTGCCCCGTGCAGGGAGCTCACCTGGGCTGAGCTGCCGTGGCTGCGGCGGGGGCATGTGCACGGCTGTGAGACCCCGCAAACGCACTCGAGCGTGCAGTGGGGAGGAAAGTGGGCACGCAAAAAATAAATCCTCCTATGGATTTCAGGGAAGTATCCAAAGCCAAATGTTTGTGAGAGGCATCCTAGAAATGTTAATGAGCATGTGCGTCTGCAATGGAAAGTTTAATTCCTTTGCATCTCCTCGGCCACTGATTTCCTTAGGGCAGTTGTTGGCTCAAATTCTTGTCTTCCTCTGCTCTGTGAATGCTGGCCGTGCCATTCTCCCCCCCTTCCTTGCTTCATGGAAACATTATCTTCTTCTTGCATGCAGCTGCTCTTATCCTAGTCTTCTCTCAGCACTTGTCTGCTTCAGTCCTGCCTTTTCCCTGGTACAGACCTGGTTTTTGTTTTTTTTTTTTTTTTTTTTTTTTAAAAATTTTCCTGAACCTTTCGGGTTGGGATAGCCTCTGTCCTTGTCTTGCACCACGTCTGTCCTCCTACCTCCATACATTTCCCCTCTTGGGTCTTACCCCAAAGCCCCTTGGCAGATTTCAGCAGGTGGTAGTTCATCCAAGCCTCCAGACTGCATGTGGGGCTAAGCACAGCAGGGCTGTGTGTCCCAGCCCCTGGAGCTCCCAGATGTGAAATGGGCTCACCTAGGTGAGAAAATTAAAATGTAGCCACCTAAAATTAGGTGCCCGATACCACTGAGGTAGATAGATAGTCTCAATTGCTTGACCCTCACCTCCACATGCACGATCTTCTCTTTTCTGGACTTCTCTCCCATCTACACCAAATGCTCTTCCTAAACCTGCCCTTCATTTTTGGCTTCCTCCACTGGTATCCTCTTCAGCCGGGATGGCTCAGTACAGCTCTTCCCTCAGTGCCTCTCCACGGCAGCTCCAAACCTTTCCCACACGCTGCCACTCACGTTTGGAAGTCCTTCCCTGTTGCGGTGCTTCCACCGGCTTCCTCCCCTCCTTCAGACCCCTCCACACTCCCTTGCGTGAAGCCTACCACTGTCGATCTACCAAAGCATGAAATTAAAACAAGATCAAGTTTGGGCCTTCAGGATCTGCCCATTAACTGGCCATAGCTGCCCAATATTTTGCAATATTTTTTTACAATTATTATAAGTTGTGCTGTGGGATCCCTGGGGAAAGACTTTGGTATCCCCCCCCCTCACCCCCCCGGGTGAATCGTGCAGAATACAATAGTGCTTTGGCTTTGGAGCAATCTTGTCCGTGCAGACCAGAAAGAAGTGTAAGAGCACTCCTGGTGCTGATTTTGACTGGCGTGATGCAGCATGATGTGCTCAGGGATATGGTTGATCTTAAATGCCGTGCAGGTTCCAGCATCAAGATTCATGCCAAAGATGTGTAGAAATGGGCTGATGCTGTTTTGCCGGGTAAGAAGGGGAGAGCTGCTGTCACCAGGAGGTTGTGATGTACCTCAGTGAGGTACATCACAAATGAGGCAAGCCTTGAGAGGATTTTTGGACCGGCTTTAGGGCGATACCACTCAGAAGAGAACAGAAAAACCCTGGAAAGGAAAGTCTGTTTATCTAAACCGCGTTAAGGTGAGTGAGAGCTTTTGGAAATGTGGGCTGCCAAATGAAGCACTCCGGATACCAAAAAATAACTCGGGTTGAACTTTTCTGTTTTATCCCCAAATGAAATGATCCATTTCTACTTTCAGAATGTAGAATCGGGTTACGTTTTTTTTTCTCTTCAAACCTCAGCCAGTTTTAAGCAAAAAGTTCTTCTATTAAAAAACCCATCCAATTCAAAATCAGGGTTGGCTCTTACCCTGGGGACAGTGGGGTCCATCCAGCCCCACTGGGATGATCTTTCTGGGCTTTACCTCTCCCCACACTGCCCATCCAGCCATGGCCCATGCCAGCGCCCAGCCCAGCCCCCCCCCAAAACCTCCTGCACACCCTGCACAAGAAGCCACAGCAGGGATTTGTATCCCCAAGGTTGTCTGGACTGCTGGGCTGACTGCAGAAAGCTGTGCTGGTGGAAGTTAGCAGTTCCCCCCAAATGCCGCTCTCCTGTGATTTCGTTCCCAAGGTGACTGGTGAGAATTTGTTGTTGATCTCTGTGCATGTCCCCCCGCTTCCTGCCTTAGATGATAATGATGCATAAAGCAAATTTTTGTGTTGAAAAACACACACAAAAAGCTGCAAGGTCTTTTATCAAGCTTTTTTCCAATTCGTACCTTGTTATATCAACCTGATAATGAATAAATTATACTGTTCTTATTGTACATTATTCTTCTAACCCTACCACAATTTTTTTGTTGAGATTCCCCACCAGCTTTTCAGCAGTATAGCTACCATTTGCCAAGATGATTTTTAAAATGTGTACTTGAAATATTTTGACCTTTTAAAAGTCCTCATCACCATTAGCATAAAACATCAAAACCCTTCCATTTTTTAAAGAAAATGATTTGCAAAATTGAACTACTGCTGTTCTGCTACCCTCTTCCTTCTGCCACCCCTAACTTGCCCTGTCCCTCCCACAGTTTTTGGGTTACACTCTCTGCTCTGGAAAATTGTGGGTCCTCTAACCTGCATCCACCTCTTGTGATGAGCAACTTCAAATTTAAGCCATTGGAGATGGGATTTTATACCCTGAACTTCTCGGATGGGCTACCAAAGACACGAGGACTCGGAATTTCACCCTTTGAAATCCCATTTGGAAAATCAGAGCTATGGCCAAACCTCTTCTCTGGGGATGCTGCTACTCAGCGGCTGGCAGCCAGCTCTGAAACAGGTATTTTTGGAAAAGGCCAATGGAAATAGGCAGATCGCATTTCCTGGGGGTTTTATCTGGTCGTCCAAGGCTTCTGAATTGATACAGACGTTCTAGCCTACATGTGTGACCAAGCAAGTTACCCACATATTTCCACTGGCAGAAAGCTCCAGCAGAGATGTAACATCTGGATCAATAACTTAAGTGACTGATTAGTAGTATGTCGGTACCAAGACCTTGCAACAAAAGTGATAAGTGACAAATTTGAGGAGTTTTACAGTACTAATGCTTGTTATTGCTTCTCACAAAATGTTACCAAGCTTACAATAATCTTTACACTTTCAGCAAAAATGTGAACAGTATATTTGAATATATTAAAAAGAATTAAAAAAACATTTCACAAAAAACATTTGTTGCCATATGAAAGTCTTTCAGCAATAAATGCCCACACCAGTATTTAAACATTGTTAAAAGTATAATGATTTGTACTAATAAATTATGCAACAAGAGAGGTAAACAAAATAAAATTACAGTATAGCTCTCCATGTTCCTCCAGTGAGCGTTCGCAGCTCTCGGAAGCTCCATTTTAGGTGACTAATTAAGAAACCGATATTGTCAGAGCAACAAAAATAAAAGCTTTTATTTGTTCATTTGAATATAAAACAGGCGTTATCACAGATGTACAAAGCGTACTGGTGGTTTAACATACAAGAAGGTTGCTGTCCTTTGCACATAAAAATTTTTGTTTGAAACTGTGATTGGCTGAGTTACATGAATTTCTCTAACCAGTCACCACACTCTATGAAATAACGCTGCTAACATTCAACTGATAAAAGGGACAGTCTTCCCTTGGGTAAAGTGTCAAGCAGGATTAAATATATATAATAAACAAGCACCATGAGGAATCTGCTCCTGTTTGATTAGTTTTGTGTTTAAATGTTCATTGTGTACCCTCTTTTTTTGTGCATGTGCATCAAGTTGATTACATGGTTTTGTCTGACTCCAAAAGCACAAGGTCACAAGACAAACATTTTATACATTCTCATGAATGGTTTATCTACAGTACAGTTTCTAATACAGAACAATCCTTCTTTATTGCTCAGTCTGATGGTGCTTAAATGTTTCCTTCCTTTTGCTTGCACAACAAAACCAGAAACTCAGTTTATCATTTCTCTTAACTCAGGATTTAACAACCACGGATGACAGGTTGCAGAAGAGAGCTGTTATTAACTGCGTTTCACAACTGCATTGCAGTTCTTTTATTCTCTACAAATGCAAAGTTGACTTCGTGAAGGTTAAAGTGATGCTTTGAACGACAGCGAGATTTGTTTTGCAGTACTGAGATCAGCGATAGCAGGACTTCACAAGTTAGTTCACACACTGCAATTATGTTTGTAATCAATCAACATCTTGTCTGAAACCTTACAACAACTTGCCATTAAGAACAGATTTTATTCTTTTTAGGGAGCAGAAGATGAATTTGACAAAATATAGGATTGGTCTGCAGAGCATGTATAGGGTTATTCACAGGACAGTGAAGGCAGAAAGGATGGTCTGAAAGAAAACGCGTCTGACGTGGCAAGATGCTCTGTACTGTACATGCAGACTAAAACGTCCCTACCTTTTAAAAAGATTTTAAACACCCAGCATTGAGACTCCCTTATACGTGATATAAACATGATTACATTTGCCCTGCAACAATCTTAGTCATGCATATCCGGTAATGAGAGCCAGCACATGAACGTCATTTGGGACAATAAGAAAAGCATTCTTGGACTGCAGCTGGTAAATCCCACTCTTGATCACAAACAGGTCAATTCAGTTACAACCACATGAAGGAAGGGCAAGGTTTTAAAAAAAGGGGTACGGGGTCCAGGGAAGACAACAGAACTGGGGAATCAAACCTCTTTTTTATCCAAAGGTAGTAAAATGAAGGCAGCTGTGATGCATGTTTTCCTACTCTTCTCCCGTGATGGCCTCAGATCGGAGACCGCGGGACTCCTCCGTTCTTTAAACAGGCAGATCGGTTCCTCTGATGTTTTAATGCGTTTAGGGACTAGTTAGCAGATGCACGATTCGTGCCAGAACGGTTGTAGTGACTGTACGCTCCTCTGTGTTAAGGAATAAATTAAAGACCATCGAAACAATTGTTTCCTGTAAATGTAAACTGGATGCATTGGCCACCGAGCTATGTGTCCTAGCTGAGAGGCAAATTGATAACTCTGTGCAAATAACCCCAAAACTTTTCCTTATAGCAATAAAAACACCAACTAAAACAATGAAAAAAATTGTGCAACAAAGTTCTGCAGCTAGACAACAGTGCTATTCCTCAACCTGCCTTTTCTAAGTCTAACAAGTGTATGCACATGCCAGCACGAATATTTATTGTTGCCTCCATGGCAAAGAAAAGAAAATTATTGTAGTGCATTTTTAGTCTTAAATTCATTCACTGCCTTAAAGGCAGCAATAATTCCACTTGCTGGTATCTAGAGGATTCTTTTCGACAGGGATACTTAGCAATCCAGGATTGCTTTTTTTTTTTTTCCAAAAAATTTGTGAGTAACATTTGATTATCTACAGTGGGAGACACCATGCAAGTGACAAGTACTGCATTTTAAACTTTAAAATCTTTTGTCATTAGTGAATTTATATTTCATATATATATATTTGATGTGATACTATCCACTCAAGATAATACAACACTTTTTTATATTAGCAAACATTTCAAGAGTTTAATATTCTTGAATGTTTTTCTCTTTTATACTTCTAAAGAGATCAAAATAAATTAAACGTTTTGTACATAATTACAGAAGAAGTAGTTAACTTATTTTATCTTTTTAGTTTAGTACAAAGATATTTGCAAGTTCATTGCCGAAATACACCTTATTTATAAATTTCTTCCATTCTAACGCTAACAGCAAAGGCTTTGGCCTTTGGGCTTTCAGCATCTCCAACAGAAAGCTGCAAGATCTCTAATTGAAAGGTGCTACTTTGGGTATTCTCCTCGTACCACTACGTAGTTTCCTAACATGTGGGATCTAAAATGGCTTAAGTTAGTAACGGATCTGTATTCATCAGCTTTTTATGACATATTAAAACAAATGAAGAAAACAATTATTTGTATTAGTATGCAAATCGTTTTAAAAGAATCCATTTGGAGGGCAGAATAAAAAAAAAATCTACTTCAGCTTACTTAATGTAAAATACAAAGCCACATTTACTCAAAAAGCAGTATTGTCCAGTAAGCAAAAAAAAAAAAAAAAAAAAGTTTAAAATGGGCTTTTCCAACACACTGAAGGGCCTTACCCCATAGTCCTTCTTTTCTAAAATTTAGTGGTAAAAGAAAACATTTCACATTTTATTTCCTGCCAATCGTGACTGCTTTGAAAAGTCGTAATAGAAACAGTTCCATTCTGATGAGTGTCAGCATCTTATCTGCACACTTTTTTAGTGGACACCAAAAAATTTTATACATCTATAGTAAAGTCCATGGAAGCTTTAAGGTACAAGACTACATGTTGTAGGCCACATAGATGGGATCTAGCTGGTCTGCCAAAAATCCATCTCGTAGGTGCATACGTTGTTTCTCTCCACGGGAGTTGATAGGAATTACACCAATGTCCACAACCACCACCACCCCTACAATCAGATAGTGTTCCTCCAGGACCACGTTGGTGACCAAAGGAACCAGGTCCAAAGCTTCTTGCTCCGATCCATCCAGCTCAACTACAACGACCAATAAATTTGTCCAGGTAAACACCGCACTGGAATGAGAGAAAAAAATAGTATTAATGGTGGGGTTTTTTACCCATTTCATTTTTTTCCCTTTTCACTCTGCCTTGGGTTACCTTTTGTTTCACAAAGTGTAAGTAGCAAGAGAGAACACGTCTGCAGGCAGGGGCAGAAGAACAGCCCCACTAGATCTCACTTTAATATTGCTGCAATACTAAGTATTGGGCTAAACTTCCCAGAAACTCAAGTCTAATCCTTGCCTGTCATGTAAGAAGGTAGTTCCCTCGGAAGCCAGAGAACTGTCACAGCGCTGCTGTGTTCATGAAGGCATGCGTGAGCAATGTGTGGGTGGAGGTGTCTTTGCTGGAGTTTTTTGAAGAGCAGCCCAGAAGAGCAAAGGAGGTTAAAAGAGGCGGCACCAAAAGGAACAGCAGGAACATAGTCCGAGCTGAAAGGTCTTTGGGATAAACTCTGCCGAGCGAAGGGGTGCGGAGCCCTGCGAACATTTACATGGCATACTGCAGGCTGCACGAAGGTCCCCGGGTGGCCAGGGAGGCGACTTCCTCACTTGCACGGTGCTAGGCGAAAATGGCTACGTGCCTTCTGGACTGGGCTGGCTGCTGTCCAGGCAGGTCAGAGCTTAGCACAAAAGAGCTGCGATTCTTCTGGAGCAATTGGTTTACACAGAAATAAGCAGTGTCTCCATCTGTTTTATTTCGGCTGTGTTTTATTTCTCTTGGGTTTAAGGGGACAGGAGTTTTTACATTCCTTACTAACAGGTGAGATTGTCAAGGGAACACCTTTATCACCAGTATCTCCTTTTTACTAAAAGAACTTTGTAAAACCCCCAAATTTTGCTTAAACCCTTGAGCTGAAGCAGGTAAATTTTGGTTTCTGCTACTGGGCATCTTTTCTGGCTAAGGATAATGCATTTATCCTTCCAAATCTGGAGACTGGGAGGGTATGAAAGTCTGGTGTATGCTTCACTCCATCCTCCTCCCCACCTCTCAAATGCCTCCAAAGCCTCTGAAGTCTCACAGGAGGTCAGCAGGATTGAGGCTCCACAAAGAGCAATCTCATTCTTCCTTGCAGGTATTTAAGACACAGACGATGGTTATTTCTTTCTCTAACTTACTCCATAGCATAAATAATAATATTCTACACATGTAACTCATACATCAAACCCTGTACTTTACTCTCCTTTACCTTATAAAATCAGTGGATAATTTTCCAGAATTGTCTCAAGCATATGCATCTCAAAGTTAGAATATATTATGTACATAAGCCAACTTCAAAAAGAGCTACTTATCCTAAGGTCAATACTTGACTGAGACAGAAGTGCACTGTTTTAGTCTACTAAGACAATTCTGTAAATCCCTGTACTTTGGAAACATATCTTACTTTGCCCAAAAGTTAGCTATGAAAAGGTGCTCTGTGTTGATGCTTAACAGAATGGATTTTAAGAGAACAGTACTTAGTATTAAAAAAAAATTCATTTTCAGATCCTGCTGAAGTACTAGTTGAATTCTTATGTGCTTATTGATCTGGAAAACTAATGGGCAGCCAAAGCAAGGCTGTGCAGGCTTTTGACTTAGTACTGCTATGAAACGAATTTTAATTTGTAATTATGTTTTCACAGACATTCTAGTAAGTTTTGATCGATGTTGAATATTAGCAAAGTGAAATATCAGTCTGCACGGGTGACCATCTCCAGAGAGGCCCTAAAATTCTTATGGATTGCTGTACAAACATCTAAATTAGTATTATATTTATTTTAACGAAAAAGTCTGGGGAGGTTTTATTAAAATATAAGTTAGCACTTGAAACTGTGCCTTAAATATACTGTTGGGAAAGCAATTAATGGCAAGATTCAGGAGCAGGTCCCTAAAACATGGCATAGGAGAATTTAGTTTGTCTGGGTCCAGAAAACTGATTCCCAAAACCTTCATGAAGCTTCTATTAAGTCCTAGAGCCACTGACACTTCTAAGAGGGTTTCCATTTAATTTAAAACTCATTTTGTATGTTATCCTTCTAACTCACTGCTGACCACTGTAAGTAAAAGGAAATATTGCCCTTTATGTTCTCACCAGCTGAGATGAAGATATATTGGCCACCATGTATCACTTATGAATACATTAACTTTCTAGCCCTGATGAATAAAAACCAAACCAAACCAAACCAGAAAACTAGGGGCCCAGGAAGGCTGCACTTTCTCATGAAATTATGGAGTCACACCCAACAGATGCAACACAGCCAATGCACTGATCTGGGAATGGCCCCTCTTGCTGCTTCCATCCCACCAAATGCTTCAGGAAAAGCAAGAAGTAGTTGAAACACCTCCAGAAGAGAAAGAGGCCCATAATGTTTTTCTTCTCCAAATACCTTGTGTAGCTTTACCTATTTGTCATTATGCAGAAAGAAAAAACCACTCAGCAAATTCCAGGAAGCTATGTTCTGTTCCTCTTTCAAGGGTTTGAAGTTTAAATGAGTTAACAATGTGCTTTAATTAAAACACATATACATACATTATTTCTCAAGATATTTTGCAGTATTAGAAACATTTTCAAAAATGCCTGCTGTAGTTACACATGGTAATAAAACCAGACTGTGCCACTCTTTTGCTTGTTACGTATTGAGACAGGGGAGGTCTAGAGTCAGCAGTTGTTGATTTTGTGCTCAAATTGCTTAAGACACAAGAATAATTTTAAATGACCTTTTAGATCTGATCCTCAATGACAGAAGTTGCACAGCAGGATCACATGTCAGTCAACAAGTTACCACCTTCCTCAATATTGTTAAATGTTACAAAATAAACATGTGTTTTTTGGAAGCTGAGGCTATTTTTAGAAGCTATTGACTGGACATTCCCAGTATCTTTGTTTGCAATAGGTATCAATGCAGTTAAATCCTTAATGGGTCATTGTAACCAAAACAACAGCAGCCTCCACCAAGAAGAGAGGCTCATGCCCCTGTCCAAAGAAAGGCATATACAAAGTATATATGAAAATAAAGATTTAACTGGCTATTATTTTGTCAATGAGTGTTTCACAAAGACAAGAGGATCGCTAAGAGAAGCTGAAAGAGAAGTTAAGCGAGAAAAGTCAAGGCCAGTCACGACTAGGACTATGAATGAAAACTCCACGATTGTGGCTTGAGAGAGCTATTGGGCAGAGCACTGGTTAGGAAGACATTGGGAACCGTGAGCAAACCAGATGTTGTTGCTCCAAACTAGTGCGTGTCCATTTTCTGCAGGGACCACATCAGAGAAATACCTAACTCATTAGCAATCTCTTTTCTTTGAGGACGAAACAACCCTCAAGACTTTCAGGTTTAGCCTTTGGGCAATAGTACAGCATGTTTTCCGAAATCTTACTCATGTGCCTTGTACATTATCACCCAACTACTGGGAAGAGTTAAGGCACTGAGAATTATTTGCATGTACTTCTACCTTCTTGCAGAAATTCAGTGGCCTTTTTCTTTGGTCCTCTCAGCTTACCCCAACCCTTTTTTAGTTGCCACTATCCCACTCATGACTTCCATGATAATGGAAGGAAAAGGATCCTCAAAGTGTTCTCAGTGGACTTGAAAAAAGGAACATAATTGAAGCATTTTTTTGGCCACTGAAACCCATAATGACCATTTCTGCAGTGTGATATGGCTACTTCATTCACTGCTCACACTTTGAGGACACAAAAATCTCTTGACAAACAGGTACTGATGAACACATCAATTTATGAATCTGTGGCCATCTTATAATAGACCTGTCTCTGAACAGCTTGATCTGAAAACTTTCCATCTACTGCTGATAATGATCTGACATATTTTCAAGGAGAATTTCACAGTATCCTTAAAGCGTTCACACTGGTCTATATGAGGACACAGAATCTGCCACCCCTTGTAATGGCTAGCTGGCACAAGACCATACCAGCAGTAATGATGCTCTAGGGAGGAGAAAATAAGGCAAAATCTCAGTTACGGTCAGCCAAGCAATTAAGTGCCTTAGTTTTAACAGATATTTAAGAAAAAAAGCAAGGTGTTTTGACCAAAGAAACCAGTCTGGTCACTGTGCTTCAATTATTAAGTTTACTGCTCCAGGCCACACCTTTGCAGCCAGGTTTGAAAAGAAAAATGGAGAGTCAGATCTTATCCTCACTAAATTGCTCTGGCTGTTGCGACAGGTTCATTTTGGTTGAAAGGAGAAGAGCTGAGCTGAGGTTATATCAAAACAAAATAACTACCTGACTCAGTCTTCTGATGCAAGAATAATGAAAAGCAATTTGTTCTCATGTCGGCCTCAAGAAATGATTACCTGCTGTGTGCATTTGATGATGTGATACATTGATTAAGACAACATCATTATTAACTCATTGATTTACTGCTTCAATTTCCATTGTGACCTTGATTTGATCACTGCTTGATTTATTAATAACCAATTCGAAAGTAACAGTGTGCTCACTAATAAAGTTTACTAGTGTGTTCATCTATTTGAAATGTTTGCTTGCTTACTCCTAATAACAACACTCCTAAAGCCTGAACTTATACCGGTTTGCTTTTCCTGGTTAGAATATAAATCTCAAACTCCAAGAAACAGCTACCAACCTACCTGAGAGCTGTTTGGCTCTCTCAAATTAAAAGTTTTAATCCTTCACTTGTACTTAAAACCATATTAAAAAAGAAACATATTGAATGATCCTAGCGGAAAACAGTCCTTCCTGATTAAATCTGTTAGTGAAAAGTTTCGTCCTAACGACATATTTACAGCTGGGTTATAAATCCTATGACCATCCTGCCAGGCCATTTCCTGGATCAACTGCAATATCCCAGAAAAAACCCCAAACATTTCAGCTTTATATAAGGGCCCTGGTGTTATATAATCCTTACCATTCTGTGATGCTCTTGTGTGCTCTAATTACAGAGGTTTCAATATCAATCGGATGGTATCGCATCCCTCGTAACTCCATGGCTTCATCTAATGCACCCACAACATAAAGTGCATCATGGCGTTCTGGTTGTAAGGAACAAAACTGTTAATGATTCTATTCTCCAGTACATTAAATTACAAAAATGTTCACATTAATAAATAAGTAAAATAAGCATAACACTTATAAGTTATCCTCGAATTTCTGAAACCCCAAAGTTATTTCTGAACTAATGAGAATTTTTCATTCCTGAAGTGCAATGCAGAGCAGAAAGCAGAAGGAAGGCAGGCAGAAACACTATTCCCTTTTGAAGAAGAGAAAGGTGGAAGTCTTTATCCAAAGACAGCAGCATAAATTCCTGTTTTTCTCCTAGGTGCATGCATAACAAACTCATTCTTTTTTAAGGCCCCCTATAAAGGCAATAGGCTTTGTTTCTCTCTCTTTCTTTTGAAGGAGTAAGGATGGATTTGACCTTAACAGTATGGATGATATTCTTCCAGTAGCTTTGAGATGGTCAGTACTGATGCTTAGGATGTATTACAAAGGTGTTTATCAATAAATGATATTATGGTCTGTGCCAGATAGCAAATTGCTCATTCAGACAAATGGCAAGCTCTGGAGCATAATGCTCTTAATAGTACAAATTTTTACTGGCTGAAAAAATAAATGAGGCTGAAATGACACTTTTTAAAAGATATTAGGCTGATAATAAATGACTGCATGTTATTCATAAAGAAATAATATTCGCTAATAGACTTAAAAGCAGATAACTGGCTCATTTTACATTAATTCAGATAGTTGCATGGTGGTAATGTAGTGCCAATATAACCTCTACCAGCAATAAAGGGCAGAGAACTTTCTGCACTGGGAGCTAAAAGTGGGAGGAGAACAGAGACTTAGCAAGTCTTTGCCAGGAGAAGATTTAAGCCATTTGGATACTGAAGTTGCCATATCCTCAGAGAATCCTGAATTTGCTCATGGCTGGGCTATCATTATGAAATCAAAAAAGCCTCCACAAAGGAAAGTAAATCTCTTCAGGAAGATGCTAACGTAAGGACACAGGCAGCAGTTGCAATCCACAGTGATTACTAAAATGCTTTCAGACTTAACGAATTCACTCTTTGGCTGAATAGCGGCTATTCTAGTTGCACTGACACCGGGTCCTGGGATCACTCCTGGAGGTGCTCGCAGCATTGCTAGAAACCATACTTTGCCAACAGCCTCGATTGCCACCTCAGCCAGCCACCACTTGTGGCACTGTGCTCTGCAAAAATCACAGGGAAGTAACGTTTCCCCAAGCAGAGACTTTGTGTGCCTGGCAGTGCTGGTTTACTTACATGTGTACACAAGGAATGTCATAAAAACAAGTAATGAAATCCTGTACCTTCCCAACAGAAACCCAAACACCCCATAGCTTCTCCTGAAGGCTACTGATTGTATTATATTTCAGTAACTGTCGCTGCAGGTTTAAAGACAGGGAAATTTGAGAAATGGACAGCTTCTGTAAGTAAGTTTATAACAAAAGAATTATCAAAGAAGGTGCTCGTCACAGGAGGGACAGGGCTCAGGCTCACAACAAGGCTTTTCCTATCTGCACAAAGGCATTCCTGCAGATATGACTGCGAGTGCAAATGATGGCATTTTAAGCTGCATTTCATCTTTTTCAAGCTGAAGCACTTGGCACATTAACTATGCCAAAAAATCACTGGTGGAGGGGATTTATAGCACCTGAGGTTCAGCAAAGGAAAAGCAACTGTTTCAGCAGGGAAATCTCGCTCTCTGTTTTATTTTCTGATTATTTTCACTAAGGCCTTTTTGCAGTTCTACAGGTTTCGCAGACTAAACACGTTGGGTAGCGCAGGCCAAGAGATGGTGTCAGCCTCAAAATAATCCAAGTTATGTGCATAGACCTAGATGATGAGAAACCTCTTACCTCCGTTTGCATCTGTGAGTTCTGTTCTTCTTAGGAATCCCAGATAGCCAGTTCGAGCCCAAATAGTCTGTGTGTCTCCAAAGCTGAGTCTTGAATTAAAATGATCTGATTGCAAAGATTCATCTCCATAGATGGTAAAATACCCACTGGCATTGTGAGTGCTGTGAACCCATATCTAAGTTAAAAGCAATTATACTGGTATTAATTAAAGTAGCTTTCCAGAATGAAGCACTGTTGAAAATTTTTGCTGCATATATTTTTAGTCATAGCTAAATAATACCATAATGCCTTTTAACACTGTTTTTGAACCCGTAACTGACCCAGTTTTAGGCGGAGAGACCCCAATCTAACCTCACGGATCTGAGCTGTGCCTGGGGGAGAGGGACGCTGGACTCACGGCTGCAGGGATACCTGTTTTGCAGCCCTCTGGCCCCAGGTTAGCCAAAGACCTGCACAACCTCCTTGAACGGCTTAGCTAGCCTTGAGGTCTGCGTGGTTACGGCAATGTTCAGAAGAGCCTGTAGGCCACGGTGCTCTTTCCATAGTCCCCCACATGTGGTTCAGTTTATTTACTCCAGCAGGGATCCTCCATGAACACCAGACAGACAGATTATTTTAAAGGGTGAGGCCAGGGACCCTCACCTATGGAAAAGGATTAATTTCATCTAACTCAAGGCATCATGGAAATATTTATGATTTCATAGTAATGAAATCTTGCAGATGAATCTCACAAATTAGACTGTAATTTTAATTATGACTAAGCAAATTTTTCATTTGGTTAATTAGATCTTTAATTGCTCACTGAAAATCACATTTTTTTCTCTCTAGAAACATAAAATTGGAAAAACATATAGCCTTGCTCAACTCAGCTAATAAAAGTAGTTCAGTGTGTTGAAGCACAGTGATTATAAAGAGAATAGCACTAGAAAACCATCTAGCTGATATTAGACTAATCAATAAACTTATTTTTTCATCTAAGATTCCATCAGAACTAGTGAAGCACCAAGTAGAAAATACAGTTAGTAAAAGCAGGTTTTTTTCAATTTTTTAACAAACTTGAACTATTATTCGTATTTATCAAGTATGTTACTAGCAATTTTAATAATGATACAAATATCATGCTACATACTTTATAGACTATAAAGATCTGTAGAATCCACAATTTTCTTAACCGGGCATTTGATAAGATGTATTATAGGAAACCACTGGCATACACAATGATAGCATTATCTCTGCAATTTCATTCAGAGCATGCACAGGTTAAGTTTTCATGACTCACCTCACCAAGATGAGAATCTCCTAAGGGTCCCTTTGTTTCTGGATTAGCAATAATGATACGTACTCCTGGGAGGATCTATTGAAAGAAAACATGAGGCAGTGAGAAAGCAGATACCCGCTTATGCAATCATATGCTGACTCTTCGTCCCCAAAAAACCTTCATTAGAAACTAAAAGAAATCCTTAAAAAGTTAAAGTAGACTTATAACATAAAAAATTGAAATAGTCCATAGATGTAATAAATTCTGAGATATCTGGGAAAAGCTACAAAACCTCTTCTTTTTGTGAAAGCTGAACAGCTTCCATCATTAAAAACTCTTCAGAAATCAAATGTTCACCTACAATACAAAAATCCTAACAAATGGCCCAAGTCCCTCTGAGAGTATATATTAGAATAGACCCCCCCCGCCCCGCTATCCACATGAAACCTTGGCCTGAAACAAAAACAAAGCCAGAGGCACCATGTAATCTTCCCAGAACTAGGCCCTACCAATAACTTCATGTAATGGACATTCAACCACTACAGAGATGGGCAGATGTTAAACCTCAAAATAGAAAAGGGAGCATCCTCTGACCATGAGTGTTTCCAAAGCTATGGTTAGAAAGCTTTAGATGAGCATCCACAGCATCAAGGGGCAGTCAGTGAGCAGGGACTGCCTCGGTGGCTCAGTGCAGCAGCGATGGCACCTCTCCTTTCTCCCAAAGGCGAAGCACGCTTAGTAGTAGACCTCGGTCACTGGCACGTGGCCAGGCAGAGTGGTTCAGGGGCAGAGCTACGAGTAGCACCCATATCTCTGTGTGCCAGTCCTATGTCAGTACCCTGTCCCCACAGCGATGCCGCCCACCAGAGACGGTCCCTCTGCAGGTGATCACTAGCTTATGAGTACAACGTTGGTGATCTGAGACCAGTTGTCAGTGGACATGGGTCTTCATCAATAAAACTGCCTTTACTAGTGGCACATTTGTTGGCTGTTTCAAGAGTGAGATGTGGAGGATGAAATGCTTTTTGCATAAAAGAGGAAGATATAGCTTCTGAAAGAGCAGTAATGCATCAATTACCATCCTTGTAATGATCCACCCAAGGGTACTGAGGGAGCTGGCAGAAGTCCTCACCAAGCCACTTCCAATCATTTATCAGCAGTCCTGGCTAACCGGGGAGGTCCCAGCTGACTGGAGGTTAGCAAATGTGACGCCCATCTACAAGAAGGGCCAGAAGGAGGATCCAGGGAGATACAGGCCTGCCAGTCTGACCTTGGTGCCGGGGAAGGTTATGGAGCAGATCATCCTGAGTGCCATCACACGGCACGTACAGGACAACCAGGAGATCAGGCTCAGTCAGCATGGAGTTATGAAAGGCAGGTCCTGCTTGACTAACCTGGTCTCCTTCTATGACAAGGTGACCCATTTAGTGGGTGAGGGAAAGGTTGTGAATGTTGTCTACCTAGACTTTAGTAAAGCCTTTGATACCATTTCCCACGGCATTCTCCTGGAGAAGCTGGCTGCTCATGGCTTAGACAGGTGTACACTTTGTGGGTAAAAAACTGGCTGGATGGCCAGGCCCAGAGAGTTGTGGTGACTGGAGTTAAATCCAGCTGGTGGCTGGTCACAGGTGGTGTTTCCTAGGGCTCAGTATTGGGGCCAGTTCTGTTTATATCTTATATCCATATCTTTATCAATGATCTGGAGGAGGGGATCGAGTGCACCCTCAGCAAGTTTGTGGATGACACCAAGTTGGGAGGGAGTGTTGATCTGCTTGAGGGTAGGAAGGCTCTACAGAGGGATCTGGACAGGCTGGATCGATGGGCTGAGGCTAAGTATATGAGGTTCAACAAGGCCAAGTGCCGGGTCCTGCACTTCGGTCACAACAACCCCGTGCAGTGCTACAGGCTTGGAGAAGAGCGGCTGGAAAGCTGCCCGGCAGAGAAAGACCTGGGGGTGCTGGTCGACAGCCGGCTGGATATGAGCCAGCAGGGTGCCCAGGCGGCCAAGAAAGGCCAACAGCACCCTGGCCTGTATCAGAAACAGTGTGGCCAGCAGGAGCAGGGAGGTGGTTGTTCCCCTGTACTTGGCACTGGTGAGGCCGTACCTGGAGTCCTGTGTTCAGTTTTGGGCCCCTCACTACAAGAAAGCCATTGAGGTGCTGGAGCGTGTCCAGAGAAGGGCAACCAGGTTGGTGAGGGGCCTGGAGCACAAGTCTTATGAGGAGCAGCTGAGGGAACTGGGATTATTTAGTCTGGAATAAAAGAGGCTGAGGGGAGACCTCATTGCTCTCTACAGCTACCTGAAAGGAGGTTGTAGTGAGGTGGGTGTCAATCCCTTTTCCCAAGCAACAAGCAACAGGACAGGAAGAAATGTCCTCAAATTGCACCAGGGAAGGTTTAGATTGGATATTAGGAAAAATTTCTTCACCGAAAGGGTGGTCAAACATTGGAACAGGCTGCCCAGGGAAGTGGTGGAGTCACCATCCCTGGAGGTATTTAAAAGATGTGTAGATGTGGTGCTTAGGGACATGGTTTAGTGGTGGACTTGGCAGTGTTAGGTTAACAGTTGGACTCGGGGATCTTAAAGGCCCTTTTCAACCGAAATGATTCTATGATCTATGATCATGCTGTAACCTCAACAGTAAAGAAAGGTCTTCAGTCTGCACAGCTGATAAAGCCTTCCTCAACACTACATTCGCTCAAAAAATTAACAGAAATGGAAATTTACTGAAAATATTTACCATGAAAGATATGTTTAACTCTTCTTTCAGTACTTACTTTTCCTGACTCCATGAGTGGCAAACTATGTGGAGATCCTCTTTCTACTAAACGAACTCTGTAAAATACATGTAAAAATAATATGCATAATACACGGCTGCATTTATTTGCTTTTCCTTAACATTTATTTCTAAAATGAATAGTTAATGGTCACAGAGATTAATGTTATTTTTGGAACAGATGAAGCTTATATCCTGTAGAACATAATCGGGCCCAATATTTAATCTTAGTCAAGACTTATGGCTGGGAAAATAATGAAAAAAAGATGTGTGTGAACGTTTTCTTAAATATTAAATTCTTCAAATGTAGTTGGTGCCTTTTATTTATTTTTGATAGACTTTTGTAAATGGAATTCCATGCATAAATTTATTCACAACAAGGGGGATCTAAAATTTTGATTTCCCACAAGAACATCATAAATGCCAGGGCACAGACACAAAAGCGTGTGAGCTGAGTGAGCAACCACATTCCACGAATAAAATCAAAGTCAGACTGAAGTAACTCATAACCTGGCCTCAGCTTCAAATCTGCATTTGCAATCTTTTAATTATTTTCAATGGACAGTGGTTGATAAACATTTTAATATTAAAAAAAAATAATTTAATGAAAAATGTTATTACTGCTGAGGTCAGACCCTTTCTCTGAGTGTAGCTTTCTGGTCTTCTCTCCTCCTTTCTTAGATAACTTATTTTCCCACTACAAGAACAGAAATGGCAGCTCTCCTTCAGTTGTATGATGGTCTGGAAGGAAATACCTCATTTAACCTAAGAAAAATAGCAGGTTAGAATGAAAGAGACTTTAAAGTCCTAAAATAGCCGATGATCTCAGCCAGTAAATGGTGAAGAAAATTTGGTAACATCTAGGCATTCCTGCATCCTAAGTGAGATAACTTAAAAGTTCTAACAGCCCATGAAAACCTTAAACTTCCCACTCCTGAACATTTTTCATAATCCACTTAACCAAGCTAAATCTGGACTTCTGTCAAAAGAGCTGTTCTTACCTCTTTCTTCCCCTCAGCTCTGTGATTAGAAAGAAAAAAAACAACGTAAGATGCCTAAAAACCAACGCTGTAAAAGGTAAAGATGAAACTTCAGAAGGGAGGAATACATAGCTAGGAACAGATGGGTGGAGAACTGGATCTGGTTAAACTGATCATAAAACTGCAGTCTGTTAGGAGCAGTCATGATAGATCTTTTTTGGACTGTTTTGAGGTCTTTTTACACAGAGTACCGCAGTGCTCAGTTTGGGAAAGGAGGGATGAGACACAGAGAGACCTCAGCTAGAGGTCCCTTTGGAGAAGAACAAAGCTTTGGCAAGTTCAGCCCCTAAACATAAAGGAGATGGAAGAGAAGGAAAAAGATTTTTTTTTAAATTTTTTTTTTTTTTTTACTGTTTCTTTGCTCCAAAAGTCTTCTATAAAAGCTGGCACTGTCGAGGTCAAGGCAGGAATAGTGAATAGTGTTTTATCTGCAGTTCTGGGAAGTCTCTCAACCTTGATGAACAGGGCAGGGCTAAGCCCTAAGGCATTGCACATCAGTGTGAACAGTTCCTTGTACTAAGAGCAACAGATACAATCCAAATATCCAGCAATTTCAGACTGCTTTTCCAAGTCATTTTGAGGAAAAAAGGATGTAAAGTGCCCTACAAGGGCACTGCCTGGAGCAGGCACAGTTAGGCAGCTGCAGACTGATGTGCTCTTCTGCAAGATGCGTAATAGGAACTACCTTCCAACGTTTGTTCAACTGCCACAGAACTCGCAGGCAGTGCCTGAAGCACTAATTACCACTTCTGTGCATTACCTTTAATGTTATAGTGTCCTTGTTTTACACTGTATTGCTCTCTTAAACCTCTGTTGTGTTACAGGTGTGCACATGCGCCCATGTTTTCTACTGAGCCTCCCACCAGGTGAAGAACAGTAGGGCCACCACTGGATTCACAGTAAAAGCAGTGAAGCTACAACATCCATCTTTTCAACCAGGGACACAGGTATGGGGCAGCAGAAAGCCAGGACACAGGAGCTTCACTGTAAGGTGTACATGCAAGGCTAAATTAATGCTACTCTATAAAGGGTATGTCTACATAAGCCACACTTGTGTTGCTGTTCAAATGGCAAGCCAAATCATAGATGTTTAGCAGTATGCAGCAAAGGTTTTAAAAATAACTCTGTGCATATGGAAACAAAATCAAATATTGCAGAAAACAGTTGTTAATAATGCCTGTATTTCTGCCTTTTTACATATATCTTTGTTCTGTAAAATCCCTGTTAGTGTAGAAATAGAAAATGCCTTTCACTGCGTTCTTCAACTGACACCTCCAATCTTTAGATACGTATTTGCAGACAGGTAACTGTTCTTAGAAGAACTAGCCATCATTTCAGCCACTTGGTAGCTCCTTTAACAGACAGTGTTATCTCATTTATTATTTACCAACATTTGTCAAATAGAGAAAAATCTTAAAAAAAAGACAATTTAAAAAACCTCAGTCATAAGCACTGCTAAGAGTGAGAGTGTAACAAAGGTCAGGAAGTACTTTATTTGAATTTTAAGATTGGCTTAAAAAGAATTCAATTTGGATAACAGTAGCAAAAAACCTCTGGGGCAGGAAAAGTGTATGTCAGAGCTGTCCAGCTGCCCAGAGATATTGCTGGCCTTTGCTCCCTTCCTGCCTCAATGAAGTGTTGCTGAACTCCAGGCCTAGCAGAAATCACATATAAAAAAGCTATATGCTCAACAGTCAGTGAAGTGACTACTGGAAATGAATCAACATTCATCATCTCACCATCTCTTTCCTCTTTGCTTTCAGCATCTGTGCTTCCCACCTTGTTCTTATTATCGCAAGCATATTCTTCTAGTTCCCTTCTCCACCTATTTCCTTTAACCTTATCTGATTTTTTAGCACATGACGATCCAAAAGGCACAATTTCTCAGTTTCCAATTCTGTTAAACCTCTCCCACTCTGTGCTTTCTGCCTCACATCCCTACAGAGTTATCACGGCATCACACTAAACATAGAGACAGTATTTCCTGGAGGTTTTCTGCAAGAGCCCTGTTAGCACTCAAAAACTTGGACTCCTTTTTAAAAAGTTTCTGCTAAGCTCACAATCCATTTGGGAACATGCTGTTAAACCTCTAACAACTCTGAAATAATAAAAGATGTTTTGCCACAAAGAGACTTCAAAAAATAGAAGTAAAACATTAGATTCTGATGTTACCGACTCCTATGTGCATACTTAATTTTAAGTGCATAATAGTCTTATTAACTCTACTGGGACTAGTACTGTGAATCAATTATGGACATTAGGCAATAATTTTTAAAAATAGTTTTACTGTGCCTCAGCATAAAATAATTCAGTTGTTCCCACTCTTCCCCAAGAGATTTCCATTTTTCCACTAACAAACACAGACAGCAGACACGATTGAAAATTTCGCTATCCCTCTCGAGTGAGAAGCATCACTATTGAGGCTGGTCTGGCAGGCAAGGTAAAAAGGCAGAGCACAGAGCCCATCAGACACTTGAAAAACAACGCCTTTGAATTACTCAGGTGATGCTGGCAAAGAAAGCCACAGCTTCTTACAGCCTTCATAGGACAATGCTAGTAAAACTTCTCCAAATTCACAATCATAACGTGCTCCCAGACAGCAGAGGTCTAGAAAGGGCAAGTCCTGTTTCTCTGCAGTGCTTCAGCCATTCTTTGTTAGGATTGAAAACAATCTCTTACAAAGTGAGTACAGAGCCTTCCCACTGCGTTCTGCTGCCTTCAAATCTTGCTGGGAAGGGCAGAGGAGAACATGGCAGTAGAGCCAGCCTGGGCAAAGAGCCTGAAAATCAAGTGGATGGGAGAAGAATGCTGCCTTTGGGCATGAAAGCTACTTTTGCACCTTCTGGTGGTTTGCAGCCAAGCTGAGAGGGAAAACATTAATGACTGACCCAATGTAGGGCAGACACAGAGTTTCTCTCCCACCAAAATGTCTCACTGGAGGGGAGAGGCAGAAGATATTGAAGAAGCACTGCACTGTTACACAGCTATGAGCAATGATGATATGCAATGAATCTGTAGTATTTACATAGGACAGTATAGGAGAGTATAATTTTTAGATTTTTTTCACTGGTTCCTAAGAATTAATCTTTTTTTCTTAAAAAAATCTCTAACTGGAGCTGTACAGTTAAGAAAGCTGCCTGTGTTTCAAAGTCTGGGATTTAATAAGGAATGCAGCTACAATGCCAGTATGTGCTAAACTTCTTTTCTTGTTACAATTTAATACATTGGACAGGTTTAATCTCCTTTAAATCAAACACTATAGAAAAGTAAGACTGAAATCTGATTTCAGAATGAAAACTGGCAAGCTATAACTAACTGGGCACTGTAATCACTGTGCAGCAAAGGGGATATCGAAATACAGTAACAATGTCTTTCTGCCCAACTGTCTTAGGTGAAATTGCAGATTTTGTTTATGCTCCTCTTTAGATCTGGTCCGTTCGGTGATGAAAACTCTCCAAAATATATTCCACAGCTTGCTAGTATTTCGCACTAATCAGGGAGTTTGTCAGCAGAGCTATTAACTATTGCTTTGGGAATCTGCAGGGGCTGGAGCATGCAGAGTGGTACTAACCAATGTTACAATGCCAAAACTGGGCAAACCTTCAAAGCTGGCTGTGCTGTTGCTCTGAGAAAGACTTTGGATTCTGTGATTCTAATAGAGATGGAAAGAAGCTATGAGGTCATCCAAGTCTTGCTCCTTGCCAAAAAAAGACTGTTCCCTGCAGTGCACTTTCGAGTGCTTTGTCTACTCCTGTTACAGTATTTCAAATGATGGGGCTTCTTCCACTTCCCTTCAGAGTTTATTTCTTAGCTGAATGTATTTCATAGTCAGGAACCTTTTTACTCTGCAATGCTTGGCACAAACTGTTCTTAGCTTCCTCTTGTTATTTCTAACTAGCTCTCCACGTCCAATTCAAAGGATTTTTTCCCACCGTCCCCTTTCTTTTTAAAAATAACTCAGCTAAAGAGTTTGCCTTTTACCCTAACACTTGGCCAAACTCCACATCTTGAACTTTCTTCTTTCCTTTATAGGCATTCCCACAAGCTGAGCCATGGTAACTGCCCTCCTCCTCCTTGCCAGTGTGCCAGAATCTTCTGCTGTTAGTCAGACTTGGGCACTGAAACACTGCACCTTCCATCATCTCAAGCTCTTATTTCCCTGTCTATCCTACTGACCCTTCCTCCTGTCTTGAGGAGTCTGTTCTCACACCATGTCACTTTGCAGCCATGCCAGCTTGGAAGTCCAGTGTTTTGGTTTCTTTAATACTAGCTATTTTGCACACTAATTTCTTTCAGTAGCTGTTTTGGGATGCTGCTGCTTTTGAAGACCTTCAGCAACAAAACCTAGAGGAAACCAGATAGGATGCAATGGAGGAAACCAGATAGGATGCGATGCACATATAATCTAATATATATTGAAAATACACTGTATATAAGTCCCCTCCTTGCCATAGCCTTTCCGTGGCAGAAAGAAACAGCCAATGGTCTCTTTGGTTTCATTCCAGCCCTATTTCTTAAGTTTTCCTGCTGATTGTCATCTTACATTAGAAGTTGAGCTTGTGGGGAAAACGTGGATATTTTCTTACCCTGCAAGAAACTGATGTTTTGACAATTTTTGTGTATTACACTGGAACAAAAAAGTCAAATATGGAAAGAAGCTGTAAACGGAATCTGAAAAAAAAAGAAGTTGCAGGTCAGAAAAAGAGGTTGTTTATGTTTAGTGTTTCAGGTTTTTTGTTTTGTTTTGAAATGTACTCTCCAAACTGAAAATGCTTTAACCACTATCATGAGCAAAAATTCAACAGTTAAAGTAGGGTGTTTTGGCCACTTTGAGAAATCTAACTTTTTCCTTAAGCTGAAAAAGATCCGTCAAATCTGACTCTTCTGTTTTCAACACAACGGTCTTTTCTGGTGAAAAAAGACAACCACTTAATCCATTAGAAATTTTAGCCAAAATCTAATTGTAAGGCATTTAATGCCAGAGAGCACATATGCTTTCATGTAGCTATATCCACAGCACAGTGGTTACCCAGTTCTGACTCAAATGGCTGGGAACTATTGCCATGAACTACTGCCATCATCAACACCTTTCAGATATATATTGCTGTCTAATGTTGAGATGGTGCCTGGGTAAGACTGATGGTGGGAAAGGGCTGAGACAGCCTGTTGTGATTTTCTTTAGTTAGAGGAAAGATGGGCACTGTAGGTAACAGCGGGATCCTGGACAGGGGTCAGGCATCTTTCACACTCAAGACATTCAGTGCAACTTCTCTTTAATCAAACAGTAAAATATTTCTACATAAACTATTCCAGAATTTACAAGTCAATGAGCTCGTTCTACCAAAAATGGAAATATGGATCAAAGAACATAAGCTCTGCCTTCTAGAATGACATACCCAGTTCAAATAGCCAGATCAGAAAAGGAGGAAAATGGCATAGCTGAACACTTAGGCTGAAGGAAAAATCTAGATAATGAAGAAGAGTTTCCCTGCATCATCCTGGTTTCCTCAGAGCAGTTTTCCTCCCATCACATGACAAATTCAGATAATGGATAAATACAACCGAGACTGAAAAAGGGAGTGTGGGATTGAGGCAAACTTTAGCCAACAAAATTAACAACCATTAAATCTTCTATATGTCTAGGAGATATTTTAATCCTGTTAATTCAATAATCAACAAGTTCAGTTAAAGAATTAGCATTAAATCACTTCCTTTAAGGTAAAGACTTTTCTTCACTATAAACCTAAATTACACTTCATGTCCCAAATTCCCTGAGGTCAAAAGCAAACAGCTTCTAATCCGTCAGATGGCTGAAGAAATAAGCAGAAAAGTTACACAAGGATCTAACACAGTTCAGAAAGTTGCAAAGGGATCACAATGAGGCAGAACTCTGGTTCACGAAGGGAATATTCAGAGCTTCAGAGATTAAAAAAGTAATAGGAATTTTAAGACATAAGACTATGGGAATACGTAAAAAACCTAAGCTATGTTTATGTCTGTTTTCAACCTTGGAGTACTTTAAAATGTTCAGGTTTCACTGTATGTGAACTACATTAAATTTCTTTAAATTAACTTTGCACATCATCTAAAGCACAACACACAACTATTTCAAGTGAATGCAGTGGACCAGGACTCTGGAGAATTTGGTGTCCCTCCTGGCCCTACCACACACCTGCAGTGAGCCATCAGGCACACCATCACCCTTCTCTGTGCTTCAGGTTCATATTTGCAAAAACAGGCATAATGCTGCTATCAGCTATTATCTTTTTATTTAGATTACAAACCTCCCAGGACACAGTGTTTATCACTAATTGTTTTTACAGCACTTTTCATAATCACAATTGTATTCTGATGATTCTGTTTAATGCAATAAGCTTTTTCTACTTCATAACACTTTATCTTCCCAGTTCTAATTGAGAAAAAGAGACTCCACCCATAGGGAAAACTTTCATTATAACAAACTGGGGATCTGAAAACATCCTCATCTAATCGAATTAGCTTATTTGTTGTTAATATACAATAGAAATAATTTTAGCTTCCCCAATGCAATATTCATATTCTACGTTCACACAATGTAACCAAAGGTGGAATTTCTGACATCAAGTCATTCTCTTTCACCTGTCCCCTTATCTTGCTACAACCTTCAAAATTCACACCACCAGCTGATTCACCCTGAATTTTGGGGGAAGAACTTGCAGAAAGTTCCCTCTCCTGAACAACCACCAGGGACATTTCCTGTGCATAGAAATCTTCAACACACGTAGCTAGTTTTTCAGTTTAATTAAAACTGCAGATTACCACTCTGAAGAAAAGGTCAGCGCTGCCAACAAGCAGCAGTGCCTTATACACCTGAAGGCACTGAAAATGGACTGTCCTTTTCACAGGCTTATTGGGAACCGTGGCTCAGCTTCACAAGACTCTTCACATAAGTAAGCTCATCTGCAAACAGACGCGTCTAGTATATGCAATAACAAGGATATGTGAGGCTTGAAGCAACATATTAAGAGGTATTGAAGAGAGCCATTTAAGAAGATATTACATTTCTAACCAAGTTAGTGACAGATCCTTATATAAATAAAGGATGCTTTTACTGTTTTTCAGAGCTCTCCTTCCCAACACTAACCATTCAGTATTCCTACAGACAGAGACTCCACTGATGACAGGAGCCAAATGAGTGCCTGAGGCTAGCAAAGCTGGAGCGGGTCTCAAAGGTGACAGAGGCCATTTCCCAGGAGTAACCACCAGCACAGCACCCTCTGCTGAATTATCTGTTGCAAAAAACTGTCAGTGTGTGGGACAGTAAAGGCCCGCAAAGGCTGGCAAGAGAAGAGGGGAAAGGAAAGAGGGATGGAAAGCACTTAGGAAGCTCCATCTCATAGCATACCACAGTCCATGGCTTGGTCTGCAGAAGCTACAAAGGCTCACTCCAAATTTTACATGTATTCATTAAGTATTTTTCCTTCAAAGCAGATGTCTCTATTGTGAAATGCACTGTAAGGTAGCAGTATGGGAAAGCAGCGCTTTTTCCTCCACTACTGAAACAGTAAATGTACTCTGTTGATTACTCTTGGCATTTTGAAATCATCACTGTTTAGTGCTACATTAGTAGTATATAGCATAATGAGGGAAAGAAAGCAAATTACACTTCAGAATACACTACCTGTACAAACCAAATACATAATAGATTTTATTTGTAAAGAAAATGGAAGAATGAAAAATGCATTTTCAAAGACATTCCTGTAACTGTATGGCTAGACTCAATGCAAACTCTGGGAGAGAGAAAGAAAGAAGTATGGGGAAAAAAAATAGGTTTTTTAACAAAACTTCCTCAGAAATGTGAGCAGTCAGCTTGCTTTATCAATTACCAGCTTCTGTAAGTAGCATGACTGAAAGAGAAGGACCTGTAACACCAAAGAAGCTCAGTATACTCTGAATGGGAGATCCCCTTTTTTTAACAGCATCAGACATTCTTCAGGAATAAAAATGTTGGCGTATTTTAATAAGCTGGAGTATTATTGGGAAATTCAAAACTGGTTTGTAAAAACAGAAAAAAATGGAACGACTTTCCATCTAGTTCTTTCACTTATGTTTGAAAAATGACATGCAAATGGCACTTGCAAACAACTACACAAATGTACAACTGCAGTACACCTACTTTCCAGGAAAGGTATGGCTTTTTGTTTTCCCTTTGTCTTTGTCTTACTTGGTACATGTGACACTATTCTCTTTCCCCTAAGCCCTCCAGGGAAATGTAACTGGAATTTCTTGATTTGTAGTTAAAGTATGCTAAACCACATCCTCTTTCAAAAACCACATTTAAAGCCAACTCTTATTGTCCTGTGCCACTAAAATCGTAATATTCTGATCCCTTGAAGATGACTTTATCAAGGAAGAAACAGACTTGTTTCAAGGGAGGAAATACTTCAAGAGCTAGTAATCTTGCCTTAGAAAGCACAGAAATTGCTTTGTAGGGCTCCCATCCCCCTAGTTTAGTCTCACAGCTCAGACAGATTGGGACAAGAGAGGGTGACTTCCCATCTGAAAGTTGTTGGATGTTTGACCCCTTCTGCCCTGCAACAGAAATTGCTCTATGCCTGGAAACATGAAGCATTTTTCAAAGCTCTTAAAATAAGTACATTTACAAATTTTGTTGTAACTCTGGATCCTCATACGTAAACAGTTCAATCCCTTAGATGATATTTACTCCTCTTCAGTTTCCCAGGTCATCAGCTTTATGCCTCATCACTTACTATCCAGCGCACAGAGGTTGAACAAGTCTCTTGGTTCGTCCCCTGACGCAGGCAGGAACAGCAAGACAGAACCTTTCCTCTACTCTAGAGAGACCAGGACTTCTCTAAGTAAGAATTGGAAGTGTTGATATGATGCTTATCAGCCCGAATTAACTTTTCTTTCTAGGAGATTTGTTTCCCTTAGATCAGAAACAGTGCCAAGGGGATTTTTGAGACAGCAGTGTTTGCACAGCAGAAACAAAACACAATGCTGCTAAAAGGCTAAGGCTGTATTTTCTTGTGAGCGAAAACATGAAGAACGTGGAGGGTTTTGCCAGTACCATGACAGCTTAAAATCACTAATGAAATTCTGCAAGTTAATGGGCAAAATGCCTAAAAGCCAGCTGTTTCTACAAAGACTCCTCAAAATAAAACTGCATTGTTAGTTATCATACTTAAAACTTTGAGGGACTTGGGTTTTATTTTAAATACCTCAGCCCCTCAACTGAGTTACCTCTTCTGCTGACTTCACGGGGGTGAAAATCTTTTAGTTCTTCCATGAAAAACCTGTTTCTGTGGTAACAGAAAAACCCCCGAAGAGCTAAAGCAACAGACAATATAAAAAAAAAAAGGCATGGGTGATGTGTGAAACTTGGAATTGGAGGCACACATACGAGAACATCCTCGAAACTCAGGATGACCGGAATGGCACTGCTGGAGGTATCAATTTGTAACTAAGCTTATTGTGTATAAAGCTCTGGTGGCTTTCTGAGGCCAATGACTTGTGAGGTCTATGTTTTGAACATTTCACCAGGTATACAGTACTTCAAACCTCAAAATACTCTACACACTTTACCTACTGAATCTCACTGCAAGGGAAAATGAGGCTGGGTGTCAAAGGGGGCAATAATAGATTTTAACTACCCCTTTGGACCCCACACAGAGCAAATAATTGAGGACTGGGATTTTCTGTAACCTGTGACCGGGCTCTGTACCCTGTAACCCATTACAAGAGCTAAAAATAGCACTGCTCTTGCTCCCCAGCACATCAGGGAGCACTCTTCAAAGTTTCTCTTTTGCTACCATAGGCAAATGGCTTTCAAGTATGATTAATCAATTAAAGTTTCACAAAAGGTAACTATTTTACTGTCACTTGCCATTAGCATGTCTCCTTCTCACTTATCTCCTCCCCAGTCTCTTTTCCCTACTACGTGACTATAGAATGGTTATCCTCCATGCTGCGACTGTGCTACAGAGCACTGCTGTGGCTACAGCTTAGATAATAATTTAGCTAAGTAGTTCTTTTGTCTGGTAACCCTACAATAAAGTATTTTTCAAGGTAGATGGAGTGGAAGTGTTTGAGAATTAGGAAAAAAGCTCCCGTGGCTTTGTTGCTTGGCATTACCCAAAACAATGTATACACAACATGTAAGTTTTAGTAAAATATGGAGGAGAAGGATAAACAATTGACAGCCAGAATAAAAGGCTATTTTTCTTTTCCTGCATGAAGTCTAAAATGCTGGAATATATTAAAATGAAGCCAAAGCCTTAAGTGATTCCTTTTGACAGAGCCTGCATTTGAGACTGGGCTCCGTGTATAAGCAATCTATAAAAATAAATCCTAAATAACTGTTTTCACATATCTTTGAAATGCTACAAGTGTTCCCTTCTTTTCTTGGGCAATGAGGTTCAGAATTTCCATCCCCTGAAATCACCTTTGTCAAGGAGACATGTCTGAGCAAGTCTGATGGAAATTCAGATATCTCTGAACACCCCCGAAGTCCAAAATGAACAGTAAGATTTAGCACAACATACAAAAGACTTCCTAAGAAATCAAGTCTGCTAATGACATATGTATATATAAGGGTCACTTATTTTTAAGAGATATACTAATTTGCATCACTCCAGGAACATGTCAGTGACCACATAAGAAGAGAAGATACCTATTTGTAGAGCTCTACAAACTGCTTGTTTAATAAATACAGAGGGTAATCAGATTAAAATAAATGTTCTAATGATGGAGTGGGAGTTTAAATGAGACACTATGGATACATGTTGAATGATAGCCAGACTAAAAAATTTGTAACTTGAAGCCAAATACATCTTGGTGCTTCTAGTCTATTTGGCAATATCCTACATCGTGATTTGGCTCCCTCTTTGGTGCCAGCTGCCTCACCATGTCTGTGACCAAGAAACTATCAAAGTAGCTCACCAATACATGTAGCTCAAAAGGAAATCTAGTAAACCACAAAAGGGTTAAATAAATTAAATTATCCGTTTTTCTAACCCTACTGAAAAAAATACAGACTTAACTAGATGAAATTGAGTAATTTAAATGATCATTTAATGCACCTATTATTTCACCAAAGGGAATACAGGAATTTAAAGACAGGATCAGAAGGATATAAGGGATAAGGATGCCTGCATTGTGAACAGTGTTTACTAACGCTGGTTGAAAGTCTTCATTCTTGCCCAGTTTCGTACAAAATGTGGATGTAGTTCAATAATCAGCTTGCATACAATTTGTAGTCAAAATAAGGGGAAACTGTCTATTACAAATGCATGCAAAATGGTATCAAAATCTTCATCAATACATATGTGACTTGATTAGTGGCTTTCTCCCCCTAGAAGTCTAAGCCTCCACTCCATTAGAGCTCATAAGTTGTCACTACCTGCTACTGAACAAGAAGACTAGCAACATTTTTACCTGCTTTTGGGGGTAGACCTAGACTGCAATGAATTTGTTTTCTTTTACTTTTTTGTCCTTTTAAAATAAACTCCGATATCAAAGTAGATCTTTCCTTGCCCCACTTAGTGCAGGACAGTGATTTTCATAACCTTTTTTTCTTTATGGATAAGGTTTTGCTATAGAAGACAATGTTAGGATGCAAGAGGATGTTTATCTTTACAGGATTTGCAGGAAGTTTCAACTTTAGGAGAAGATCAATGATCTCCCTCAGCCGTCACCAGATGGATTTTTCAGCTCACTAATTAAAACTTCTGCGGAAATCCTTTATATAACACTTTAAATATGAAAGATACAGAAACACAGAAAAAAAATTCCTATGTTAAAAATCTGAGCAAAAATTCAAAGCAGTCGAAATGTTTCAACATTTTGCATATTTTATTTCTTAGTCATACCAGCTTCATTTCAAATTTAAGGTAATGTCAAAATTTAAACTAGCAGGTTAAAACAGCAACATTTTGAAAACAGTTTTGAATTATTAAATAAAAATATGTTTTAGAATATTTGCAAATATATTGAAACATTTGAAAACCCAGCCTGACCTCCTGAAGAACACTTTTAAAACATATTTTTGCCCTGTCTATGTGAAAGGAAGACATTTTTTGGAATAAACATGGGGTCTATTCTCAGTTTGATGAAGGGGCTCCTTTTGCCAATAAATAATTTTTCTATGAATAACTAAGCTGCTGTTAAGAATGAAGAGGCTGTGAAATTTTAATGGTAATATCAGAGATGTATTTCTTTTTGGACATTTTTAATTTTGTAAACACATGAACATATTGTTTTAGAACATCCTGGATAAAATGGATACTTGGGCTTTAAATTTGCATCTTTACTGCTACAAAAGCATGAAAGTGTTATAAAAGCCAACATCTTTCAAATATTTGGTGTTTTGGTATGACGAGAAAAGGGTCTCTCCCTCTCTCTTATCTTCCAAACACTTCTCAGCTTTTAGCATATCTAGGCATCTCGTGCTTAACATCTGAAAAGCTTTCTGAGGAGAGCATGACTGGTCTAAAATGATGATGGAGTGATCTGAAAATCAGCAGTTTAGACAGCAGGAGAAGAATATGAATATATTTATTCTATTTCTTTTTTTTTTTTGGGGGGGGGGGGGGGGGGGGCAGGTGGGTAAAGTTATTTTCCCAGACGCAGCAGCAGAGAAACGCAGTCAACCACCAGACAGGGTGCTCAGGCCTGGAGTTTTGTTGCATCTGCTGTCCCTGCAGATGCACACAGGCACATTTACATGACCTGAGTTGCACCGTCAGCAACTGGGACCAGGCGTGCCGTGCCAGTGCAGCCTGCCGCGAGGCCAGTTCATGCATGGTGAAGCATTAATCCACCTATTTTGCCTACTGGAGCTGAGTTAACCTCTCTAAATTGCATTGCACTGCAGTGCAGGGGCATATCAGCCACTTGGTGCTAATTCAGGAGTCTTCTCCTGTTTTTTTATTAAACAGCCAAGGCAGGACTTGCCTGGTTTTGCTTACTCTTTCTTGGCCATCCTGAGGACACTGATCTAAGGACAGTCTGATCGATGAGATGCAGAGTACAACAATACTGATGTATTGTCACCAAAAGCAAGCCAGAGCTGTATACTCTTGCTATTAGGATGTTACTCAGTTTCCAAAAAGAGGTATTGAATGCCATTTGAGACAGCACAGGGTGCCTGGGACATCTCAACAGTGCTCTATGGGAGACCCTGCTGGAGTAGCTGTAGCACCTAAAACTGCTCCAGATGCTCAGAGCTAGGCAATCAAGCCTTTTCCCAGTACCATAACTGATGCCAGCCACTGATCAAGTGCTTGAACCCCTTGCCACAAGTTTCCTGAACCTCCAGGTGAGCCCAGTCCCAGGCATTTCCCTCAGCTGGCAACTATGGCCAGAGTTGCAGAGTCCCAGCAGCTAAACCATTGGGCTAGTGGCTCAAAACCACACAAAGGCACACACAGAAAGGTGTTTGAGAACATCCCACCTGACCTAAGAAGCAAACCATCCAAATCCATGGAGAGCTGGGGGGAAATGTCTAGTTTGGTCGACCGACCACCCCTAGAGCTCTACACAAATTGTACATAGCACAGGTATTTTTATTTCAACTCCCATTAACCAACCAACATTTTCATAAGCTGTGAAGTGTGCAAACACATAATTACCAGATGAGCTTGAAATAGTTGTATTAAACCTGATTATTAGTTTTTATAGATGTGCATAGGATTTGAGTAATCTCAAAGAGATGAACCATAGCTGCTTTTTGCAGCAACTAGGAAGTGTTATGAAAACACATGCCAAGAAAAAAAAAAAAAAAGTTCACTCTTTTTCACATTCTGGAAAATATCTTCTAAAATATAAAATAAGAAAAAAATTTTCTCACATTATGTGTACAATGTAAATTTTTCATATTGTTGGGGGACTGGCTGATCTGCAAAGACTTGGTGGGTTGTTACTATACAGTCTCACAGTTATGTACAGCAATCTTTCAGTTACTGTTAAGCAGTAGTGACATTCAGTTCCACTAAAATGGTCAGAAACAGCAAGTGTGAAGAGACTATGTCAAATAAAGTTGTTTTGTCCCCTAATTTATGACCTGTGAATCTATTTTAAATTCCACAGGATTGAGTAAATGAGGCACAGCTTTAATCCATCAAATTAAAATCGGTATTACCACAATCTGAGAAGCCAACTCTAAAGATTGTCTTCTTTCATGTTCTGTAGAACTAGTCACTAAATATACATTAAAACACTGCAAAATCTGATCTTGATAATGATGCCTACTTCTCAATGACATGCTAAGGCAGGGAAATAGTATACCCATGGTTTATGCAGTTTTTATGAAGAGTAAATTTTATTTCCTCTATATAAATATATACAAATTTATCTTTATTGTTTATAATTTTTATTAACTGTGACTGTTATGTTCTCTCTCTCTCTCTGCTTCTATATACTTCCCCTGCAATGAATATTCTATAAATTTCTTTCTCCTCTCAGAAAAAATAACTCCAATAAGGAATTAATCTACATTTGCGTTTTTCTTTCTCCTCTATAGCTGCAACTTTATTTTTAATGATTCATTAGCTCTTTCTCCTGCACTTGAATGATGCTTACACATATATATCTACATTGTGTTCAACTTAATCTTCAACTATCTCAGAGCTCTGAGATTAGAGCAAACCTATGGGTGAGTCTCAGCTTACTGTGTCTATTAAACATTTGATTTCCAAAGCTAGTCATGTAAGCTTCCTTCCTCATCAATACATAAAGAAAGGTACCTTAAAGGCCAATTCATCATATGTTGGTGCATGTCTGAGATAGCTGTGACACACTGGTGGTGTGCACACCTCTCCAGTGACCACAGAATGAGCCTAGGAGACCACTTCAGGTTGGATGAGGTCTGTCCTGGTCACAGTGTTTGCTGTGCAATTAGGTAAAGAAATGCTCCACTTCTCATTTCTTTTTTACAACATAAATCATTCAACTTCTCAAATAAATCTCCTTTCAAAAGTCCAATGCAGAGATAGTAGGCTCACATAACGATAACACCTTTTTACAAAAAAGGCCTTTTTTTGTCACTGGGTTGAGTATGAGCATGGGATGTGTCTACACAGTACCGCAATTGTTGGGCCAAGAAGACCAAGTGTTCTATGGCTGGGTTATGCAGACCGTAGTATCCAAAAGGACGGATCAAACATAAGCATTATTGTTGCTAACATTGTGTGCAAAAGGAATAAAGAAATGATGAGAGAGTCAACTATCTTGCAGTTCCTTTCTTCCACCTGCCAAACTCCTGTGCTACAAGAAAATATCTGTATGTGTACCTGACTTAACTATCCAGAGGATAATTTGGGCCTGCAGTGCTAAGCTGGTCACTTTGATATAGTCAAAGTTGGTATTCACCTAAGCGGAACAAATTCTCTGTTAAGCAGTGCTGGTTTTGGCTGGGATAGAGTTAATTTTCTTCATAGTAGCTAGTGTGGGGCTATGTTTTGGATTTGTGCTGAAAACAGTGTTGATACCACAGGGATGTTTTCATTACTGCTGAGCAGTGCTTACCCAGAGCCAAGGCCTTTTCTGCTTCTCACCCCACCCCACCAGCGAGGAGGCTGGGGGGGCACAAGGAGTTGGGAGGGGACACAGCTGGGACAGCTGACCTCCACTGACCAAAGGGATATCCCAGACCATACGGCGTCATGCTCAGTATATAAAGCTGGGGGAAGAAGAAGGAAGGGGGGGACATTCGGAGTGATGGCGTTTGTCTTCCCAAGTCCCCGTCAGGCGTGATGGAGCCCTGCTGTCCTGGAGATGGCTGAACACCTGCCTGCCCATGGGATGTGGGGAATGAAGTCCGTGTTTTGCTTTGCTTGTGTGTATGGCTTTTGCTTTACCTATTAAACTGCCTTTATGTCAGCTCACAAGTTTTCTCACTTTTACTTTTCTGATTCTCTCCCACATCCTGCCATGGGGGGAGTGAGCGAGCAGCTGCATTGGTGCTTAGTGGCTGGCTGCAGTTAAACCACAACATAAGCTTTTAAGAAGGATGAAAGAAAAAGAACAACAACAACAACAAAAAAGCCCTATTTGGATGATGTTTTAGAGGAACCAGAACTGGTGAACACTGTCAATTAAATGTTCACCTTTTCCAGAGTTAATAGAAAACTTTTTGTTAAAATTTTGTAAAGAGACTACCTGCTAGCCTTTTGTCCAGAGTATTGGAAAACTTAAATATATATGCATGGGTATTTTCTAAAATTACATCTAAAATCACAAGTCTCCCTCCAACCATACGATTTCAGACATCCTCTTAATACCGCTAGTGGTAAATTTTAGTTCTCCCTTCTTGTGTATGTATCTAACATTAAAGACAGAACTAGAAAATACACACAGTTACAGAATGTGGTTGCTCACAATGGCTGAAGTCAATAATCCATTTCCTCATAGTCTTGCAGCATTAAGAATTGCAGCAAAATGCCCCCATGGTCTCCCCACTGGCTAACAGCTGCCAACCCAGGAGAAACACCTCTGTGAAGCTAAGAGGCCCAACGGGACTCCATTTCTTAGGGAACAGCTAGGTCCTGGATACAAGTGTCATGAAATTCTGAAGGCAAGAAAAGCAGGGAATCTTGGAAGTCATTGCAGTGATGATGTCAGATGCTTCAGTTTTATCAATGGTAAAATTAATTAACCAACTAATAAAAATGTCTATATCTGCTTGCTGGTAGGAGTTAGCACAAATTATTTATGAGGATTACAAAGGTTTTCAGGGACCTGAGGTGTGCTGAAGTAGCTTTCTCGATAGAAACTCTGTTAATTGTGTGTATTAGAGAAAAAGAAAAAGGTGGTTCCGACCTGTCATGCCTCAGTGCCCTCATATCAACATACACTGTGGTGGGATCTGGTCCAGATGTTCCCTGTGAACAACAACATCAGCTAATCAGAACCTGAAGGCTGGGAGGAGAAAAGAGTTTTACCCCCCAAATAACCGAACGTCCACTTCACTGCTAATTATGCTAATCAAACGACAAGTTATATTTAAGCTATTCATCAAACAAAGCTCAGCTTTACAGAATCAGAAAGAGCACTAGAAAACATACCTACCGTCAGGAACTTGTTACCTTGGGGTTCGGAAAAACATCGAGCGGCCATATTACTTAACCAAACACGTGTCAACATAGGTTTTATTTGCTACAGAAGGCCAAGTAATCAGCACGTGGATACATACAAAAAATGTTAAACACATTTTGCCATATAAAGGAACGCGGAAATTGCTGAGGAGACACAGTTTAATGGCAGAAGCACATGGTCAGGAATGTGAAGCATGGTTTACTGATAGTCTTCCATACATGCAACAGAGAATATACTTGAAGCTAAAGATAGTAAAGGTAGCACGCATGACATGAACCAATGTGGACCGAAGGTCTGTAAGCAATTATTCTGTTCCTTTTCAGTCTTCCACTGCATAATTTAAATCCTTGCTTTGTGTCACAATATTTAGTTACTTGAAAAGCAGTAGACTAATTTTAGTTTCCTTTCATGCAGAGATGATACAGTCTTTTAGGCCTTTCCACCCACAGTTTTGCTGCAGTTTTGTAACCTGCAATGATCTTTCCTTATCTGAAACTTCAAACTCATCACCAATGAACATCATGTGAATTCTTAATGCTCTAGTCTACAGCTCTTTTCTCTGCTGCATACCTCACATCACTGCTAAGCAGAAAGCTAGAAGAAAAGCAAAACTTCATTTTGGAACACTGGAACTTTGGAAATTTTATTTTCAGCAGATAAATTCACCTAATCCTGGAAATCTACAGGTGCAGGAACTCTTTTATCAGTTATTTAGATGTTTACTACTTAAAACATCAGGCAACATCAACTCCCAGTGATTTCTGTCCCATTTGGGATATATTATAGAGTATAATTCTTCACATTAGGAATGTCTAGGGCTAAATTTTGCATTTCTGCAATGCTGGGTGGTAGTTCTACAATTTGTTGAGCACAGAAAATTGTGATGGAGTTCCACAAATAGATAATTTCTGTAACTAAAGGGGAAAAGAGTTACCACTACCAATTGATACTTACTGTACAGATACTGATAGTGACCCACCACCAGAGGAGAAAAAGAGTAATAGAGCTGCACATGCATGTTAGCCTCTTTAGCTTGTTATACACAATACAAGATACAATATCCTTTCTAGCTATTAACGACATGATTTTCAGTCTACTAGTAAACTCAGCAGTGTAACAGACTAGTGCTGAGTGGAGAACTTCTTTGAAATATATGCAATGTTGAAAAAAAAACCAAAACCAAGGAAAAATTGATTCTTTTTAAAAAAAAAACCTAAACCTGAATTGATTTATAAAACAATGGAAACAGTCAAGTTTGAAAATCAAAGACAATCACTATGGTATTTGTTATTTTCAGTGTGAATGAAATTGTTACAACAGACAGCTAATATTTGATGAAACCTGCATCCAGATAAAGCTATACTGGACTTGTTTATAATTTCATAGAAGGATCTGAAAATCCCCAAATCTCCAGACTCAATTTCTAGTCTGTCCCACTGTTGGAAGCTGATAGGTGGGTATTGAGGGAACATGAAAATCCCCTACCTGCTCGGCCAGCTTCCCCAGCCTGTGAGGCTATAGCAGCAGGAATAGCAGGGATGAGGGAGAGAAGGAAAGAAGGTAACACAAGACGAAAATAATAATAAAAAAATGGGAATGAAGGGTGGGAGAAAAAAAAGAGGAGAATGCAAAAAGCAGGGAGTAAAATAAAAAGAAAAACAATGTCAAATACAGGAATCTTACAAATTAACCATTATACCATTAAAGGTTAAAAAAAGTAAAAAATGAGGTGTCAACATTTTAGTAGAGCAACAGAAGAGACAGCTGTAGACTGCTAACCTTGGACAAACAGACTTAAATGGTTTTAGGACACTACAGACAACGTTGTTAGTGGAAAACATGTGTCTAGTATACTGATTTTTTTTTTTGGTTTTGGTGAAGAAGTCAGTAAATATTATGGCCCTGCTATTTTAATGCACATCCATTAAGACAGGGGTTCCAGGTCTACCATTTCACTACTAAAAGAAGTTTGTAAGCGATGTCCTCTGGAAATCAAAAGTAAGCTCACTTTTTAGAAAAAAAAAAAAATTAGTATACAATGGAGAAAGATACTTACACCTTGTTTCATACAGATTAACCTGCTCCTAAAGTGAAATAAAAACAAAGCTTCGCGCACAACCTAATTACTAGAAGACCATAACTAAATGGAGTAACTTCATAGTTCAATAATTCTTCATTCCTAGTCTATTTTGCTCTGATAAACAGTGTAAATCATATAAATAACAGTAAAACTAAAAGCCAGTAGAAACCCATCAGTTCTCCAACATGATCTATAACGCAGCAAAGAGACAACACAGAGCTGCTACTGTCACGTGGAGCATCTAACACCAGATGGCTACAGTGGGACTTGCCCTACAACTTGTGAAAATAAACAGCTCTGAGAGCATTGGTGTCCCACATCCCTCTCATCAAACTTCTGAATTCCAGCAAAGTTAAAGACTACAGCAGCATCTTAAAACAGGTTTATTTTGGATGCAGGGCAAGATGAAGCATTTAAAAAAATAGGATGGATCTGTTATTACATTGCTGCCCCAAAATGGAAATATTACTAATAATACAGGTTGAACACTGCAGTGTAACTGCAAGAAAGCAGGAGAATTGGTGAAATCCATCAGTTATATAATTCATTGCCTGTGACTTTACTGCAGGTCCAGGACTTTGAGAGTACCGCAGCCTCATATGGCTTTTAACTAAGGAAGGGCTTGAAAAACAGCAGTTGAACTCTCAGCACTGTCCTTCTGTGGCCAGCTGCAGCTAAGAAACTCTGAAAGTGTTTCAAAAGAAGCAGAGTCTTAGTCAAGATCAGAGTGACTGACTCAATTCATCTGTGCACATTTATTTTGCGAGACTGAGATAGGAACATGTGTAATGCTGGTAACAGGAAAAAACCAACATGACTTCTGTTGTATTTGATACTTACTAAGGACATGCCAGGTAGCGTTCAAGGAAATAAAATGGGCTAAATACCATTTTCTGTCTGAAAAAGGGTACATCATAAGTCACATGCCTTGGACTAAATGCACCTCCAGCCGATGCATAGGCTGCCACCAGTGAACCACCCCTGGTCTGTGCAAACCTCTGCAACATGCCAGGCTTTTATTCTCTGGGAAACCATTGCAGGTCAAAACTGCACAGAGGACTACCCCAGCAAGTCAGCAGTAGGGATGATCATGTCCCAGCACTCGGCCCATACCTAATTTCCACTGAAGTCAAAGGCCAAGCTGCACGCTCTCCCCTGCTTCCCCAGAGTTAAAACCCAGGAACTAGGCAATCAGAAGTCTAAAGAATTTTAAAATAACTGCTGTTTTGTTTTGTTTTGTTTTGCTATCTAAGGATGTGGCCTCAATGTTTACTCTGAGTCTACTTCTGCTCCAGTGATGCTCAGAAATGGGATTTTTAATGTACACTTAATCTCACATAAGCAAGCACAGCAGCTGGAGCTGTGAAAAGAACTTCATGGCATGACTCATAGTAAAGGTGGGAAAACACAGAATCTGAGGCAACTCACCCAGAGCTGTACTAGAGTGCTAAGTGTGAATCATACCTCTGATAAACTGCATGGTTTCCTGTTGCAGTCTTCGCAGAGCTATGCCTTATTACTTTTAGTATCGAAGATTCTCAAAAAGTGTGATCTATCACTAAGTAAAAAGAAGCATTGACTTTAATCTGTAAATTTACTAACAAAGTTCCCTCTGCTAGACAGTGAGGGAAGGATTCATTTCATATAACTTCAACCATCAAAGAAGAAAGTGTGCAGCATAAGGTAGGAAGTATCTCCCGATGGTGATGAATTCCATCCTAAGATGGGCACCTGAAATAGGCTGAATGAAGCTCTCTCTTGAAATATTACTTTGATTCTACTGACTACAGATGGATATTGGATAACTCACTTAACCTTGCCGTCTAACTTAGAGGTGACATAAAAGAAGCAAGATGAATCCTGCTCTCATGCTCTAGCTTGGGCAGATTTGTTAGTACATTTTCAGGGTTAACTAAGGAAAACGAACAACTTCTAGAAGTTTTTCCTCAACTGAAATTGAGTAGCAGGTTGAATAAAATGAAAATATTTATTTCAAGTTTTTAAATGGAAATTAGCTAAAATCCTAGAGAACCATCTGTGCTGTTGTAAGAAACAGGCTACTTTTCATATCTATTTTCCTCTCTCTCTTGAGAATGCTAAGATGCTAGTTAATGAGAATTAAAATATGCTAGATGCAATTTTTTCATCTCAGAAATCCCTGGACCATTATCTGTGACTATATAGCCATAAAAGGTCAGACATTAATGGTATTTAAGTGCCTAAAGATGGAGAGAATTATTTATTTTCAAAAGCACACCTCTAAAAATCTAGTCCAAAATGACTACATCAAAAGAAACATAGTAAATTCGCTCTGAATTTGAGAGGAAATGAATACAAATGACAATGCATTAGTCTGTCAGTGATCTTAATCCTGAAATTAAGATCATTTGGTAGACTAAGGCTCTTTTGTACCAAAGGAATTATCACAATGATTTCCTTTTTAAGGTAATCTTTAATAAAAGGTCAAATTCTGCTATGAAGTTTTTATACACACACACAGAGACACACACACATACATGTACATACACCACCACCCCACCCTTCTTTCTGGAGGGGGGAACAACAGTAGATGCTTTTTGAAAAAATCAGGATACCTTCCCCTTTAAACACCTGAGTCTTAAATTTGTCCAAAAAATTGGAAATTAAGTGAAGAAGGTATCAAAGATCACATTCAAGTTGTGTTAGAGGCAGCCTATGGAGAAGAAAACCTGCATAGGCTTTTTTGCTGGTAAGGGTCAATAGTTGAATATTGAGATATGTTTAGAAAGGTGATTAGTAGATACATATTTTAGAAAGACCGTAGGATAGGCTGGATCACAGTTATCTCTGTGGAAGATGGTGTTCCAGAAACCACACACTGATCTCATGGATGACACAACTTGGAAGAAAAAAAGCAAAGGCAGATGCTACTGACTCAAACATCTTTAGAAGTATTTTTATGCAGTGTGAAGAATCCAGAAATCATGACCCATTTCTGGAACATATTAAAGACAATGTTAATTTCAGGAACACTGTTGATCAAGGATTAAAATTCATTCTGTTCCTCAGCCCAGAAAACAGAATAACCCACAAGCTATTCTGGAATATCACTAGCCATAAATTTCCAGACAGTTTTGAAAGAGCATTCAGTCTAACTCAGTATCCAGTCTTTGGCAATGTCTACTACCAGATGCTTCAAAAGATGCAATCCTGTATCTTTATATTCTCTATTAAAATGACATGTTTTGTAGTGATGCTTTTAAGTAACACCTTTAGTAATTTTTTAAACCCCTTTAAAACTTGCCAAATTACCCTTGGCTTAAATGCTTCAAAAACCATTCCACTTGGAAGGGTAACATTACTAAATATAGCCTGTCCTGAAATGGCTTTTCTTCATTCCAGCCACACCACTCTTTAGACAGTGTATGGCTTTTAGTTTGTCCTACGAACTGAGATGCAACATCTTACTAGAACTCCGTGAAGCCTGACACTAAGCTCTGTGATCAGCCAGGCTGTTAATCACCTCACTCAAGACTCTCATTCTGTGCTGTTTTTAAATTCAAAGTCAGTATCAATAATAACATTCCTTCAGAGAGCTATCCACTTTTACAGTTTGATTCAATAACTCTTTCAAGAATTTCTGTAAAGAACCATCTAAGAAGCAAAGTTCAGCTAAGGAGTTAACACAATCAAAAGGCAGATATACACAGTCAAGCAAAAATCCAGCCAAACTCCATGCTGATTAGGACTTCCAGTTCCTCTGAGTGTATTCAGCTTTCCTGCACGTTTGTAGTGGGTTGACCCACCAGCAGCGAAGTACCCACCCAGCCGCTTGCTCACTCCCCTCTCAGCAGGACAGGGGAGAGCACAGGAAGAGCAAAAGTGAGAAAACCCATGGGTCAAGATGAAGACAGTTTAATTGAAGGAAAGAGGAAAAAACCCTAAGCGATGCAAAAGCAATCCCTCATCACCTCCCACAAGCAGAACGATGCCAAGCCAGTCTCTGAGCAATGGCTACTTTGGAAGACCAAGTCCCCCTTTTTTAATGCTGAGCATGATATTGTATGGTATGGGATATCCCAGATCAGCTTGGGACAGCTTTCCTGGCTGTGTCTCCTCCCAGCCTCTTGCTGTCCCCCAGCCTACCCGTTGTGGGCAGTGGGGTGGTGGTGCAGTGGGCAGACTGAGAAATGGGGAAAGCCTTGATGCTGTGCAGCACTGTTTAGCAATAGCTAAACCCAGCAATAGCTAAACCACCGGTGTGCTGTCAACACCGTTTCAGTCACAAATCCAAAACACAGCTCTATATGGGCTGCTATGAGAAAAGTTAACTCCATCCCAGCAGACCTAGTACAATATTACTTCCAATGAGGCATACTTGGGCACTGAACCTGGCTTACTGCTGCTTAGTGTTATTCCCTGGTTTTATTATTTGTCCTGAACAAATGACTTATCTTGTAAGTGAAACAGCCACCATGAACAGTCCAGAGATCACTGCAAACCTGAAGCGGAGATTTTCATTAGTGGCAAGCAAACTTCTGCAGCTAAAATGTCCTTGTTATCTACAGCATCCTTCATGTCTGGTCCCTCCATGGACCAGAGGCCAGAGAAGTTCAGTTATTTTTCAGAAGTAGCTCCACCACAGCTGCAGGGTGGAGCTGTTGGGCCCCATTCTGATCCGTTGGGAAAGTCACAGCAGTTGGCCATGAAGGTATGCCATCATTTCCCTCCTTCGCCTCCTCCCATGGGCACTTCAAAATGGCTAAAGATACAGGAGCAAATTAGAAAACTATTGTTACCAAGTAACCAGCTCAACTCTTTCTCCAGTTTTCCCTTTCTATTCGAGGGAAAGTAGTGTCCTTGCTGCCTGCTGTGCCCCTCCCAGCGAAGTGTTTGGCTTGACTGGGTTGCTGACTGGGAAAGCACACTGAGCTGCACCTGCTAACTGGCCTAAACTGGTACCATCCAAATTGTACTGTCTCAGGTGGCAGTGCCTAAAGATATCCTAGATGTTTTCTGAGTTGTTCTCTCTGCCTTGTCATCACCCAGGGCTCTAGATATGGAAAAGGAAACAAAACTGCCTGTATTCTTGCAAAGAAATATTCAGTAGAAGAGATTTCAAAACCTCAGTCAGTACTTTTTGTATCAAATCCATGACAGAAATGTGGGGGAAGATGCTGCTTGAGTTCATAGATGTTTCTAACCTACAAGATGTATTTTTCTCACAAGACTACTTATTAAGTTTTATCAGGGTGAAACTGTTTTGAAGCATTTAAGTGCTGCTTTTGAGACTACAAGAGATTTTCTTCAACTCTTATTTCTGGAGAATATTTATGGCAGCAATTACAGAATGTCAAACTAAAGAACTCTACCTCTGGGACACAGAACTACTTTTAACCCTGCCCAGCTTTGCCTTGTCATATGTTTGATAGTAATAATTAAAGTCACCCTAGGCTGAAGGGGTACTTTGCTGGTAGTGAGAGAGGAAGCAAGCAGTACTGGAGATGTGGCATACCTCCTGTGTTCATATTGTGGTAACATGCTGAACTACAAGGTCATGTTTAGCCAAGGTCTGATGAAAGCCAGGATTCTTTAGTGATGTTGAACAGGGCAAGAGGCTAAGGCAGGCATAATGCACAGACATACTGGTCTGTGCTGAACCCATAACCTGTATTTGTCACATTTTTCTGATAAAATAAAAAATCTTCACATTTACAATCAGGAAAAGAACAGCAAATGCCTTATTTGCAGTGTCACTGAGAAGATCTGTTCTGGTTTCCACACCTAAGCAATTATGCATGTTACATGCACGAGAAAGCCTTTAATGTAAACTAGGGGTAACTGCCAGATTTGAAATGTGGGATGACCATATAGAGTACAGACAAGTTCTACTGGGGAGACAGTGACTTTGAAGAGGTTGGAGACATGGTAGGTGACCAAATGGATATGGAGCTCCCAGCCAATGCAGCTGCCAATGTGGAAGATGATTCTTGTATTATTTAAAAAGATTATTAAGTCAGAAGTCGTATTATATCTGCGTAGGACACCTGTGGCATTAGTACAGGAATAATATGTGAAGTTCTGATATCAGATGTGAAGAACAGAAAGAGATCAGGAGTCATAGAAATGAGACACAGATCAGGAAAGCAAGTCTTAAGATTCTTTATCTATTTATCAAAGACTAAGATGTGTATTAGAGTCATGATAGAAATGAGATTCTTTATTCTAGATTAGAAAAATATAATAAAATATGGCTGAATCTAATGCCAGATAAATTTAAACTAAAAATAAGGCAAAATCAATTAAAAATTGAACAGCTTACAAAAATGCAAGTTAATTTTCATCACTCAAATTCCTCGAAGATAAAATAATATACTGCAGATCAACCTAAAACTATTTGCTTGGTGTAGTTATCATTGCGTGAAAACCCAGAAATTCAGAAATTCAGACCAGATAGCTACAGTGCTCCATCTGTCCTTAAAATCATGACTCAATAAAGATTCCTGGAGAATGCAAGTTAAATCCTATATTACCCCTAGATACTTTCTCCTGATTAGTGGATCAAAACAGAATGAAAGAGATGTAGCAAAATAATTTTCCATTGTAAGCAATAAACTGTGTGCAGAAAATATCTATCTAGTTAATTAAGTAACGGTTGGGATTATTTTATAAACAGAAGGAATCCATTTCGTAACATTCTAAAGTAAGAACTTGGAAACCGGATTCTACATTACATGACTAAATACTATTTTCGGAGTACAGAGGATGCATTCTGTCACTACCATGCGCCATGCGCTTTTCTGAATTACTGTATTCATAGGCAGAATAAATGATATGATTGCAACATGAAAGGGATGAATAGTTGACAAAGTAACAGAAATTTACTACCTGTATATGCAAGAACATTAAGTACCACATGCATTTTCTTAGTATGTCTACAACTGAGCAGCCAAAGGAAATATAATGAATGCTTCTTACTGAAAACCATTTTCTTAAAACAACTCTGAGCTTAAGGAGTGAAAAATCTTACCTGCAAACATATTGCCAGGTTAACTCTACAGCCAAGTGATGTGCTGACAGCTCGTGGATGGAGACCAAGGTCTTTAAATAATTTTGAAAATGACTGAGTAAGAGCTATCCGAGGTCTTTCTTCAGCCACTACTACACATGTCCGTACACGTGAAAGGTCCAGTCCCCTTGCCTAAAAAGAAGTTAAAATGTAACAAAGGCCACAAATGGGCAGATTTAATAAAAAAAATTAGTAGTACATAAGTGTATTATGTAGGAATAGCAGAATAGAGGCTAAGGTGCCGGTATAATTTCTATCTTTCCTGGAGGCTGGATGGCCAGATGATAGTCTAATAGCTGGAGAAGAGCAGATACACTTGCTTGTCATCTCAACGTTAGCATGTAGGAAGAGATGGGTATGCTAATTCTGAAGGGAGGAAATGCTATTTCCCAATATTAATTCAGAAAGCCAGTGAATAATAGCAAACAGGAAGCAGTGTCTAGCCTTGGAAAAACTGATTAGGAAATTACTAAGCGAGGACGGTAAGGGCTGGAGACATCATAAATATCAGTATCCCAAGATCTAATTTATTTCAGTAGCTTAGTGGAAAATCTAGATGATTTCAGAAACGTAACTGGCAACCTGGCTTTTAATTTTTGGGAAAAAAGAAGATCTCCCCCCCCCCCCCGCCCGCTAAAATGAGGACAATCCAGTTAAAACAATACAGTACTTTTAAGTATTTGATTATTTAACTACAGGGGCCAAAACCAAACTAGTACTTCATATAATCAGAGAATTCATAAAACATAATATACAATGTAATACTCCTTGGGCCTCTTGGACATTTACACCTCTGTTTTCCAACACTTGCCTATCAACACGGGCTGCAACACAGATCAGAAAGCTTAGGTAAATAAAAGCCTTTCCTTGATGTTTAAAAGCCTTGTGATCTGAAAAAGAATGACTGATATTCATATATAGCCTTTGGCAAAGAATAACATGGGTTCTGTGGAAGCTGCCCTTGCCCTCTGATGGTTTTCTCCTCACTGCAGACATTTAGCACAGCTGTTCATGGCAGGGAAGGTTCTCAAACACCACCGTGCAGACGACAGGTTGTGCAGGATGGCAGAATTACTCACCTTCAGCGACTCTGTTTGTGAACCAAGTCCCTTAGTACAAAGCTCCATGACCGAATAGGAACAAAACGTGTCTCTCACTTTGTACTGACTCACGGCAAGAAGCCACAAAGCGGGATTGGTCTCCAGTTCTGAGGGAGGAATCAAAATAGACTGGTGTCCTGAATAAACGCTGTAAAGACACAAGATTCGTTAACGCACGCTAAACGCCTGTGTCCGCAGGTGTTTACAAGCTATAGGGTACGAGAATAAAAAGTTCATCACAGCACTGGATGAACCATGTAATAATGTTACAGTGCTCTACAGGTCCAGTAGTTTAACATGAAGTTTAACTCTGTTTTTTGCTATGCCTTCAGGTCTCTCAGGAATCATGAGGAATGCAGACAGAATATGCTCCTAAAATACTCATTTACTCAAAATGCCCCTGGACTTTGCTGTTAGATACCAAAGAGAGCAAAATATCTCGGTTATTAATGGTGCTAATAAACAGTATTATAATATCAACAAAAATTATGTGTTGCTGACAAATAATTAAGATTGAGTAATTACCATTTTAAGATACCTTGATTAAAAGAGTACTTGATTGCTTAATATGGAAATAACCTCTCTCCTGCTGAGGCAAGCAAGAGGTTTGCAATCATTTTCAAGGGAGTAAATCTGGCCCCAATTTAACAATCCTTGTTGCTTTAAATTTCTTCTGTGAAAGTTTTATGAACTTTTAAAACCCAAATATACTACATCTCTTGTTTACTGGATACCCAGTGAGTGTAAGTATTGAGAAAAGACACTTATCAGGGTCCCTGAAGGAAACAATTATGACAGAGCTAATTTCTCTGGTACCAAGATTCTCCCCAAGGAAAAAAATTATTCCCAATTTGATGTCTTTATTTCCCATAGGTCCTATGTTGTTCACTCATCTCAGACAGGCAGATTTACCATCAGTTTTACAGTCCCCTCACATCTTAATTTGTGATTTGTAGATATTTCAAATTGGAACGGTCATATCATAAAACCCCCAAATCACAGTTCTGAGAAAGGACCATAAAGCCTCAGAGATTTATGATGCACATGAGAGAAATTAATTTCTGACTTGAAAACTTGAAATGCCAGCTTGGTAAAGTAAAGCTGAGGTTTTCAAATCCAAGTGCCCGAGGTAAGACATGAAATGGAACTTTATTTTCAGGAATACGAACATCTCTGTAACATTTGACATTAGGAAGAAGATACACACTTTTAGTATTCTTGAAGATGGGCTGCTCACACAGGTTCCCTCCTCAGTGAGTGAGTGCCCGCACTCCCCCCAAACCCAGATGAGAGTGCTTTCAAAAGCTGTGCAACTTAGAACAAGGTTTGTGGGACCTGGATGTCTTTACTTGGTATGATAAAGGCATAAAAGTTATACAAGTCCAGCCACAATGGCAGTTAATAATCCAAATAGCTTAGGTCTCTGCTGGAGTATGAGCCAGAGGATGTCATGGAATATGTACGAACTACAGTTCGAATAATTTCATTCATCATACAGTAAAAATTTTATCTTTGACTGCTTGTCCACATTTACGCCACTCTTGATGATTCATGACCAGTGACTTGCCACGAAGCGATGTGTTCTCGGATATGGCTGACATAACGACTATAGCACAGAACGGTCAAATGAAGCATTATGCTTTTATGTTGCTTTTATGGAATCAGAATAAAGTATGACCGAACCCCGAGCATGTGCTTCATAGACACATGACAAGAGAGTTGGCAAACTTACCCAAGCCTGAAAGGAGTATGCCCTGAGCTCAAGTGACAGATCAAACCCACCTAGAGAGTAGCAACAGTTTTTACTTCACTCTTTCTCAGCCAATTCTATTAAGTTTTTCAGAGAAAACCAAAAGGTCTTAGTTCTTCGCAAATTTAAGGTTAGGGCCCCACAAACAATCAAGGTGTGTGATCTGTCTGGTAAATACATAATTCGTACAAACAGGAAGCTGTAATCACTCGAGTAAGAACCTGGGATGGGCTCCAATCTGTATGATTACAGTATACAGAAATTGAGCATCAAACCCTTCCCCCTGTCCCTGAACTCCTCTAGTTGATACAACCAATATCAGAAGAAAAAAAATCTGCTCAATAATAAAGAAACTGCTGGGGTCAAATGTGGGAGAATTATTAGTCAGAACCACATTAAGATCCCTCAAGTGCCACTTACTCAACTGAGCAGAACATCCCAAATTAAAACAAAACCAGAAGAATCCCTGTACTGAGAAATGCCCACACAAACTCCATAGTAATAAAGGAAGAAAAAGCTGCATTGCTTTCAGTACAAGAACAGAAAATTGATTCCAAGTGCATTTAACCAGGAGATAGTCCAAAATGGTGAAATTTGGGAATACAAAAGTACACCAAAGACAAATCTTTTCTGGCTTAGCAACACTAATGAGTGGGGGTGAACTGTTTCCCTCTCTTGATCAACTTGTGCTGAACAAGTAAGAAAGATACTTGTGTTTGCTCTTAACCTCCCACCAACAGCCATGCGGCAAAGCATGATTTGGATGCAAAATAAACCCATCTTCTCCAGACTGAGGGTAACAAACACTCATGGTAAGACTTTGACTAAAAAAATGACTCTGATTAGACAGAAATAAATGAAGATGTTGGTAGTACCTTTTCTGAGTTTTCTAATGCCTCAGAAATACTGAGGAGTTCAGAATTAAACTGCAGAGCAGCAGGAAATATCTAGCAGGAAGGAAACTTTGTTTCCTCAGACATAGGCTGCTCTTGTCTACAGTACATAAACCTACAGAAGGATTATACTATGCCTGGGAACTTGATGACCAACACAGGCTTTGCCTACCGAGCTGTGGTTTAATAACCCATGCATATAATATGATTTGCTAGAGCAGTTAGTGGAGCTAGGAGAAGAACTACGAAGACATATTTCTGGTGCAAATGTGCCAGTTCCACAGCTGAAGTGGTTTATGCAGCACCTGGTCACCATGATGTCAGTCACAACTTGGCTCACCTCCCTGAATCAATCTCAGAAACATTACACAGGTTTTGTGAATCACTCCAAGCAACAAAACATTCCTGGTAGCCACATATCCTTGCAAATTTGCAGACTTTATATTTCCATGTTACCCCCGAGAAGCTGTTATGTCACCAGTGTTTTGGTGGAGAGAAGCTGAGAAAAAAAAAGATACTCTTTTGTATGGCTGGTTGAAACATTTCTACTGTGCCGGTGGTTTGAAATCACTGTGAGATGTTAGAGGTTGTTTGCTTAGTACGGATGCCAACAATTAAGCAGAGGACCACGCACTTCAACAGACTGCAGTTGTGGAAGGCTGCTTTGGAGATGTTGGATAAAGCTAGATATGGTCCCAAACCTATAGGAAGTTCTGTCAATGCTGCCTCCATGTACTTCTAGGTATGGTAGAGACGTTTAGTAGGTACGTCTAGGTATGGTACATTCTAGATGTGGTAGAGTTAATCCTGAAGCTGAGGCACTGAACAAATAGTTCCATCTCATCTTGAAACATGATAGTCATCAAGAGATGATTAAGCTGTCAGCTTTGCTATTCTCATACTGGAAGCAACAAAATCGTGGTGAACACTGTGGCATCAGGGAGATGAGACAGGATATTAGGAAAAGTCGGGGGCTTAAATATAAATTGCAGAAGCTAAAATTACTGTTCTGAAATTGCAACAATACATGATATATTGGAGTAGGTGCAAGAACTGTTATATAAATACTGGGAAGGAACTGAAGCAAGATTGTTTCTTCCACTGCTGTACAAATCTGTTGTCACAAAAGTAACTCCATCTTCTGATGTAAGTCTTATAACAGGAGGACACACAGTGCAGAACTGCAGAGACTATCTGACAGACCTGGACATCTATTTATCAGTCTCCACCACTTTTAGAAAATGCAAAAGGAGTAGGCAAAAAAGAAGACAAAAAAGGAGAGTGACTACAGAGCATCCCTGCATCATCTTGTCACAATGACTTTTGGGATGCAGATGCAGAGTGAAACGCAGGGTAGCTAGGTGGAAGATAACCTTTTGGAAATGCTGTCTTCCTTTAGGGGACTAAAAAGCAATCTGGGGGAAAAAAATATCCATGTGGTGGACAAAGCCTTGGATTTTGGCAGTAAGTGAAGAGTCCTATCTGCCTGCACTAAGCAAGGGCTGCCCAAGGACAGGAATACTCCAGTTAAATGCACTAGGATGCATTTTGGTATGACGGTGCCATCTGATCACACCACCAGTTCCACTGCCTGGCAGGCTGTTTTGGCAGCATACAGAGATGCCTGGAAGGACATGTTGGCACTTAACCGTTCCACTGAATCGAAGATGTACCCCACATTGTGCAGAGGCAGATTAACAGTAAAGTCTGAGGTTTTATTAGAGTTCCAAAACTTTCAGCAGGGCAATAAATGCTGACAAATGGCAACTGCGATTTGCAATTGCATTCTGGCAGACTACTGACCCGCCACTGCCCTTAATTCTGAGTGGTATGTGCTGCTTTCCCACTTAACTGCAGGAAGCAAGTAGGTAGTGCTGAGCCTTCTAAGTACATGCATTTAGTTTCTGCATTTCTACAGATGATATTTGGCATTTAGTGATGCAGGACAGGTATGGGAATTGGGCATTTGGTAGAGCCTGAAATAACTGAGTTGCCATGCCCATAATTCAAAATCTGTGAAAAGAATCTGCATACTGAGGGAACCCGAACAGGACTGAGCAAAAACCTTCAAAATTGTCTGGACCAGAGCTTGTAGGAAGGATGGTACAGGCCACAGAGGAGAGTGTTTGGGCATATGCCTGACCTAGGCTTCATAGGACTTGGGCCAAGATCAGATCTTCAGTTCTGCTGACGACCCACTATGTGCACAAAAAAGGGGACTTTTGGAGAAGAAGTAAAGGACCTCACACCACCTGCAGAGTCCAAAGATGCCCACTTGGCATACAGTGCACTAACAGCATGACTGCACATGGTAAGCAGATAAGCAATCAGTACTGGAGAGACAGAGATATCTCACAGAGAAGTTTAACTAATGTATAGCAAATCGCTGTGTAGGGCACACAGATTTTCCCAGAAAGGAAAAGGTCTCACCCATAAATCTTGATAGGCTTCCAGTGTTGAGAGTAGGTCCAGTCTTTACAGCTTCCATATCAGAGTACTGGGAGCTGGTGAGAGCAGTGCCATAACCCCAGCACTTTGCTTTAACTCAAGGTCTGGTGTTGGTACCCCAACCAGATACCTGTAAGTCTTTGGTCAACACTGAAATGCCAGTATTTTGTTCCTGTTGCAGGTGTCCCTGCACCACCTGCTGGGACAGTGCTGTCTGCCCAGAATGAGAGCCAGAGGTTAACTGGAACTTTTTGTTACTGGCATGTCTCCAGAAGGCTTCAACCTCCTCCTTTCAGAGACTTGTTTCAGCAATATCTGAGCCTCACAAGGGAATCTTTCTAACATGGCTCCAGGCTGCTCCTGGGCACTTCTGGACTGATGTGTAAGTCTCATTGGGAAGCATGTTGTTGACTGCTGCTGAGCACAAACACATCACCCGGCAGCACCAGGAGTGGGAATCATACACTTGGTGGAACTTGGAGTGCTCTCAGCCATTTCAACACAAAGTTTTTTCATCTAAATACTTAAAGCAAGTGAGCAAGTTTTAAAACTCTGGCCACTGTTTCTATTTAGTATTAAAGAATAAAGAGAGATGGCCATCTTGCCCTGCATAGACAACACACAGTCTGAGGTTAACTGGAGGATGCAGACGGCAGTGTTATTTCTGTTGGCATTAGAGACATCCTAAGGCAGGCAGAGGCTAAACACATCCAGCTCAGTTCGTTACAGCACAGTTTGTATTTATAAGCCATTGCTCAGACTTGAGCACAACTCAAGTCAGTCTGTCAATGCATCGCAGAACTCGCTATCAAGGTAACTCAGGGCTTTCAGCTGCCCTTGAACCTTGTAGACCTTAGGCAGGTTTAACAGACCTATTGTAATGTGGAAGAAATGCAAACTGTCTCTTTCACAAATTGCCACTGGCTAAAGACTCCATGGGAAATGGGCACACAGCAGTGTGTGGGCAGATGCACTTTTACATTCCCTCCTGCCCCAGTTATGCACTTTGCAAAACACATGAGAGATGATTATGTTCATATCCTTCATTCCCCATGCCAGAATTATCCTTTTCTGATGTGTCATTTAGTCTTCTTTATGCAGTCTTGCCTTTAATTTGCTATAAATGGGCTGGAAATTGGGTGAAATGCTCATGCCTGCCAGATATCTTCAAGTTAGGCTAAAAAACCTAGTAATATTTAATGAGTCTTAGCACACTAAAGTTTTCTAAAATGCAGTTCTCATGTTAATGCTTCAGTTCCTTGCTTACTTCTTGCATGGTTCTACCTGTTCAGTTAATAAGAAACCTTGCAGTCTCCTGCTGCAGAAACTATCCAGCAGCACCACTGGGGACTTCAGCTTGTGGCTATGGAACAGAGACAGCAGGAACAGGACAGGAGAAAGCCATGTCACTGCATCTTATGTAGAAAGCCTTCCCAGGACCATTTTTCAGCATTCATACTATTTATTACATAGCCACCATGGACCAGAAAATTCAGTTCCTCTGGTTCAGTCTGAGACTTACTGACTTGCACTATTACAATCTCAGTGTCTGAGAATATATATATAATTTGTTTAAAATTATCGATGTACTTAATTTTAATTTCAGCAAGGACAATTCTATCTTCCAGTAGTAGGAGAAGAACTGCAATATGGGTTGGCTTAGCTGGGCTAAAATGGAGGGAAAATTCTTACTCTATTGCATCACTCGGCAACTATCAATCAAGTCAGTCTGCACTAACGAACTGCAGTATGCTTTATTCTGTCCCACAGTGAGCAACATTAAGATAGGGACGTCTTCATTTCAGGAAGCATTTTTGAACAATGGGATTTAGTATTGATTTTTTTTACATTGGAGGACATTTAATTTTTTTTGTCTTTTAAAGAATGTAATACATTTTAAAATGTCGCAACTCTAAGTCAGAATACTAGGATCACCCTCTCAGAATGGATAAATGAGATTATTAAAGAGAAAGACACAGAAATAATGTATTCTTTTATTGAGTGATTAGTAAGAACCTGTTAAAATTAGGAAGATTGGGGTTTGTGAGCTCACATGGGTCTGATGACTGCCACCACACCCAGGACGTGCTGTTCAATGACAAAGGTTCCAAGGAAACCCTGCTGGAGCATGCAGCCAGTTTAAAGGGAACGTGGTAAATCCCATTTTTTTAAAATGTATTGCTCTGCTTTGCAAGGTTTCTTTTCTTTATTATTTTATACCCTTTAGGCCATAAAATAATAAATTTTTTAAAAATAAAAACTTTGCAAAACTATGCAATATATTCCAAACTTACCAAAGGGCTGGCTCCATGCTCCAGCAGCTTTCCTAAGTAGCTCTGACCTCACAGAATGGGGCATTCTGGGCCACCACAGTGGAGCAGGCCAGCACAACGTCTAAGCACCTACAATGGGGATAAAAGGTTAGTTTTTTTCTTTCACTCCTTAGTCAATGCCTCCTTTGGTCTAGTTAATAAAGGGATTAAAATGTACTTGTCACTTTAACCGCACCTAGCACAGGAAGTTGCTTTTTTTTTCCTGCTAGGCACCTAAAACGAAGAGTTCCTATTTAACTCTCAAAATGCTCTAGATGATAAAAAATTGAAGATCTAACTTCATTTCCATATGCCATTAGAAGTACTAATTTAGTTAATGGGAGTGGTGACATACAATCATAACTTTACAGTAGAATCCTCTGAGGTAGAAATCTGGGCTGTAAAATGTTGGGGAGGATTTTGGTATGCTAAACTACGCAGCAAAATGCAAAGTTGCAAAGTTTTAAGTTATGAAGAGTAAGAGCCTAATAACCTCCAGGATGTATTTTTTGCTATCACATCAAATAATACTCAGCTCTAAAATAGTAATGAAATGGAAATTAAGTTTGTAAGTGGAATTAATGAAGCTGTATCTGATGTCAGCTTTCTCTAAATGACAGGTGCAATTCAAGCAGCCTGCAGTTTTTTTAGTTTTATAGGAACAGGAGATCAGTGGCAAAGAAGAGATTGACATGACGGTTCATAAGATTAGAGTGTTGCTGGCCTGATCTCAGTTCCTTCAGCTCCCTTGTTTCCTTTCTCTTCTTTGAAAATGGTATAAAATTTTCTATTCCTTCTACAAGCTACAGAGGGGCACAGACCTTGATTGCTTTCTCCCAAAGGCTCGCTGCCTTATTCACTTGCCAGTCATAAACAATCTTCTCCTAAAAGGCTGAATACTATCAGTATTGGGAAGGACCTAAGGGCAGCGAATGCTTATTTGTTGCAAATATGGTTCTGGAAGAAACAAAACTTTCTGTATTCAGGGGTCATGGGCACCACAAATTACTTGGGTTTTGGACAGGTCAACATTTATCTGTATTTTACAGCTCTATCATGATGTTGCATAGAAGTTATTCTTGGATGCTCCATGTCTCAACATGATCCCACACAGTAACACATTCCTTAGCTGAACTCCTCTATGGTGCTCTACTGTCCTTCCCTGGTCTCATGGAATGCACCATGACAGATTTGGCTTAGCCCCCAGCAGACAGAAGGCCTAACGGTGTTGACATCAGGGCATGCTGGAACACAGAAGTCTATACGGGAAATATTCAATGAGTTTAAAAAATCAACATTTTAAAAATTTAACTTAAAGAGACTGATATAATTAAAATCTCAAAATTTCTGAAAGGTTTTCTGAGTTTTTTTGCAGCCTAACTATTTTTATTTTTGTCTTGAGGAAATAAGACGTTGAAAAAAAACGGTTTTTCAAAACAAAGAAATCTCTAAACCCTATGTAAAATCTGAAACAATATTAGGGCAAGTATAGTTTAAATCAAGAAAGACTGATCAAGAATGAATTAGGTAATACTGTTAATCTTTGGCCCATTTAATATTTAGTAACAAATATTTTAAAAGGGCAACAAAACCGGCCAATAGCCCACTTTTAAATAAACAATAATTTCTGAAGACAAATTGTTGCAGTTGTTACCAAACAATGCTTCCTTCAGGTATTTAGTAAATTGGTAAAAAGTTTATGCAGAATATTTTTATTGCCCTGGATTATCTTCACTTTAGTAACTAAAAATAGCAGTACTGCTAACACCAAAGAACTTTCTATGTCGGACTACTGTGACTCTGAGATGTCTTCATCAATATGTGCTCCATTAACACTCCCATAGCCCTTTCCCTTTGCCTCTGCATCAAATCAGCAAACTTAAAAAAAAAAAAAAAAGAAAGAAAGAAAGAAAAAAATCGATGGAACTGCTTTCAGTGCTGAACTGTAACTTCCCTGGAGTATAGAGAATGACAGAATTGTTAAATTTCTAAAATTCTTATTAACAAAAAAAGCTGATTCATATTTCATTAGAAATGCTTTTATCTGATAGCTTTGCTACTGCCAAAGAAGTATCTTTCTGCAAGAAAACACACTTCCACATCTCCGCAAAAATCACATCCATAAGTCCCACTAATGGGGAACTCCCTGGTATCTACTCGTGCTTTCAGATTAGAGAATGAAAAAGAGGACACCAGGAAAACAATTCCTCAAGGTAGTATTAGCAGAGCACTGCTTTCATCAAATAAAACTAGCCAGACTCTGCAGAGACAGCAGTAAAACAGCAGGAGGTCAATGAGCAGCTGTGTTGATGCTCTGCACTCGTAAGTCTAAATACCTAGAGCCGTGTCCCGCTCAAAGAAAGCATATTCTCCATACAGCACTCTCCATATAGCTTCCAGCAATTCCAACTGTCTATGTCCCAGAGGTGTTGTCTGTTCTTCCCATCCTTTTACCACTCACATCATCTGGTTTGTTGTATTATAGTACAATGGAAACGGTATTTCAAAAGGTTGAGGAGAAACCTCACCTGCAGAGGCACCAGAGGACAAACCCAAGTCCACAGTAGGGGTCCAAGCAGATAGCGACTTCTCTGGAGGGATAAAGCTCACACTGCAGCTTAATAGAACGACAAAAGGCACTAGTGGCTGCATGAGACATCTGAAAGACAACAGCAAAGTAATTAAAATGATCAACTATGTCATTCAGAAGGCTCATTCCCCAACTGCACCAAGTGCTCAAATCAGTTACAGAATAAAGAAAACAAATAAATATTGCCTTTGTGCTCAGTGTAAACACACATGTAATTTATATCTAAGAAAACATAATTTTCCTTTAAGAGGGCATCCAAATAACCGTGAAAGGGGAGAGGAGACAGAATGAATGATAAGTTTGAAGTGATTTAGGGAGAAAGCTGTGAGTGGTTTAGAGATGTGCTTCAGTCTGTATGCAAAGCTAATGGTAACAAGCTAAACTTTCTGGAAAAACAAAGGAATGACTGACTGTAGGATCTGTCTTAAGTATATTGTTGATCATCAGTAACATATTTCTGAGTACAAATTTCTTAATACAATAAAAAATGCCAATGCACTTTTTAAATTGAAGAGGATTTTGCATGTAAAGTGGTACCAAGGACCTAACCATTCAGCAGTAAAGATCCCCAATAAACTTAGTAAGGGTTCTGTAAAATGTCTTCACGCTATCCAGGCTCCTAATTGAGGAACAGGCTCTTCAATTCTTGGTAAGAAAGCTCTCAGAGGTAAAACAAGCAGAAAGTAGAAACAAAAAACCTGATCAAAAGGAAATGATTCTGGGTTTTTTTCCTAGTTTTAGGATGTTTCCCACACTCACCCATCCTGGCTTAGAAGTCCTAACTACAGTGGGAACAGAATTACATCTTTTAATCTTTGTCCTCTCTGTAATAACAAGGAAGATATGTGTGTTAGAAATACAGCCTGGATAGGATTTAACTCATCTAACCTTTGATCTCTGCCACATACTGAGCTAGTTGCCTTATATACTGTTAAGAGTCAATGGAGGGGAACAGACACTTGGAAGGTAAAATTTATTTATCTTAAGGTAAACAGGGGAATAAAGCTCCAGAAGTCACTTTTTCTCCATTGCCAATGAGCACCATAAATGAGGCTGGACATGTTCCAAGTGATGCAAAAGGCCCAGCGCAAAACAGGTGTCCACAGTGATCATCTGCAGTTTGCAGAGATTAATTCTACTCTAGCTGAATCAAACCCACTTTTTTACACAGGATTAAACTGAACTCAATAGGTCCAGAACTGGTGTTATTCCATGATTTTCTACACCATATTGGGTGAAAGCTATTGAAAAAGTTGAGAGTAAACTTAAGTGGAATCTACTCCTTCCAAAGTGATGATAAAACATTTATCAACTTTTCAGAAGCCACCTAAGTTGTTTAGCCAATTTTTTAATTTAACACCACTGAGTTATGAATGTAAGCCTTGTGCTCTCTTATGATCCTTTTATAATTAATTAATCACTAGTGATGATCTAGTAGATGGTAACTGGCTGAGTCAGTGATCTGGAGGCTTTGTGACCCAGGTATCAGAAGGTCATCAAGAATTCCTTGACAAATTTATCTGGATTTCCTTTTAGCCACATTAAGAAAAGGTTCAGTTCGTTGACTTGCCCTGCCTTCGACTATCTTTGAAGTTCTCCAGATACTGACTTTGCACAGTTAGTAGTCATTTCTGCAAGTCTGATAAGGTGGAATTCAGACCTGATTTAATAGACTCAGATGATTGCATTTGAAACAATCATTTAAGGCTCCCTTTAGAAGAAATGAAGACTTATGTGACGTTCACTCCATTCAAAAATAGGTGTTTCAGATAAGTCAGATAAACTACACCCTAAAAGTCCCCGCTTCTCTGTTGATTACTGAGGAGCCCAATGACTAGTCCACATCTGTAGGCATCGTAGCTATTTAAAGTTAGATGTATCTTCAAGGACTGTCCAATATATGACCATCAGCCAGCTCAGCCATTTAACCATCAGTCAGCCTCGGGCTGGTCACTTCACCACTTCAAATTTTCCATCTGAAACCTGGGGAATATGATGCTTGCTTTGTTTATTAAGTATGCTGACAGCTTCTGAAAATAGATGGATGATGCCAAAGAGTATGAGGAATTCAGTGTAGGCTGTAAGTGTGACACATCGGCAGAGATTGCTGAAATAATCATATCCTTGGAGATGCAACAGATAGGAGTAAGGAAGTAACAGGTAAGAGTAAGAGAGTCATTCTACCTCTGCCTGTGTGTTGGTGAAACCAACACTGGAATAATATGTAAACTAGCAGCTAGGTAAAACAACTTTGATGAATTGTGGCTAGAGGGTTGGAAAAAATGCCAGAATAAAGATTTAAAGAGCTCAAGATGCCTGAGCTTATCAAACAAATCCATCAATGAATTTTTTGCTGCTTCCTCTAGTATTGTACCAGGTGAATATACCAGAGACATCAGCAGTTCCCTTAATTGCACAAAGAAAGTATTGAAGACCAATGGCCAGCAGTTGAGTTGCAGTAAGGAGGAAACAGTGAACTGGAACGAGTAGAAAAAGGATCACCGAGTCTCATATCCTTCATAAAATGGAAATAATAGATGAGTCAGTTGAAGAATGCTTCAGGGAGAAAAGCTAGTGGGCTATCCACAGGGGTATCAGTATAAAATTTTTAGTCCAAGGAGGAAGAGAGGGGCTAAACTCACCACACACAGTACCGTAGTGAGTATAGAAGAACTAATTTAATGTTAATGGAATCAAGTAATGACTGCAAGGGAGGAAGCAATTCAATTTCTATTACCAAAAATCAAGAGGAGTTACAAATCAGGAGCAATGTACCACCTGCCAGCCAGGCATGATAGCAGGAATGCCAGCTTTAACAAGAAGTCCCTACCTTTACCCCTGCTAGCATGCCAGTTGTGGAGACACTGAAGTCAAGGTAAGCAAGCGTTTCAGGGTTAGAAGGTTTGTAGATCTGTGCAGGCCGCTTCTTTGGCAAATCGTCTAGTGAAAATAGAGAAAGAAAATGTGTGTATCTTACTCCCATGACAGATAGACCTCTGAGTGCTTGACAAATACAATGATAGAAGAAGACACAGAGGTCCCCTAGCCTTAGTACTCACCCGTATCTAGTACCGGAGGCCACGTTCTGACATCCACTGCTGCTGCTGCCTCTCGCGACCGTAACAATTTACATATTAATTGTGTAGTCATTAAGCAGGCAGAGCGGCTCACCTAGGAATTTAAGAAATAAGTAATAACGCAATGGGATACTGATTAATTCTCCCATGAAAATGAGCAAGACCATGATTTATTTTCTGCCAGAACAGGACACAGGTATATTAGTCTTATGTTTTCCAATCAGGAGGTGGAAAGATGGACAAAAAATGCAGCTCACAAAGCAGACAAAGTCATGTGAGTTTTACAAATTACATGAAAATTGCACTTTGAGAAGAGTGTTGTAATGAAGCTAAAGGCACCCTAATAGTGAGAATGTGACTTTTCCAACACATTATATCAGCTATCAACCCAGAATGCCAGTACAGAAGACTGCCACCAAAACATTTCCTATGTGATTGTGATATATCTTGGTTTATAAACAGTATTTTTATGTAAACCAAAACCTAGCCTGACATTTATATGAATAACTTTACTATCTCAAGTCAATTTTATGTTAGCCATATATTTCTAGTTCCTGTGCTAGTGATAAACCACTGGAAACTCTTCTGATATCACAAAAGTAGCTCTAGACCAGAAATTGTGCAAGTGGCACTAAGAAACGAAATGGTGAATTTACTGCAAATATCATCTGCACTGAATTTTAGATGACACATGCTGAAGGTATTCTCCTTTTAGATTTGCTATTTTTAAAAATACTTAAGTAGCAACTATGAGAATATTTCTTACTGATTATAAAAATAAATATATTTAAGGAAATATTCAGACAAACTTAAACAGGAACACTGTTAATTACTGAAGATATTACAGAGTAAAAACTGAATTCCTTCTCGTCCCCAAACTTTAGGAATCTGTGCAAATATTGCTAAGAGTATTTTTTTCTTTAAAGAGTTTGAGACATTTCATTGCACACTGAATTTGCACTGTTCAACCTAAGGAAATCGGTAACATGTACACTAAATTTTACCAGTTAGCAGAAGAGATCAACTTCTGTTGACAGTAATCTCATGGAGGTCAACTTTATAGAGCACATGAGGAAATTCGGAGCATCCAAGCACTGACCTAAGCTCTACTTACTTCCACTAACCCCATGATTACCCTGTGTGGATGATCTAAATATTTCAAGCTAAAAATGAAGACAAAGGAAGCCACTGCAGCATCCCTTAATCCAATCATGTCACTGTCACACGGCAAGGTAATTCTTACATAGCTAATAATCTTAATCTATGAAAATCTTGATTTGGGACATAGTAGAGCCATAAAACAAAAGGAATTTCTAGAGTTGGTGGTTACTAGGCTTCTCAGGAATTATGTTCCCTGGAAGATGAGGAGGTTTATTAAAATACAGAGTGTCCATGCCTGGAGAATAGCAAGTAAACACATAGGCATGGTGGGAAGGAGAAAGAAGACATCTTAGCTACATGTCACCAACTGCTCGACATGGGGCTCAATAATGTTTAGTTATATTTTACTACTACGAGTTCATCACCAAAACACAATTATGTAGGCTAAATTTTGCTCAGAAGTCATTATTACTGACTTCAAAAGGTGCTGTGTAGACATATAGCATGTCAGATCAGGTTTTGACCCCATCACATCAGGAAATTTATATGATTGCATTTGCAATGAAGGAACAGCCTCAGTATTTTAATTTCTACAAGGTCATCCCTCTCCAAAATGAAAGAAAATGTTGTGTAAAACAGAGCTGAGAGGCTTTTAAGTCAAAGTGGCATTAAAATGGCTAATAAATTTCAACATTTTATTTAGTCTATTGAAGGGACAACGATTACAAGTCAGCTTAGACCTGTCCTAGCTTTTCATCATGAAACCAAACAGATCTAGTTTGGCTATTAAACATCAAAGAAAAAACAAAGTAACACATATTGCATCACTTCTATGATTTTAACAACTGATGTTTAAAAAATGTAAGTGCCAAAATTTTAAATAATGAGAACCCTGAAGACAATAGGACAATTTCTCATACCTCTACTGATACTTTGTGGCATCTGACGCCATAAGGAAAGCCACAAATTATAACTATCTCTAGTACTTATTACTTGAAAGTATCAAGATTAATTAGAAATGTTAAAATCACATTTGTTTCAACTTGTTTTTTTCAGAGACTCAGAATTCCATTCAATAGATTAGAAACTGCCAGATGTAAAAGGCCATCTCTTTACAACCACTTTATTTCCCTCAGTGACAAGCACAATGCAGTTATTTCTGTGCAACAAAGACTAAACAGTATTAGATAAAGCCAAAATACCAAAAGAAAGCATTCAAGGGAAAAGTCTGAGTGAGTAACACTTCTCTGGATGAAACAAAATACCGACCAACATCTTCACAATGGAACTTTGAAATCGCTTCAAACTGCAAAACAATTAGATGTACTGAGTGGAGCACTGATCACCATCAGGTCAAGCTAAGCTTTCCGTTGCAATTTTTCTCATTAGTCAGTGTAGCGTTGCCAGGTGAGGAATCCTACCATTCCTGGCATACAGCTAAATACAAGAAAGCACTTTAAATATGTTTCCTGAAAGGAGCAGTGTAACTGCAGCAAAATGTGACAGCAGAAGACAGAAGGTTGTGTGCTGTCAGGCAGTGTTGACCCTGCAAGACACTGAAGTGCTGAATCTTTTGGAAGGAATACAGCTCTTCAATGTACACCACCACTCACTTAAGTTACTGTTCCTAAAGACTACGCAAATCCATCACCCATTTAATCGACTTGTGCACTTTCAGGTGTCTGCTCACCTCCACAATCATCTTCACTGTAGGTAATGTGGTAGCTATGTTCTGGGGATGTGGAGGTCGAACCGTTATTGGCACACAGCCTGCATACAGGCATCCGTAAAATGCAGCAATCAGGTCTATTCCTGCATGAAGAACAAAACAAAAATCCTCCCCTGAAAATCAAATCATTTAATCACAGACGCCTATGTCAGCATAAATATTACTTGGAACTCAACTCAGAAGGTTAAATGAGCAACTAGGCCCTTTAACAGACTTCTTTTTCAGCCCCTTGTCAGTATTTGTTCAGCTTCACTGATTCCTTTCAATTGTACTGTTCTTCTGAGCATGAAAAACCAAAGGCGACACACAAAGCTGCAGACAGATATCATCATTTAGGTGAACTCCACTTTTATGATCAGGAAATAACCTGTTAAAAAGACTGATTTCTACAGATTAATTATCTTCCTAAATTTACATTTATAGATAAATGAGAGTCTACAAGAAGAGGGATGCCCCAGCAAAAAGATGAGGTAGGATGATGCCTGTTCCTATCAGCTGCAGAAAGAACATCTGGAGGTTTCATTAAATACTGTTTTTCTCATGTCATTTTTAACCTTAGATATAAAGCTTTGATTTATCTACCTGAAATTTTACAGTATAAAAGGGAGTCATGATTTTGAAATCCTGCTTCTAACATAAAATTAAGTGTTGTTCTATATAAATATTGACTGCAGGTGATAGATTGTGGACAGCACACTTCAGGCTGAACAGACAACAGTACAAAGATCCCTTGAATACTGTTGTTTGATAGGTCCCTGGTGCTGTACAGAGGCTGTGATAAGATGATAAGGGGGGCAGTTTTATTCTGTCAGTGGAAAAGGATCTGCAGTACTAGTAGGTTATTGTTCCTTCAATAAAATGCTTTATTCATGGGAAGTGAAATACAGACAACAAAAACTTAAGTTTAAAATACTAGTCTTCTTTTGTGGAAAAGCTTTTCTTGTATTAACTGTTGAGAAATTACTCCTGTAAAGATTTAACCTGTATCTTGCAGCCCTTACAAACCAAATATCACAATACAGACCTTAAATCAGACCGTTTACTTCACCAACACACATGAAATGCTACAGTCAAAAGAGCAGCACTAGGTCAGAAATAATTTCAAGCAAATGCCAAACATGGTACGGGTTAACACAAGCTTAAAAGCCCTTATGTCAAAGGATGAAGATCCAAGCCACAGAGAACTGTCTAGGTTAAAGATCTATAGAGAAAATAGTGATTATAATTTGGTATTTGTTAATAATCTGTTATTTATTCATCATATTTCTACTCTAAAAAAACATGGATTACTTCCTAGGTATTGCTGCTTTACCCCCCCTTAAATGCAGCACTTCCAAAAGGGAATTCAACAGGTGAGTCTAAGAACACTCAGCAGATGGAGTATTTTGGCAGAACTGTGTGCTCATAAAATAGTATATTCCCAGCAAATTAAAAGAAAAGCAGTAATTAAATTTGACTGCTTATAAGAGACAGGTTTTAAAAACACAGGTTAATCTTAATCTGAACCCAAAGGAATAATATCTATGTGCATACACAGAGAGAAATTCTTTTAAATATGTTTTGACTAAGTTCAAAGAAACATACATCAGGCAAGTAATTTGTGTTTTGCCAATTAACATGGTTTACAGTTTGGTAACATCACCAATGCAGCACCATTCTAAAGGATCTTGATAAACTTTCAGGACTATGAAGGTACTGAATACAGCAGTTCTTTACCTGGTGGGTAAACCAAAGCCACATGGTCTCCATCTTGTAAATGTCCCCTTTCCATCAACATGACAGCTATCTTCTCAGCTCGTTTATGTAGCTGGACACATGTTAGCGAGTTGGCTATTGTTCCCTGCACAGGAAGAAAGATAAATGTCACAGAAGATAATGCAATGCGCTGAAACTCTATTTTCCTCTGCACCTTAGAAGTTACTGAATGAGGTGCAGCCACAGTATGTCATGCAATCAAGTTAAATATGGAAACCTTCAGCCTTACACCAAACTGTAGCTGGAAGGAAAAAAGATGTTTGTAAAACAGAGGAACGTTCTCTGTTCCTTTCTCTGTACCTGTTGCCCTCAACAGTGTTTTCACTCTAACCAGGGGAGTACAGTAGTATGCTAATATCCTGCCCATGTAACCTGTACTTCCCTTGCTACACAGGCAGCATTCCTGCTACAGCCATGAAAAGTGCCTTTATGGTCTCTGCAGCAGTCTGGAGAATCTATGGAGAGCAATCCTGACAATTGCATTTCGTTGTCTGCACGCTGGAGTGAAGCCAAATGGCACAGCAGAAGTACTTAAAAGACAAGAGATAAAAGACACGGGAGAAAACAATACTTTGTGACAGGGAAAAGAATTAGTCTGGAACAAAAGCTAAGCACATGCATATAAATGAAATAGAGAAGAAAGGCATTTGTTGAATTTGAGTAACTCTGGTCAGCATGAAAAAAAGGGGAAGTGACAATATGCTACAGTTTGGCTTTCTGAAGCACTTCAAATAGCGCTAAGCCAAAAAAATCAAACAGAGTGTTTTAAATTGGATGAGTGTTATGGTTCTTCAATTTCCTAAATATATATATGTGTGTGTATATATGCACACACAGACATACACATTTAGAGAAATATATACATCTGTATCACAAAATTCACTACCACAGCTGACACTAAGAAGAGAAGTCTAAAAAAGAAAGTGCAGGACAGACTGACTGTGCCTAGAGCTGCTCTGGCCAGGGTGGGAATGGCTGCACCTCTGCTTGGGCACCTGTTCTGTGAAAAAAGAAGATTTCAGTCTTCAGTACTGCTATGATATACCTGGCACCTATCACAAGTAGTAAGTTCACTTAAAAATAGGGAGTCTGAAAAAAATGGGGGAAAAAAGTTAAGTATATATATAAATATATATACACACACACACTTGAACAATGGATCAAAAATGCAATGCAATCAAAAATATTGTATCACTCTCCTTAGTAAGAGAGAATGCAAGAAGTTCTACTGTTTTAAAAAATACCCTTTACACTCTATTTTAAGAAGGCAATAATAATAAGCATTTGGCCTGATTGCTGCTTTCTATCCACCATCCCCATACCACACACCACTGCAGTATTTATTGACCACAAGCTTCAGAGAGGAGAGAGCAGTTTGATAAAGGTCTAGCACTGGAATTAGCGGCATGTAACCAGGCATCACTTGGCATTTACAAACTTTATTATAAACTGTCAACAAAGAGGACAACCTAACTGAAAATAAATAGGACAAAGTCAGGGCTTAGCACTCCATTTCACCATCTTCAGCAACCACGCTTGCTGAAATAAACTTCAGGCAGTTTTAATCAAGTCTTCTGAACAATGTGCAGATCATTTTTCTACGAAAGCTTCCTCTAAAGACGTATGCAACTATATGGATGCTGGACTAGAGATGGCTTCCATCTGTCCAGCCCTAAATATGGCCAAAGTGACCTGAGGTCTGGGTGTCCTTGTCACTGTAGATCTGCCAGTAGGAATGTGCTTAAACTCTCAGTTCCTTCTTTCAGGAAATTGTCTGTTTGCTTACTCATGGGAAGAAGCACCTTTTATATCCCCACAGACATCAGAAGAGCAGGTACCACTGACACAGAAAGGGAATTGCTGCAAGTCATGTGAATTTGTGCAATATTTATTTACATTTAAGACTTCTGGCACTTGCTGCACGTGAATCAGTGGAAAGACAGTGTTTACATGAAGTGTAGGGAAGGAGAATCCTGTTGTTGGACAAGAAACATCGGCAAGTGCCAGGCGACCTTTGGGTCTTTTATATGAGGTGTCTTGCAATGTTAAGGTGTTGCAGTCCTTCATGACACACACCAAAAACAATGTGCTGCGCTGACTTTGAAATATTCCAAATTCTCAAAAAGCTTGGGTTACAGGAAAACACTAATCTCAGTGGATTTCTATTAGTCATCTACTGCAGGATGCCTGGATGTTTTAGAACGAAGTGTACAGACAATGTGCAAGGAAGAGAAAAAGGGAAAAGTTACAAACCGGAAGAAAAGTTCAAGATGGGTAATAAAACTTGCCTAGGCTAAGCCCCACCAAACCTGTCACTCCTTTCCGTAAAACATTAAATCTCTCCATAAAGCATTACATCTCTCAAACAAATTTCATATGGTAAGATACTCCACACCGAGAGTAGTGGAGAAACTGAATTTCAAAATTAAATTATTTTTCACTTCTATGGAATGATAAATTACATTGTTAATCCTTATTTTGCATGTTATGTCCTTCTCTCCCACTGTTTGAACCCTTCTGCCAGCATGGGAAGGCTGCCTTTATTTAAAGCTCAAAAGCAACAGCCTGTGTGGACGAGATGGGACAGTACATATCACTGTCTCTTTCTCACAGCATCTTTGATCCTAACTTACAGGACAGAACAATGCACTATTCTAATGGTGTAATATTGAATCTATAAAGAGCATTGCCTCTCAAGTTTTCTACTTTGCCATGGTCAATTACATTACTACTTCACTATTATCCGTCAAGTTGCACATGTTCACATAATATTAGTTATTAATCTGAATTTAAAAAAGGTCATTTAACGACTTATTGGTAGCCTCAAAGTGAATATTGGTACCAGCACTGTAATATGGGCTGGGGAAGCATATCCTGTAAATACAGTAAGTGGTCATTTCACAGGGGTTCACAAATTACTGGAGGTTTAAGAACCCATCCAAGTTGCGAAGTGACCACATGGGCTGAGACAACACCAGCTACGCCAGGTGGCCCAGGGGAACAGCACTATTCCAGGCCCCTCATCTCCTGGAGACCCTCATACACTATGTATGTTTCCAAGTTTTGACTTGAAAGTTTAGATGTGTCTAGATGTACTGTGGTGGGATGATTTGAAATCAGACTTTCATTCTCTACAGTGGTCTTGGGAATTATTGGTTTGTCATCTACAATCATCTAGGAAGTCTGTAATCACCCACTCTTAGTAAAGCCAAGTTCTGTACCATGTAACATGCATTAATTCATTTTTGATAAGCAATGAAATGTTGTGCCAGGCTAGCACCTCATGTAGGCTATGCAGAGAGATTTATTAGTGATCCTCTGCAGACCTGGTTGGATTCTTGACATACCTCTTCTTCTCTTCACCTTCTTTCCCTGTTCTCCCACCTCCCCAAGATGGTCCAGTCTCAAAACCATCAATCATGGTTTTATTTAGGGAAAATGCTTTGATTTTGCCAAGCCTGTACTTTTCAAATTGGAAATCAGGATGGTGAGCAGTATTAAATACTACTCTTTGGTACAGGAACGATCAGTATTGAAATAGATCTGCAGTGTCAGCTCACCCACAACATGCATGTGGTGGAAAAAGAAATGAGAAATGTGTAAGGCACGCTGTCTGATACAAAAGCAATCTATATTTTGACAAGTGGCAATGATTATTCTCTTTTTCTTTCTGCCTCAGTGAACATAAAATGTAACAGCTGAGTATTAATGGCAAAAGGAACAGAAAGGTCGTGTTCAGCCATAGCACAAGCAGGTGCAGCTAAAATACCAGTATGCCATTTTCCTACTGTAGCCTGTCAAAGTAACGGTCTGAGCTTCTTACCCTGCAGTTGAGTAAAGTGTAAAGCACATGGTCAGGAGTGGTCTGAGCTCTCCACTGCAACACTTCTGAGAGGAAGAGGAACTAAAATAAAGCAGAGCGCTAGTCATGACACTAAATAACTTTCTGGCTTTAAAAAACAGATAACTATTTTTTGCTAGTTTAGCTATGTCTCTCTTATTTATATGCTCCCTTTTACATCAATACCCAGAAGCACTAAACATGAATAATTCTCTTGTCACCACACATATTTATAGGAAGGTTCTTTTGCATGGTAGCAGCGGCCTCTCTGGAAGTGAAGCCACTGCTGGGATTATAATATATTATTACATATACTTCCAAAGCAATAAAACAGTTCTTACTGATCTCTCTGAATTTAAGCATGATTTTAATTCTTTAGCTTCCTCTCTTTTTCTTACTATAAATATATAAATATTTATACAGCTTAGAATTTACTAATTTCTCACATAAGCACCCAAAAGAGCTGAATTTCAACTTAATTTTAATTGATCAAAATAACATCAAATAAGGTCAGGACCATATATGCAAACAAAATTCCCTGGACTCCACTTGAACTGGTAAAAAAGATATAATAGAGGGTGATTCCCGGTAGCAGCGCCATTAACACTTTCCACCATGTTTGTTATATTGTCCCATGTAAACTTACAAAAAAAAAATCCATACAAATTAAATGCAGTGATGCCCCCCTATGTCTATTTTATATTTATCTGTAAAGAGGGTTATGAAATATTTTAGTGTGAATTAAAGAAAGCCATCAACATATTCTGCAATAATACTACTACAGTCTATGTACTGCTAAGTATCCTGATGTTAACTAGCTAAATAAAAGCCGTATGAGAAAAGTTTAGCTTACCTTTCTGGCTTGGTCATTATCTTCTATTTGTCCCAAATCTCTACCACTAGCCTGTGCAATTCTTTTTCCAGAGACCAAGTTCCCCACCATCACAGAGGCAGGGCCAATTTCTAGAATAAAGCAGACATGTGTTAAGTGCAATAAAAATGCTTCATTTGCAGATGAAAATACTTTCTATTTCTTTTGCATTACATGATATTTTCCTCATTGCTATTCACAACACCAAACCTTGAGCACATTGCTTGCTGATACAAACTTTGGAAGATACATAGGCCTGGATTCATCCTCTCTAAACATATCTAACTGAGGAGCCCATTTAGCATAGGCTTTCTACAACCAGAGACACGTCTTGTCTGCCATGATACCAGGAATCTTTGGAAAATTCAGCTCCTAATTTAGGCATGTCCATTCAAGTGCCTAAAGCTAGATGAGATGTATCCAGGCTTAAGGGACAATGTTTCTATTTCTCTCTTCTGTTCCTTGGGCTAAGTTGCATCTGTATTAGCAATTCTGTAGTGCTAGAGACATGAAGTGACAAGGATTAGGAAGGCAGATGGTGCCTATAACAAAATACATGCAAGCCCTTTAGCACAAGGTAGAGACTGAAGAAAAATAACTTAACATTAGACGAAATGAAGATGTCAGTGCTGACACTTGTCCATAAGGTGGATTTCACTGATGTTTTGCTGCTGCCATTAGGGAAAAATACCTGTCTCACAGATACCATTAATGCTCATGTTAACATTTGTTTTCTGCTTCTCCAGCATGGATTACTGATCAACTACAATTGATACCAGGCTTTACTTCTAGACTAGGATGTCCAAGCTTTGTCTCAGCGATATGTGGTATAACTGTCAAAATATGAGATGTGTAAGTAACCAGATAATGTACAACAAACAACATCTACAGACTACTCTGCTTTAAAAAGATGAAAGCAATATCCTTTGGGTATGTCACAACTACGCAAAATGGGAGAATGTGATGCTATTAGTTTGGTTTCTGTGTTCCGGGCATTGCTTTTACCATAGTGCCAAATAGTGTATACATAAAGTATCTGTAAGTATCTCCACTGCACTGATCCCAATTCAGTGATTAATTTGCAAAGCAGCAACAAGGAAATACTGAAGTGAGCACTGCAGTTAAAGGCTTCATTACTTTCATTAAGTAAGTGGAATTCACTGTTAACCTCTGACATTCCCAGTATCCGCAAACTGAGATTATGGTTTTGATTTCTAAAACGTTTGTCCAAAGGTTTTAAATAAAGAAATAAGCTGACAGTTTTGGCAAACTTGCACTGAATTCATGATGGATAGTCCCCATATTTGAGATCCAGAGCATAAGAACATTTCATATTCCAAGCTCGTTTTCAAAGCGGAAAGTAACTAACACATAGTCTAGCATAGCTGAGTTCAGGTCTTAAGCCTGAGCCTACAGATCCAGAAGTCCTTGAAATTAATCTGAGTACTAAAATCTGCAATTGGATTCAAAGTCAAAAATTTGCTAAAATTTGCTTGTTCATTGGGCATGAGTAACCGGAGACTGGACTACTCAGGCTACAAAGACCCTCTTGGTCTCTTGAGTCAGTGTCTTGCTGTACCTTTTCATCCAATATTCTTCATAAAGTGTGGCAGAACTTCTGAAGAAGCAGCTTAAAACTAGTTAGGCTTTTCCCTCAAATATACCTGCTGTAAGAATAATCCAGAACCTCCCTACTCAGGTAAAAACCTCTATTCTCATTCTGGGGTTTAATTTATTCATGACCAGTTTTTAAGTATTTACTCTTCTTCCAACGCTGTTATTTAGTGTCAACACTCCTCTTCCTCTCTATTTCCACTTCACAAACAGCCTTCATATAAGTCAAGATTTTATCTTTCTCTGTTTTGGTCTCAGTCCATCCTCTTTAAACAGTTTACAAAGAACTCCAGGTGTGGTCTCAGCAGTGCCTTGTAAAGTGATAAAAATATCATCTTTACTGAACTTCGTTTTTTGGGGCATTTTTCCTTGCACTCTTTGTGGAGGTACTTCCAGCTTCTGTCAAAACTAATGATGTCTTCAACACACCTGGAATATTTAACAGGAACACCTGATCGAGCTGATTCTCACCTGCTTTAACAGTTACTTGATTTTGCTCTATACAGTACCATGAACACACAGCATTAAGTCATGGTCCCTTTGCCTTCACTCATCTTACCTGGTTGTTTTTGCCTTGGTTTAGGCAGGTTTGTTACGCATGTGTGGGGACACATCAGCACATTACAAGGATGCAGCGATCCTTCCAAGAAAAGCTGTTTCGTTTCTGACAGATGTATTCCTCCCAGAGGTGTCTTGGGAAGTGTGTTTGCCGGTACGAGTGCTAAGCAGTAGACTCCCACTTGATGAATACTGTCAATAGCCTAAAAAAACAGGAAGTAGATTTTAATGAAAGGCTAATTTTTCATCATTCTAATAAGCATACTTTATTCTGAATTACTGCATAAACCAACCCTAATAATTAACTGGCAATGGAAACACACTTTAGCAATGTCAGTGATAAGGAGGTTCTTTTCAGCAGGAACAGGTGCACCGAAATGTAACACTGATGTTATTACATTCATTCCAGAAGATAAAAAAGCCAACAAAAACCTGGTGATAAATACACAGAAATCTATTAAGAAATGCTACCTAGGCATCCCTCTTAGGCACACGTTAGTAGCACGTACTCTGGAGATTTATTACTATTGCCATTTATTATTATTGCCATTATTTCACATAGCAGCCCATGTGAAACTGATTTTAACCTGTGCCCTTCTCAGAATTAAAGTTCAAAGGATTCCTATCAACGTAACATCCAGTCCATCTTGCAGAGCAAAGAAGAATTTCAAAGGTTGCACATATATCACCATATACCTCCTGATGTATGTAGCTTATGATTTTTTACATTTTTTCAGATGGTACCTGTTTCACTCCCTTATTATGATGTAAAAGATTGTCAGGCAGGAATGGGAAATGACAACAATATAAGGGAAAACTACAAATCTATCCACTTGAAAAGAAATCTGTTGAATGAAAACCTGAAAAATAAGCATCTTTGAATCTTATAGTAACAATGTTCATTGACTGACAAGTGAAGTAAACCGCATCACTTTCAAGATACCTATAATGTACAGTATCTATGTAATTTATTTAGGTAAACATGAATATCCATGCACTTAGATTTTAATTCCATATATATTTGAACTAGTTACTTTCCTTACATTGGTAACAAAAATTGCAGTGAGTCAGAAAAAGAACTTCAGACGTCCATGCAGACTGAGAAACAAATTACAGACAGCATCTCTAATGAGTAGTTAAATGTTCAAAAATATAATTTACTTAACTTGCATTTTAATTTTTAACCGCGAGAAAAGTGAATGCATACATCTGTTGCCTTGAAGATACAATCTATATTCTGAGAATCAAATAATCATTTATAGTTATGTACTTAAGTGTAGACCAATAAATTACTGATTACTTCAACAGAGACTTGAAGTAATGTTTTGCTTTTGGCTTCTGTTTGCTTCATTTTTTATCGATTTGATTGCAATGAATAATAGCGGTTATTCGTTTTACAAACATTGCAGTTCTAGTAGTGGTAGATCTCATAGTAGTATTGGAAGACCTTGCTGCTTGTCTACAGAAACCTCCCCTGAAAGATCAGCAACAGTGAGATATATATGACAGCCAACACACAAGGTCTCATGTTTCTCGCAGAACCCATCATAACCTCCTAATCATAATGTTATTTGTAGGTTCTGAAAAGCAGTGATAAAACATGGGATCCTCACCTAACATCAGCTTGAAGGAAAACCGTTACAGGGCAAGTAACCACTCATTCAAATGTGAAACAGTGTGGCTCCTAGAGTTGGTGAATGGAAAACAATACCCAGCTGGGATGGGATGAGGTGTGTTACACATAATGATTCCCCAGTGACTTCCTAACTGTCTCCTTTGACAGCTACCTCTGCAGCACAATGCCTGCTGTGATAAAATGTCATGGGTCATTCAAAATTTTCACCTTTCACACTTTTGAGTTTGGCACACTTCTGAAGCAGGGAATGACTTTGTTTCACAAGGATGAGCACTGATGAACTGACCCTTAAAATTCTGAGAGAGAAGAGTACCAGTCAATTTTAATACTGCTGGCATTTATACCTCTTGATGAGAAGGCTTGGTTTTTGAAATTACTCTGTCCAGCCAGAAGTAAACAGAGTATCTGAAATCTTTATCCCTCTGTTTCATTGAGAAAATGGATTAGAGATACCAGAACTTGCAGAGTCCAGACTGTTATGTTATTCAATCTAAGAAAACATCTAATTCTGACAAAATTCTCTGGGCAGACACTATCTAGTTCTGCAGTAGATGTCCTAGCTTTGCCTAGCCCTGTCCAGTCCTGCCAGCATGCTGGCACTGCTAAAACTAACATCCAGTCTGCCAGGTACAGGAACCACAACCCTGCCTGAAGGGTCAGATCAGTTTGCAGCAGCCTGGGAGATGAATGAATATCTAGGATCCACCTGACTGAACTGCTGGGTGACCTGGGATCTTCACTCACACTATCACTAAAATACCCTCCTCCTCCACGACTCTCAAGAGACTCTCATACCCACCAGCCTGACCACTCCCTCCCAACCATGCCTCTGCTAAAACCCATAGATGCAGTCCAACATAGTCCCGTACGTACAGCAACTCTACCATCCTTCAGCCCTCTGCTGAGGAGCAGGAAGGGCCAGGGAGACTCAGAATATGTGCAACCCACTGGAAACAAGTTCTGCAAATCGATGCAGCTCAACTCAAGGGAAGAGATGCATAGACACAGCAAGGCACAAGCAGAAGCAGGCAGTGTAGGGCAGGGCTGGCACCGGGCAGCACACGCAGGGTGCCAGACGAGTCTCACAAATACCATCAGAAATGAGTAGCAATTTGGTAGAGTTTGCTATCATGGACGCCATTGAGAGTCAAGACATAAGTGTGACATTGTTACGTTGCTCATCACTAGCAGGTGACTCAGGTACAACTGGTTACCACTTTCTGACATCTGTCATGAAAACTCTGATTGGGAAGGAGGCACAAAGCATCCCACGTGTTCCTGGTTTCTGTTCTCCATCTCCGCTCTAAGCTGAAGTGGAACTATGTGAACAGAAACTTCTTGTTCACATAGTGACGCATGCCAGAGTTGCAGACTTCACACACAGGTGATGAAAGCAGCCACACATATGTGTATATTGATATATGGTGTACCATTCTCAGACACTGCTGTGACTTTATCATACTCGGAATAACAGGATTGACTTTTGGTACGGGTAACTTGACACATGACTCCCACAGTGTTCAGTACTGAATTATACTGGCTATGATGGTGTAAGACATGATTTCTGTAGAAGTCACAAAAGTGCTCAGCTGACAAAACAGGAGAAGTGTAAGTCCAGAATTTCAACCTTTTCTTTAGGTGCTTGCTACTTGATAAGAATTATTGAAGCATGGGCAATCTAAAAGCCTTTATTTCTACAGTAGATGCCCTAGATGCTACTAGGTGCTTTGATGGATTTCTGTGTGACGGACAAGCTAGAGGTTCTAGCTTTTCTCAGTAATAATTTAGACCTACTGTGAATATGAGATGCCTCTAGCTGTATGAAATGTAGCTATCTTTTAAATCAAGAGAGCAGATATACCTGTCTTGAGATGGATGAAAGCTTTTTTTGTTCAGTTTCTTCAAGGATACAGTAGACAGATTCCCTTTCTTATTCAGTACAAAGCAATAACGAATAATAACATCTTCTCTGAATTGTGTGGGATCTTTTTCTTTGGCTCTTGGGTAAAGTAAAAAAAAGATGTTTGCAATATATTTACCTGAGAAGAGTCCTTTAGGAAGGACAGAAAGGAATGTAGGAAAAGGCAGTGGAAGTAACAGGTGACCACCTGTAGACAGAGCTGAGACCATTTCACAAGGTAGCAACAGACAGACTTAATTTGACTACATCTCCATTAAACCTATTTCTGTTGAGTGAGAATTGGCTGAACCATGGAGATGAAGGACATGGAAGATGACTGCTATCTAAAGTATCTGATTTTTTGTGTGTGGACATTAGAGTCAAAAAAACTTTGAGTATGGTAATGATATTGCCTTAACTTGGACTGCTATATGTAAAGCTAAGATCAAAACTTTTTAGTATTCAGTAGCTTCTGTCTTCTGGTCAAACTGTTGAATGACACCACCAAGGAGGGTTTCATCACAGTGGTATGTGCCTTGCATGATCCTCCAGACAGCTGGAATGGGATTCCTTGCAATAGATGTCCTCTTTGCAGATAACCTCACTGCAGATACCACGATCTGAGCTAATCAATCGCTTCATCTCAGTGGAGAGAAATTGGCATTTTTAGGTTGTGTTTCATTCAGTTTATTTTAGCTATCAACATGGTGCCCTTCAAACACATAATTCTCTCCCACTGATAAAAAAAAATATCTGGAGATATAGCTCAGATACATATACCTACTTTTGATGAGGTCAACCCCATTCTCAGTGCCAATAACTGTTTAGTAAGAGATTTCGGTAGCTTTTGACAGTAAGAGTATATAATACATTCATTCATTACCCTTCTGAAGTAATGAATGACTATATCCTTATAAACCATACACTACTCTCTCCTTGCTATTTCTTCAGTTCATCCCTGTTTTCTTATAGCATTTTGATTAGGAAAAGGATCACTCTGTGGGTTTGTGCAGCCCAGACAGGAACTGTCACTCAGAAGAATCTAATTTTGTGCTCATTAGGTGCAAGTGCAACTGAAAGTGGACTTACAATTACTCAAAGACAAATGTCAGTTACCTTGGGGGCCTGAAAGATCAATAAAAAGAATATAAAGCAGGAAAAAATAGCTTCCAAACATACATAAAGAGCATTACCTGGAGAACTCTACTCATCCATTGAAAACTGTCTTCCTCTGTCGAATCTGGCCTTTGCTCAGCAACAATAACTATCCTTTCATCATGCAGCACGCTCACTGAAAACACTGCTATTCTATAGAAGAGAAGGAGAGAAGAGTATTTAGTGCCAGGACAGATGAAAAAAACAGTCTTCTAAGTTAATCCTCCAGAACTATGATTCTGTTATTTATTACTGACAACTGGTACATCAATTAATATGTTATTTATGGGGAAAAGCAACAAGAACAGTTTTGGATAACTTCTGGAGGAGGAGTAGGGGACTTTGTTCTAGAAACATGTAAATACAGGCATAAAGTCACAGCAGGGTTGGAAAAGTGAACCTTCTTGGGAAGGAAAGCACTAAATTTGGGTCACACCAAGGTTGCTGTTAAGCTGTTGTATAACAGCCAGCATAAGCACCTTCTTTGGCTCCATGTTAGGAGAAAGTAATTGCAACATCGTTTTGTGAGAGGTCTGTCATGTGATCAAGTGTGAGCACATGTTACAGCATTAGGGTCTTCAGAAGTTTTAGATGTCTCCTGCTCAGTTTCAGCACATTAGAAAGGTCACACAAGGAACTGCTAAGGAAACGCTATCATGTTCAAGAACTTCAGTGTTAGGCATATTGGAAATGTTCAACTCAAACAGAAAGGATCCTGTTGAGTCAACACCTTCAGAATTAACCAGCTGTTCAACTGGAAATTTTAGCAATCACAGTTTTGGACCTTGGTATCTAAATTCTGCCTCAACACTGTCTTAGGCTTCCCTCTGCTGTCTCCTGGTTCTAGCAATATGAAAAGTAATGGAGGGAAACCACTGTGCAGATTAGGCACTGCCTTCTGAAAGCATTTTGTGTCCCTTACATCCGCTCTAAGCAAAATAAGGATTTCTACATAACATAAGAAAAGAAAGGATCAAACCTTCCCCTGTAGACAAATTTCATTGGTTCTACGGCCAGTGCTGTTGCTACAATATCATCAGCATTATGTCTTCTTCCACTGACAACCATCAAACCATCCATTTTGCCAATAACAAAGACAAGTCCACCTGGTCCTATAAAGCCTAGCAGTCCGGTCCTTATAAAAGGATATTCAGTGATAGGGCCACCAGAACTGGTCATAGGGAAAACCTGTAAGACAGAGAAACACAGGCGTTCAATTCTATACACAGAGATCACACTGCAAAATATTTCAGGCGTGCTCTCTCAGATGGCTCTCCTGGAATGAAGTAAATAGGTCGCTGGTGATGCTCTTTACTCTTCACTGACCACAAAGGGAGTGTCAGGAAACTCCTAGACTAGTGTGTGTAATTTTCAGTACCTGAGTTCCAGCAAGTTCAATCCCACTCTGTTTACCATACACATTTTCCCTAACCATGGTTCTGTAAATCATTTATGACCTTAAAAAAATACATAAATCAACATAAACAGTACTGAATAAAAAGAACCGCTGTGCAGCGTGCAGCTAACTTGAGGTGCTATGTACAGGTTACTGAGGGATTAAATCATAAACATTACAGAGGAGGTTCTTCTCAGTACCTCATGCTCATTTTCAGCACAGTATAGAGAAATAAGCAGGCTCAAAGTGAAGCTATTTTAAGGTGCCGTATATTAATGACTCTTCCAGCTGACCACATTTTTATCTAAGGTCAATTAAGTCCTCACAATATCAGTAATAATGCCTTCTGTAGCATGTCTAAAATTGAAAATACAGCCCTAATCAAAGCCTCTCTAAATGTTTGAACACCAGACACATATGTGACTTCCACAGGATAGATTTCTACCTCTTTTTCTATCCTAACTAGCACAGCGTTATCCTTCTGGCATGTGAGCTACTTTGAGCTGCATTCTGACACAACCACGCTTTCCTGCCGTCACTTCTTTAAACTGAAATTGTCTAAAGGCAAGTTATTCAAGACAATGGCAAGTGGAAGACCATGGCTATATAGTGTCCTTCAAGGCTCATCAAAAAGCAAAGGTCAAATTCTGCTGCCAGATGTCCATGGGTGACTCTTACTGAACAGATTTAATGCTTATACATCCTCAGCCATAATTCATTTCAGGAACACAAAGCTCTTTGGCTCTCTAATACCTGCACCATGAATTACACAGAAAAGAGGTCCGCTTGGAGAGGGCTCCTAAGAACATGTTTAACTTTAAAAATGAGTTGTCTTGCTCACTCAATGGCAATTTATTTGCTTACTATTAGGAATAAATCTAAATTAGTCCAAATATGCTGTTAAACTGCAGACCCAGTTATGAATTATGAATGATTTTACAATTACAGCAAGTACTACAAAATGAATGTAAGTATGTTTCTACCCTGAAATATGTCAAATTTGGGATTATCATTCACACTAGGTATTGCCACTTGTACTTGTAGCACAGTAATCACCTATCAACAAATTTCAGATCACAATAGCATAGCAGGATTCCTAGCCTCAGTAGCAGGATGGAGAATCGTATACACTAGACTCCATTAATTATTTAATGTACAGTGTTTACAACATTCAGATCGGCATTTTGCAGCAGATATTAGTCAAGTTTGGTCTATTAAAAACGGTAATATGGGAGCATTTGTTAAGGGAAATGTAAATGTATTTGTCTTAACTTTTTTTCTGAAATATTAAAATAGAAAAGGATCAGAACTTAATAAAAATCTCAGCTCACATTTTTTTCAGTATTTCTGATTTGTTCAGCCTTTCATACCAGCTTCAGCAGAAGTTAATGATAACAAGTGAGCAGGTACAAGAGAACTATCAATACAGCTGTCTGCACCAGGGCTGAAACCTACTGGAAAACAGATTCCACAAAGCAAAAAGGCTTTTACCCTAAGGCCATTCAAACAAGAGCAGGTGGGAACTAATTAGGAAAAGGTATCTTTGCTATTCAGATACCTCTTGAAGACTACATCTGTCAGGATTCTGTATAAATGCAAGCCTTTAATGCTGGCTGCATTGTGGAAATGTTAGAAACTGCTTTTTAAAGATACCCAGCAGCCTTCCTACTGTTTGCAGCAATCAAATTCTGCACGTAGCTAGCTCATAGGCTTGTACACTATTACATTTTTGAACTTTGCCTTTCTTCCTGCTTTCCTTCTGATTGTTTCAGCCCCGGTATCTTCTTTCAAAATTAAAATACAAGCCTTTCAGAGCCAAAACTAAACCCACATAAAGATCTACTATAGCACTTGATGAATTGGGCTTCAGTGCAGATTATCTGGCTAGAGTACAGGTCCCAAGGCACAAGCATTGATGATTACTGCCATTCTGATATTACTAATATCAATATTTTATGTCAAATATTTTCTCAAAATTGAAGAGGTTAAAAAGGAAGGATTTTATATAGAATTTTTTGGTCAGCTTACCTCGAATGTATTTTTGGTCATGCCCGAGAGTCCATAATATGATGTACCCGTTGCAATAGCACATACACAAAGTTCTCCTATTTCATCTGTTTTACAGAGCTGAGGAATTCCATCTGGCTTCACTGAACACATTATAGCTAAAGGAAGAGCAAAGGACTTTAACAAATATTATAAAATGAACTACAGAATAACATAAATGCTGTGGGAAAGACATCATGGTGGAGTAGACATAAACAGATAAATTTTATGTAGACTAACGGCTAACAATTGGTTTCTCAAACATTAAGGTGTTCAACATTATCAAATGTTATTTGTATTATAAATAATATTTATACAAAGAATGTGAAGATCTTTATGTAAACTTAGTCTTCACGCTGATAACAAAAACTAATTTGCCTTGCTCTCTAAAATTTCAGTTGATCTGTAATACTGCTGTGAAATGTGATTGTGTTCCCAGTTTTGCATACTGAAGACCAGATTTGCCACATTTGTCAGTGCAAAATGAAATACCCTAAAGGAGTTCTTGGTAATAATTGTACTGCCAGGGAGGCAGGCAACCAGGAAATCCACTTCTCACAAAGTAGTAAGTAACACCGTATGAAAGATCAAGATATTCTAGCAGACTAGTATGGTTGTTTTACTAAGAATTTATCAGAGCTCAGACACCCTTTCACTGGTCTTAAAGGACTGCAGAGACAGCAGGAGCTAAACAGGAGGGATTAGAAAGCACTGGTGTGAGAAAGAAGCACTATTTTATGTGTCAGCCATGTGAATAACAATCAGGTATGCTGCTTTAGCTATAATCCCTGGAGTTAGAGTCCAGCACGTGTAGATTTTGCAGTTGGAGAGAGGATATGATGAACAAGGCAGACCAGAAATGAATCAGCACATCTTTTAAGTACAAGTGTAAAGAATCTTGAATGACCTTTCTCTCACTCTGAGGATAAACAGGAGCATCGACTTTTATTAAAATAATCAGGATGTAGTATGAAGTGCAAGATGGCACATCTATATTATCTTACTGTTAGACAACAACCAATCTTATCTTCCTTTAAGTTGTTCAACTGAAATTTTAGAAGATGCATCATTATGTTTTATTCCTTTGGTGCATAACAGACATTCTCTCATGAAAAACTACAGTATTATCCTTTTCTAGTCTCTATAACATCTCATTTAAAATCTAGCTCTCTTAGGAGAAATCTTATCTTCATCTTTAGAAGCACTGGTTCAGTCTGAATTTATCAGCGTGAACTATTCAGTCATACCTCCTTTTAGTAATAACTGGGTGATAGCACAAGATCTTTGGAAAAACATTCTGCAAGCCTTCAGATAGCAATTTTGTTGATCCTTAGCATAGGTTATGACAACTTTCACTACCAAGTCACATCTGGGACAGGCTTATGGATATTTATAGCCTGCAGAGATTGGAATCCAACTTTCTTATTTTCTACACCAGTATGTCACAGTTAAGGAACGGATGTTCTAATGTGGTGACAGGTTGTTTAAAGCACATCCTAACGTGAGTGAAGACAGCCACTGAGGTAAACAGAGAGAAGAAGTCTTGGGATTTCCAAACCATGAAGTTTTACAAGGTAATGCTTTTGGACTAAAATGTTTTCAAGTACACATGTTCTAATCCCAAAGCTTGCTGTCTAACAGCAAAGTATGCCCACCTATGACTTTCTACAGCTAATTAAATTGATGAATCATAGTAAGTTTCAAAGAAAGTTCCTTACCTCCTGGCATCACTAAGCCAACATCCTGAACAGTCAGAACAGAAAGCTTTTCTTCAGAGTCCACTCGAATCACTCCATAAGTGAGACCATGCATGGACAGAACTCCTCTGCCTGGTGGCTGATTGCTGTCATCTGTTGGCCTGCAACCATCGGGCAGATATAAGCATTTATTTATTCTTAATGGACTAGTATTGCAAATACACCTCTATTTGAGAGTTTAAAATTTCACCTTCTTTTTTCCCCTACTACACCTGAGAGAATCCTGTATTTCAGTCTTTTCTGAGTAATTATGTCTGTCAACTCTCCCACTCAGTAGCTACCCACATATATGGGGCTGCAGAGATGAAAGTAACACCTAACATTTACCCAAAAGAGCTTGTATTTAATTTTTAGACAGATTTATAAAGATTGTTTGATTACCCAAGTAAAGGCCTTTTGCCTTGTTTTAAAAATACTGAAAGGCAGTGCAGACAATGTGGAGGGAACTGCACTCTAAATATTTGGAACTGATCAGTAAATAACTTGATAAACTCTCTATATGTTACCTACTTTGGGGCAACCTAGGAAACCCAACTCACCTGCCAGACTAAAAGCCTAACTAGCACACTAGTATCAAAGCCAAGATTAGAATACAAGTATGCTGTGTTTAAATCACAGACGTGACTTCCCACTCCCAACGTAAACATTTAAAATTACTGAACAGAAGAAATTAGGTTATAACAGATCCACTAGCAAGTATCTGTGGAAGCTGTAAGGACTTTACCATCTTTATTTTAGTGAATATAACTGAATTCTTCCTATTCTAATTTACCCCATAAAAATTAAAACAAATTACACCTTCATCAGTCATGGTCAAAATGTCGTGGATGCAGCCTCTTTGTAACGCCTTCGTTTGCTCAGATTCACTGCTGACACGCTGTAAATTCCACAGCACCAGCACAAGCTGTCTGTCAACTTGTTTCAATATAAACCCGCCTGCTGTATCAGTGGATACAATTATATGTATGTAGAGTGTGGCTTGAGCAAACGAATGTTGACGTATGCAAGTTATTAAGTCAAAAGAATATGTCAGGACTTTTCATTCTGCAAAGATTCTTATACTGTCCTGCATTTTAAAACACAAAACCGGAAGCTAATGCCATGCTGATAATGCATCCATGTAGAGCAGCCAGACTCCAGCTATTTTCAAGATGGATAAACCAACCAATATTTAGTTCAAGATTCTGTATTTTTCCTAAGTAGTCCATCATAACACAACTATTTTTTAACAGCTAATGTCCTTTTATATGACATTTCTCCTCTACTGTGCTTGAAATACTAGATGGGCCTTAGCCAATCATGCTCACGTAAGCCTTGCAGTGATTGGCACTATAAATTTCAATTAATAGGTTTTACGAGGCCTATTTCTCAAGTGACATTGTCAACAAAGAAGGATGTGGGCACACTTGAAAACGCATTAGAGCATAACAAATGGTGCTAGTAAACAAGAAGCTGTGCTAAATAACATTCCCATCATGTAAAAGGAACTTTCAGCGACATTATTGATGAACTTCCTGTCACCCTCGCTTCCCAAAACACACATTTTGCTGCTCATGAGAAGAAAGGTCTCCTGCAGGCACACGCAGCTTCTCACAACCTTCTAGGAGTAGAGGCCATCTAGACTTTCATCACACACATTTTCTTGCATTACTTATCACATCCAAAGACTGCTAAAAAGAAGAGTGGGTGCAGCTTTGAAAGACACTGGCTGTGTACAGGACAGGGGTGCCAAGAAGTGAATGAAGCTGGAGACAAGAGGCCTGCTAGGATCATGTTGGGGGACTTGTCAATAGAGTTACACTTGCTGTGGCCTGCGTTGAGATAGCAGCTTTGCCCGCGTTAGCCAGAAGTGCGGTGCAATGGAAGCAGGTGTGCAGAAGGAAAGAGTCCGTGCTGAGGACTGGGGTCCACACAACAGGCACTTCAGAGCTGCTATTTCAGAGTAACTTCTGGTATCCTGGTAGTCTGAGGCTGATCCTTGAATGAGACACCAGTTAATCGTGATCCTCTTGCAGGCACCTAGTTATCTGACACTAAAGGGAAAGTCAGAGGTCCAGGACGGAGGAGTGAGGTGGGGAGCCAAGCACCTGACAGCACCTTAAAAAGCATCTTGTCAGCAACAATCCTGTACTACATGGTATCTTATTTTGTCTTGTCCATGATATCCACACAGAAACATCCCTAAAACAAATAGCTCTGCCTAACAGAAAGAGAAAAATCACTTGGAAGGAAGACGAGATATAAATCATAGAATCATAGAATAGTTTGGTTGGAAGGGACCTTTAAAGGTCATGTAGTCCAACCTCCCCTGCAATAAGCAGGGACATCTTCAACTAGATCAGGTTGCTCAGAGCCCCATCCAACCTGGCCTTCAACACTTCCAGGGATGGGGCATCCACAACTTCTCTGGCCAACCTGTTCCAGTGTTTCACCACCCTCATTGTAAAAAATTCCTTTCTTACATCTAGTCTAAATCTACCCTATTTCAGTTTAAAACCATTACCCCTTGTCCTATCGCAACAGGCCCTGTTAAAAAGTTTGTCCCCATCTGTCATGTAAGTCCCCTTTAAGTACTGGAAGGCTGCTATAAGGTCTCCCTAGAGCCTTCTCTTCTCCAGGATGAACAACCCCAACTCTCTCAGCCTTTCCTCACAGGAGAGGCGTTCCAGCCCTCTGATCAGGTCCTCTGGACCTGCTCCAACAGGTCCATGTCTTTCCTGTACTGAGGACCCCAGAGCTGGACACAGTACTGCAGGTGAGGTCTCACCAGAGCAGAGCGGAGAGGCAGAATCACCTCCCTTGACCTGCTGGCCATGCTGCTTTTGATGCAGCCCAGGATACGGTTGGCCTTCTGGACTGCGAGCGCACATTTGCTGGCTCTTGCCCAGCTTTTAATCCACCAGTAATCCCAAGTCCTTCTCCACAGGGCTGCTCTCAGTCCCTTCATCCCCCAGCCTGTACTGATATCAGGGGTTCTGTGACCCAGGTGCAGGACCTTGCACTTGGCGTTGCTGAACTTCATGAGATTCACATGGGCCCAATTCTCAACCTTGTCCAGTTCCCTCTGGATGGCATCCCATCCCACAGGTGTGTCAGTTGCACCACTCAGTTTGGTGTCATTTGCAAACTTGCCGAGGGTGCAGTCAATCTCACTGTCTATGTCACTGATGAAGGTATTAAACAGTACCGGTCCCAGTATGGACCCCTGAGGGTTACCAATCTCCATCTGGACATTGAGCAGTTGACCACTACACTCGGGATGCAACCATTCAACCAATTCCTCATCCACCAAACAGTCCACCCATCATATCCATCTCTCCAATTTAGAGAGAAGGATGTTGTGGGGGACCATTTCAAAGGCCTTACAGAAGTCGAGAGAGAAGACATCTGTAGCTCTTCCCTTGTCCACTGATGTAGTCAACCCATCACAGAAGGCCACTAGGTGGGTCAGGCAGGACTTGCCCTTGGTGAAGCCATGCTAGCTGTCTTGAATAAATAACCCCATTCCAGTATACTTATAATTAATTTTAAAGTTAACATTTTAAATTTTCTTTACACATTCAATATTTCTAATACTGGATTTGGAATTCTGTAAGACTGCTTGCTAGACAAAAATGAATCCTTTGATTAAGGTAGGAGCAACTAAACAAAGATAATTCCACCTACTTCATCTACTAAGTAATTCTAGCTTAAACCACCAGACAAACCTACCCCTTTAGTTTCCTTAACCATCAAAGAGGGACAGCGTGCATCTACTTCAAAGCTGACTCCTTTGTACAGAGTAGCTGTAGAGCATTTTGAGAACAGTTACCTCTACCATTTACAGACACAATCTATTTTACCGCTATTTTTTGCCAGTCATTTAAATGGGAACAGACCTATACTTAAACTTTTGCACTCCCTTAAGCAAGTGGGTTCAGACTAATATGCAATAAACCAAAGGGGAATACCATAAAGAATTATTTGCATGACACGCTCCTTTAAATATTAGGCTTCATCATTCAGCTCTAAGGCTAAAGTACCTATTGGTCTATTACTGACTGTCTTTTCCTAAACTATAAGGGTATTTCAACTGAGAACTGGTTTTGTTACTCTTCCTTGTAGGAAGATCAGTAAAAATACACCATAGATTTTGAAAGAGTCAGAGCATTAACAGGTAGCTCTCTGGATCTGTGCTCTGCAGGGAGTAATTTTAATGCATACTTCAGCTGTAACTCTTTGGAACTTGTATGATAATGACTTTACTGTCAGTGGAGATGGCTTGAATAAAATGAAAAATACTAAAGCTCCCAAGTTCAGCTGGTATTATCCTACCATTAAACAGATTTCAAAAAAAGGAGATACGTGTTCAATAACATTCACTGTAGTAAGAACTGCTCTGTAATTACACAGCGAGGCATTGAAGATAAAAATGCCTTTTTTTTTTTTAATTATCCACTATTTTATATGCTAATAAATTTTTTTATGTAAGCTCTCAATGCTAGTTAATTTGAAAATGAATCTCTAGTGCTTCAGGTGGCTATAAACACAGTTTAAGTCCAGAAAGGACATGCCAGCCACCGTATGTTGAGATGGAGTGATTTCTCCCACTTCATAATCTGAGATCTGGGGCAGATTTTCCAGGGCTAGCACAGGAAATGAAGCCCCTCTCCTGTTAATCAGTGCTCAGCACAAGCGACGTCTGCTGCCCTTCCACCTCCTCTCTGCACTTACAAGCAAGAGCTCATTCCTAGGGAGTGAAGGTCTGCATAGCCTATGGCAGGGAAACTCAGTGCAAGGGAAAAACAACATATGCCTTGGTATAATGCTGAGAACAGGCTGGTGGAGCTGAAGGATGGGCTTTCTGAGATCCTGTAGTTCACAGAAAGAAAACTAATCTGGACAGGATAAGTCCCTAATGGATAGCTTTCAGATGTTTTAAGTTAATAATGAGGTGGCTGAAAGTCAACCACACTCTTGGCTTCATGTCTTTCTTCCTGTGATGTTTCGTTGGAAAGTTATTTGAAAATCTAGTTAAATTTCACTTGGACAGTGTATTTTAAACTTTGTGGCAGGAAGTATTTTACTTAATGCTATTACAGTGCTTTACAGTTTTATACTGCATGTTTTAACATGTGAAACAATTATAAATGGCTGCAGAAATCTGAACTCAAAAACAAAGTGCCTACTGTTCAAGGTATAACTTTCAGAAAACTCTGCCAAAACAGACAACAGTTATGCCATTTACTGTGTGGTACAATACTCATGACAGGTGACTGCTGCATACTGACATTCACATACTTAAGGTTTAATAGTTTTATTAGAATTTATCCATTTTGTTCCTAGGCACAAATCCCCCAGACTCAAAGGGTATTTCCAGATGATTACTGAGAGTCTATGAATGGTTAAAAAGCACCAGTCAGCCAAAAAACCCCTGCAGAATGTCATAATTCTCTTTAAACAGACTACTTTAAAGAATGACTTTCCTTGATAGCAATGCCACTTAAATACCCACATTTTAATTCATTTTATGCTTATGGTGGCATTTTTCCACTTCTTTTTACAGAATTAGCTTTTGCATTTCAGTGTATTTCATTTTAAAATAGGTAAAATTACAGAAATGGGAACTATATTATAAAGGACTCTGAAGTTAAATTATTACTCTAGAAATTTTTCTTGTATGTCTTCTCTGGCATAAACAAAATGAAAACAAAAAATGTCATTCAGAAGTTAAGTATGCAGATTCATACTGGAATAAATTTCTCACTGCTTTTCAAATTACTACATATATTCTACAGTGGGTCTATTTCCACTGGTGTAACACAGTACCTTCGAATAGCCACAGTGAGAGCTTCCGGTGAACTAGCGCAGGGACAAATGACCTCCTGTCTTAGACCTTTACTTTGGAAGACATTGAGAAATGCATCACAGGAAGAAATAGACCCTGGGGTAAAAAAAAAAAAAAAAATTCAGAGGAGAAAAATAATCTGATTTCTGAAGTGATGCTATTCAAATTGCAAACTTACTATTGAATATATAAGCTTTTCAGGAGAAAAAATTTAAAAAGGAACCATGTCCACCATGAAAGAGAAGTCATAGCTACTACATCTATGTATATGTATATATAGTTGTGTATGCACAGAGAATAAAGACTGATTTTTGAGCATAAAGTCCTTTCACTATGCTTACATAGAAAAGCCATTACTGCTGGATTTACAGTATGAATTTCATTATAATTTTCTTTTTTAGGATGAAGCAAATTAAAGATTTAATTCAGAACTCAAAGCAAACTACTACAAACAAGCAGAACATCTCTATGTTGGTATCTTAATTAATATAAACAGTTCATGCTATTAATTGTCATGAAGTGATCCAGATGTTGTTCTCTAGAGTAGTATAAGTATTCCCCTAAAATTCTCAGTTACTTCTGCATCTGAGCACCATCATTCAAAAGAAATGTTCTGTTTCTATAGCTTAAGGTTATTTACTTCAGTCTTTCTTGTTAAACAAAACTGGATTTACTGCGACTTACATTACGTAGAATATCAAGTTTGCTTCAGGATTAGCTAAAGAAAAATATATTTAAAAAAAATCCAAAATTAATTACTGTTTCCATAAATATCATATAGTTTGCAGTAGACAAACCCTATACTTTGTAAATATTTTAGCTAAAAGGACTGACGACTGAAACTTTAAATGCAAGACAGAAAGCACTCCCTATTCTCTATTGGACTGCAGAAGCACAGCTTACATGGGTTTGCACCATCAGCCACTATTAGCATACGCAGTGAGGAAAGGTTGATGTCTCTCTGATCTCGATGTGCCACCAATGCCCAGTGCATGTCTCTGGATTTTACACAGGCAACTTTTGCTGCAATAAGAATGGGAGGATTACTAATACACCATATAAAAACTACACAGCTGTATTATCAATTTGTACTTTTGATTTTGATGGTCAAGTACACTTTTGTATATTCTTGTTCCTTACCTTTATATTGACAGACTTTTTGTATCCATGACAGTGGATTCACTTTCATTAAGGAGTATGGAATACTTATAACATGCATCATGTTCATGACACTCTGAAATCAAATAAGATAAATGGGTTTTATGCAACAATCGTGGTAATTATTTATATTGTGTTATGGGCAGGGGCATCTATGCAAATCACTCTATGCTAGTTTTATTGTCAATTCTGGCATTTATAATTTCTTATCTAGCTATCTACATCAAGATGAAACAGATCCTCATTTTCTAATGCTTTAATTAAGGATTAAGGATTTAGACTAATCAGATCATAACTTTGAAGCAGTAATGAAAAATAAGAAACAGATCTTCCTATTTATACTCTAAGCGGTTCACTTTAAATAGAAAAAAACCCCAAACATTGGATAAACAATGATGTCTGCATGTTTGCTATGTAGGTTAACATTATTCCTAAGCCTACTAAACTTTATTATACATGAAGACTCTTTACTCAAAAAGACAAATAACAGCAACATATGTGTCTAAAGAAATCCATCTCTGTGAAGATTGAAAAACTACTAATGGTAGTGGGGCACAAATTATTTAAAAGACAGTAGACAGAGAAACTGGAATCACAGATTAAGCAGATATCAATTCATTTTAACAGAAAATAAATGAAGGAGTTTTTAGTCCTTCTCCAGGGGGGCTAATTCCAGTATTTCCAACAAGGTCATGAAAAGTTGCAGGAAGTTTAGAAAAAGCAGCTGAGTGAAACCAGTGACAGATGCAAAACCTATCTCCCAGTCTGAGGCAGTCAATTTCTTTAGTGATTTCTTAGTGTTACTACTACACAAACAGCCTGTAAATAAGCTGCTGCTTTACTTCTGTTGCCATTTAGAAACATCTTCTGAGGGCAACACGTCTCCACTCATAGCAGCTCAGGTTAAATACAGTACTTGTTTGGAAACCCTGGGCTTAAGAAAGGTTAAGTGTGCCAGTGGATTAGTCACCTAAACACTTGTAGAACTGCAAAAGATAGTTCTCCTTTCAGGCTGGCACAAGTGTAGGTATAGGAAAAGCATTTACAGGCAAGCCATGAAAAAAATGAAGTTCATACCAAGATTAATAGCAAAGGAAGGCACAGAAAAGCCCTATTACATGCTTGCTTTCAACTTCAGTGATAAAGATGGGGTTTTAACATGAGATACTTAGGAGCATTAAGCCTAATAGATGGTTTCCGCTTTTACTGCCCTTTGATAGTAAGAACAGTGTAACACTGCATGAGAAAAGAATCCCAGGGAATCATAGCATGTAGGGCCTCTACATCCTGGGACCCCCAAACAATGACCGCTGAAAACGCTATCTGTTCTTTAAATGATAGTGAATACTAAGTATTTTGTCAATCATTGACTGCAGCAGCACCTTTAGAAGCAATCCTTAAAAATATGTCAATTGCCTCCCATGTCAATTGAGGAAGACATTCAAACAGCAAGTAGACAGTTTATGCAATTTAAAGTACCAGAAATGTTTTAACATTAGTAAAACCATTTGTTGGTGGGAGTTTCAATAGAAAAGCTAGTCAGTGGCAATATAGCTATGCCATTGGATCATATCCTTACAGAGGCAAGTAATTTAATTTCTTTCTGCTATAAAGTCTGATCTCAAAATCACGCATCAGTAAGATCAGAGTAAGATGGTAAGAATGGGGCCAGAGTACTTGACATGATGCATAAAAATACACTGGCATCTTTACTGTGCTCAGTATGGGTAAGTAGTGCACTAGCAGAAGATCATGGGTTTAAGTCACATATTTTTTGCTTTCAAAGCAGAAAAATTTGTATTAGAAGAAACTGTAGGACAACCTAGTTTGTGATAGTAATAAGCATATTAGTTTAGTTTATTTTCAAATACTCACACAAAATAAAAAAACATACTTACTGTAAGAATCCCATGCCATAAACCAACATCCTTCTTGAAATCTAATACATTCACAATTGTTTCAGCTGTCCAACAAAAACAAAACAGTTTATTTTTTAGAACACAGCACTGAACCAAGACAAACCCACTCAAAGGAAGAAGGAAGCTTCGGTATAACATGACTGATGACCTCAAAGCTTCACTTTCATAGTAAGTCTCCACTGCAGGATTTGTATTGGCTAGGACATTATTTATACCCCTCAAAAAGATATCTTACATGTGTGCCTATTGTCTAGAATTAATGAAAAAAAATCGGGTTTTTAAATCTAGAAACCCTTGACACAGATCTATGTAAAACATAAGACAGGAACCTGATGGGAAATGAATTACAATTCACATTTGATTTTAAGGATGAAGCAAGGGAAGTGTACTCCATACCTTCTGTATATCCACATGCCTGGGTCAGAGCTTGGCAGTGCGTCAGCAGTGCAATCCTTGTCACAGTCACCCCAAGCACACTTCCATCTTTACATGTTTTGTACTAAAACGAAATAAGCAGGGCAAGTCAATGTGCAATAGTTGTCCTATTTCCATTATTTAATAGCTACATTTAAAGTATTTCCTATGTAGGTGAATGATGGACACATCTAATGTCTATTTTAAGAAAGCATCAGTATTGAGGAGTTTGGAAGGCTTTTTTTTGTTAAAAGACACTTTTTTCAGATAGGCTTTCTCTTTTTGACTGAAGTTTCCCAGGCTTGATATCAGAAATCCATCTGCTGTTTGAATACAGGCATTATGGAAAAATAATTCTAACAATCTGATCTTGTTAATGACTAAAGGACTGGCTAGATTTAGCAGAGAATAATAACGTAGTTCAGTCTGTTCAGTGTTCACGTTAGATATTATAGGCCAACCAATAAACCTGAGCTTCTCTATTCTATGTCTTATAAGGCAAGGGACAAGAACTGACCACAGAGTCCTTGCTGGGTACTGTTATAATAATCCACACATACAGAGTCTGAAAGACACAAGCTCTTTGATCAGAAGAATAGGAAAGAGTCTTGAGAAAGCAGTATAAAAAAGAGGTGGGAGATCATTGCTGATGATTTCAATAATTTTTGCAACTTCACGCAACAGTCTGAAAACTGTCAGTAGCAATTAAAGTAGATTAAACATTTATCTTTCTCCATGATGAGGATAATCAGCAAGATTGAAAATGGAGGCATCTTTGCTTCTCTAGCCAAGTGTTCTGACTGCATGAAGATAAGAAATACCTTTGCTCCATTCACTTGAACTTATTCCCTTTAAATAATCATTTAAATTCAGTACTAACATCACTGAATTCAAGGCATTTGAGTATATGCAGAAGTGGGAAAAAAGAAAGGGAAAAAATAAAAGAGAAAAATTAAACTTAATGGCATGGCTCATTTTCCCTTCCTGATGCTGGTCTTTTGAGGGGAGTGTGACTCACAAAACAGTAAGTGACAGGCAAGCATTTGAACAAGAAGTTCCTTCTCTTACAAAGGGTCTGAAGGTTGTGATATGAGAACTGAAGCTTCACTGTGAAACTTGCCATCTATCCATCTCAAGGCTAGTGGGCAAGCCCACACTGTGAATGAGACCAAGATTGGTCAAGGAAAGTTTAATATAATATTGTGGCAGCCACACAGATGATGTAAAAACATTAACATTAGAAACTCCCAAAATGCAATTTAACATTTCATTAACTTTTCTGAAATCAATATCCAGTATAATTTATTAGAAAATATTACTTATTAACAGGCTAAACCAGGATGTTCTTTGCTTCTGTGACTAGCAAATGAATAATGATGTTTACCTAATCCAGAAGTGCCATATGCAATGATTCGAGGAGAAGATGCATCTTCATTAACTCACCTCAATGTAAGCTGTGTCATTGTTTGCATCCTTGATGTGTGGGAACCAGTCACGAGGTGGCTTGGAGAGGTGTTTAGATTCTGTGACAAACCACAGCAGCTTTGGCCAGCCTGAGGTAGAAAGAAAAGTCAGCTTTTGTCGAACTTCTGACGGATAAGACAAAATTTTTACAGAGTGTCACTACTGCCTAAACACTGCTTCTTTTAAACGTCAGCATAGCATGGGAAAGAAGATTTTCCAGAACTGCTTTCTTAACGTGGCTATTGTGGCTTTCTCAGACAATCCCCGAAGAAACAGCTGGGTGGTTTAAGCTATTATTGACCTGAACAGTTTATTACCTCTCCTGTCAGAGGTTACTGTCCCTACCGCTTAGCTGTAGGACTGAATCGTATGAATGCTTCTGATCTACTACGGTCTGAAATCTGTTGGTTTAATTTCACTTGTGGCCACAAACGATCTCAGCAGCCCAGCTGAGCCAGCAGAGAACCAGGTCAGGTGCACTCTTGGCAGCCATGAGATGGGAGCAGCGATCTCTACCAGCCAGTGACACGCAGCTGGGGCAATCATGTCCCAGCAGCCACAGCTGCTCCTGTGGCAAGTGTTTCATCATGGGCCTGATCCTCACCCGCTACAACTAAAAAAGTAGAATGACTGTTATTGTAGTAAATTACCTGTGATATCCACAATAAGCAAGGATTACCTCACCTTTAAACTGTGGTATCTCCCCTGTGGGGCTTTTAGGCAGTCCTTTATGGCATGCGTCACTAGTCAAGGCCACAGTAACTCCACAGCTTCCAAGCAAAAAGCCTATTTGTTGACTTCCTGCATCCTAATAGATGACAAAATAAAAGCAATACACAGAACTGATTAGAAGTGACTTTGGCTGAAAATGTTATTGTCCTTTGGCACATTATCTTGGAAGGAAAACAGTCTCTTTCCTTTAAGCAACTTAGCTGACTAGCAAAGCTCATTTATACATTGACAAAGGAATTCCACAACCTAGATATCCTCTTGTCTGTAACAACATAAATCATAGAGAACTGAAGTCATCAGATGGTGCCTGCTCTCACATCTCTTCAGAAATGATGAGTGGCTGGGAGGAGTGGCCGATAGGCCAGTGGGTTGTGCCATCCAGAGGATGGCACCCTGGAGAAATGGGCTGACAGGAATCTTGCCAAGTTCAAGAAAGGCAAATGCAAAGTCCTGCACCTGGGGAGGAACCACACCATGCACCAACACAGGCTCGGGGCTCACTGGCTCGAAAACAGCTTCGTAGTAAAGGACCTGGGAGTCCTGGTGGACACCAAGTTGAATGTGAGCCAGCAATGTGCCCTTGCACGAAGAAGGCAAATGGTATCCTGGGCTGTGTTAGGCAAAGTATTGCCAGCAGTTTGAGGGAAGTGATCCTTCCCCGCTACTCAGCGCTGACGAGGCATATCTCAAGTGCTGGGTCCAGTTCTGGGCTTCCAAGCACAAGACACTGAGCTACTGGAGAGAGACCAGCAAAGGGTCACTATGATAATTAAGGGACTGGAGCATCTCTCCTATGAGGAAAGACTGAGAGAGCTGGGACTGCTCAGCCTTCAGAAGAGAAGGCTCAGGGGGGAACTCGTCAAGGTGTACAAACATCTGAAGGGAGGGTGTAAAGAAGACCAAGCCAGGCTCTTTTCCAGTGGTGCCCAGTGACAGGACCAGAGGCAATGGGCACAAACTGAAACAGAGGAGGTTCCCTCTGAACATCCGGAAACACTTCTTTTTTACTGTGATAATGGCTGGCACAGGTTGCCCAGAGAGGTTGTGGAGCCTCCACCCTTGGAGATACTCGAAAGCCACCTGGACATAGTCCAGGGCTACCTGCTCCAGGTGGCCCTGCTTGAGCAGGGGAGCTGGACCAGATGACCTTCAGAGGTCTCCACCAACCTCAACTACTCTATGATTCTGTGACAATTCTAGGTAATAATACAGGTTATAGATGCTTCTGCCTGGGGAAAGCTTTCAACCCTTAAGATGTTATGACGGACATACAGTGGTGACAGTATATTTATGGTGATCTAACCTGATTCATCAATAACCATTTCATTGCATAGTTACAGACACGTTTCAGGAGCACTACAGATAGTCAAGTGCCCATTAGAGAAAGTACATTACATTTTACTTTCATCAAGGGGATATAAGCAGTGAGGCTAAAAAGTCATGTAATGATTTTCAAGTCTAGGCCATAGCTGTTCTTTAAGAGATGCTGTGCTTCCACAGCATTAAATCTGCTTTATGTATAGTGTCTTGTCATGACTCTTTCATGAACTTTACATCTATCCACTAGGCTCTTCAACTGAGCAAAGCCCTAGATGTAAATGCACATAGAAGTATAAACCCTTTCTTCACACAATGATCCTACAGAAAACAGCCTACAGAGTCTTAAAAGATCAAATTAAAGTGTCTTTCAAATCAACCATAAAGCACACTTAACCATAGAAGCAACCAGAAATACAGAACAGTTGCCTTAATATATTGATTTATTCAAAGGAAAACTGTATGATGGAAAGAAAGCCCCAAAGTGTATCTGACTAATTTTTAATGCAATTTTTATGTAGTCAAATAAAGCAATCTAAAATAGGGAAGCAATGGGATCAGAGGAAAAAGAAAAGCTTGTTTATTTTCCATATGACCTAAAAATATGTATATAGCAGAAGTTAAAAGAACTTTGATAGCTGAGCAAACAATATGTGACAATAAACTGATCTGTTCAAAAGTATGCTATGTAACTCCTTCGATCCAGAATTACTTCATTTACATTTTCTTACTATAATCAGAATGCATATAAAATTAGGAAAAATTGACAAGGTACTTTTTCAGGAAAGCTTTTTAAAAATTAAACTTGTGCATCGTCTTTTCCAATAAAAAAACAGACAAGGAAAGTACCCTTTGAGCAACAGAGAATACTACTGGTATATCCCTGAACAACATTTTGGGGAGAACGTTGTTGACCCCAGCATGCCTGCACCGGGGGGGCTTCCATGACAAAAAGGGCTTTGTCAAGCATTAGTCTCCTCACTGACTCTTGTGTTAGTTGATCCATTTCTATGTTGTCATGGGACAAGTGCTTAGCCAAGTTGGATCCTGGTTCCACATTAGGATAGGACCTGGCATCTCCGTTCTTGGAGTTTGCTCAACAGAAGGAAACGTGGGTGCCTGGACAGTGCGGGAGTGATGGCTCTCCTTGGAGGTCCCTCAGAAGGAATGGCAGGAAGATGAGAGCTGGAGTGCTCCATGGAGAACATCACTCCTTGGGGAAGACATAGCCTCTGAGACCTGCTACTCTATCATGTATAAAGGGAGGTCACCAGTTTCTTAAAATATCAGACTCATACTACCCTTACCTAAAATTTCCCACTAAGTTTAATCTAAAAAATGGTTACCAATGTATGTATATGCATGAATTTCTGACTACCAATTAAAACACAATATTACATATAAATTTCATAACTGAATGCAACTGCATCACTCTCAATTTTAAATCAAAAATAAAATGTTGTTGTAATTGTATGCCCTATAAAAGACTGCTAGCAAACTGTTTCACCGTTGTACCAAGAAATGCCGATTCTCAACCAACCAAATCCCATTTAACCAGGACTTTACAACCAGAAACTGACTAATAAATTCCATTAAGAAATCTAACATACGTAAACCAGTAGAAAGTGTGGAACTTAGAGCATCAGCATATCATGGCCCTGGGGGATGCATCAGTTAAGAAACTATCTGTCAAGCTCTTCTCATAGCAAAACAAAACAATATGAAAAGGAAACTTGTATTAACAGCTTGGGTTTTTCAGATAACACTGGAAAGAATGACTATGCTTCCACTTAGTGCCATATCAACTGGTTTAGAGCATGTCTGCATAAATGTTATTTATTCATTTGTAGTAGTTCACACACAAGCAGAGAGAATCATGTATAGATTACTTAATACAATCTACTCACACATCACAGATTCTAAACCCACACTGTTTTACATCAGGACAACCCCATTTCAAACAGCATTAAAATCTTCACCTCATTCTTTTCTGTACAGTTGATTTATTCATTTGGAAGGACAACATGGCTAAACAATTATGTGATGCAACACTACCACAGGAGACTGGAAGAATTTCACTATGTGTGGACAATATCCAGTGTGTTTTACAGACTTTCAAATCCAATGCCATGCCCTTGGTGTCCACACTAAATCCTGCCTTGCAAGAAAAAAGCAAATCAAGATGCTGGAGTAGAGGTACTGTGACAGACACTGTTCTCAACGGCCATAGGAGCTCTAGTTGAGGATTTTACAGTACGAACACAACAAAGCTTTCTGGCAGTCTGCTAGTCTGTGTCCATCATTCCCACTTTCAGTCTCAGTCTCACACCTCCAAACTAGTTATCACCACCTCCTGCCTGCTTCTGGTGGCTTCATCCTGACTTAGAAGCAAAAAGTACTGCAGAGAACAGAGACATGAAGAAGGGGTCAACATCACTTGCCCCGTGCAGGTGCCCCTGTGATACCTGCTGTCACATAGAAGCAATTGTTTCTAACTACTCAAGTGGTGTTGAGCTACTGGACTGAGAGCCAGGAGGTCGAAGATCTGAAGCCATCTCAAGCTGAGAGCCTTATACAGCCCACAGACACCCCGCAAGCATGTGAACACAATAGTCTTCGCTGTTCCTCATACCTCGGCATGACAGGCCCAGAGCAGTGAGGACCTTAGGTAAAACTTATAGGTTTGAAAATGAAGTTTGAGTTGAAAATGCAAACATATGTGTAAAGCAGTCAAAGCTTTTATGTGGGCCAGGAAAAAGACTACTGACTTTAAAGGCATTGATTATTTCAGATTTCAGAGACAAGCTATCAGCATCCCTTTTGAGTAAGGTAAAATGAATGGCTGCAATGCTGAAAATGGCTTTGAAAGTAGACACCCTCCCCCCCCCCCCCGCCAACTAAATCATCTGCTGCTGGGAAAAAAAAAAATAAAAATCCCTGCCCCTCCTTGAATAAAATCACTCTCCTGCACATAAAGGGACTAGATTTTCAGGACACGCTGTGTTTGTCAGTAGTGTTATTTGCTATTTTGGTAAGTTATGCTAATCTGATACTTTGGCAACCCCCCACTTGCCACAATCACTTTATTTTGCTGAATTTTGTGGTGGTAGAAGAAACCTCAGGGAGCCAATGCAGACCAGGTGAAACAACTCAACCAACGCAGTCCCAGTCACAGACAGGGAAAGACTTGTCAGCGATGCTCATTGTCAAAACCTCCAAAATCCACAGTTTGAAACAACATGTAATGCAGGTAGAAGGCAAGGACAGAGCTGAGGTATTGTAGCATGAGGTTTGAGACCAACTGCTGACTTTGGAACTATCATTTTATATTTCTTGAAAGCACAGCACTTGCTGAGGTACGAAAAATGAGGTCTGCATAGCTTTAGACTATGTCTGCACACACCTATAGAGATCAATCCTCAGATTAAGTGAGATGGAAATCCTCTCTGCTGTAGGTAGCCATTCAAGGTTCCCTAAAGACTTTTATTCAAGGTTCTCTAAAGACTTTTATTAAAGGTTCCCTAAAGGTATTCACCAGTACATGGAGGCAAATAGTCTTTTTCCTGCTGCAGAGAGTGATAATTCATTGTCAGGATGAAAAATTCCCACGTGTCATTGCATTTCAGCATGCTGTTAATGTCATTTCTATAATGTTTTGTGAGAATATCTGTATGAAGGAAAACAATTATGATCCTTTCTCCGTGAGTGAGAGTGCATGTCCTTATCTAATAAGGAAGGAAGGAAGAGACAGTCTGTGCAAAGGTTGGCCTGATAAAGTTACTCCTGTACACTTGCAAATCCCAGACTGCTTTCAAAATGAGAATTATGTGATGAAGCACTGCAGACTGAACTGATCTTGTTTTCTGTTATGATGCTTATTTGAGCTACATTGGACCTTACCCTAACAAAAATTTGCTGGTGAAGAACAAATAGAGCAACCATCAGACATAAAGGCCAAGCATCACCAGTTCTGAACCAAAAGTGAAAAGGCATCAAGGAAACTCTTTATTTTTAAAACACAAATATTAAAGACCTTAATAAAAATTAAACACAAAGCAGATGCAATCTTCATAACCAGCTTTAAGATGAAGAAATCAGCTGTCTCCTCAGACAGAGCTTTGGTATCTGGCTGTAATTTGCACATGAAATCTCCAACTAGGAGCAGTCTTAATGTCCAAAAGTCTTAATGAAAGTAAGACAATGGTTATTTTTGGCAGGGGACACTGCATGAAATGTGATATGCTCTCTAGGAAACTACCACTTCCTAAACTTGAAAGCATAAAAAGACAACATCGACTTTAAAGGATCTGAGATTCACTGTGGCCGACTGAGCAAAGACCTCTGCTTAGTACCCAGCTGCCAAAGTGTATGAAGGGGGAGGGATGGGCATAGGGCTTACAGGGGTCCAGCGGTGTCTGCCAGGGGCTCATGTGGGGCTGAGGGAACTTGTATTCTTTGGACGGACTGGAAGACTATGTTGCCAAAAAGAAAATATATAACATTTTATGCATATTTTAAATCCAGTGGAGAAAGAGATGCATTGTCAAAAGCTGTTCAAAAGTATGTAGAGCTCCAGTGTTTCTGGCACACTACAGCCCAATGATGACTAAAGCTGTGAAGAAACATTGCTCATTTTATCTCAGGCCCTGAAACACTAGGAAAGGTATCAAGGTGTATTTCCCTTGGAAAACAATTCTGCCTTCAAATGGAAGACAAGACTGGGACAATTTCACTGTCCTTAAAGAGATATATCTCTCTGGCTACTGTTAAACCTTTAATAACCCAACTTCTCAGGATTTAATAAAAATTGCTCCTGGAAACAGTGTTTACCCTGTACGAAGCATCCTTTAAAACAAAACAAGTGTCCTGGAGTGGGAATCATCTCCCACAGCACACAGGCACATTCTTCCACACTGCCAGCGCCAGCATCTGGAAGAGCACAGAAATGTCTGCTGGAAGGACACATAGCATTAAATCTAACAGGCTAGGAAATAGTGTTTTGACTGAGAAATAAGATTTTTACACACTTTCATGTCATACCCTGCTACAAATACTCACCGCCTATGATAAGGAGGCCATAAAGATCTATGTGGGATCACTTTGTTCATATGTTCACAGCATGTGATTGAGCATAAATATTAATGTGCTTGGAGGACAAAAATGTTATTTTAAGATTAAAACTGATATGCTCCCCTGACTGTATCAGAGTAGAATAATAATAATTTTCATGGCAGCCATCACGTGGGGGGTGAAAAAAAAAAAAAGCTAAAAAATCTGAAGGAAAAAGAAATCAAAAACATACTTTTAAATCTTTTTATAAGGGAAATAAAAACTCGCTATTTGAACTGAAACTCAACATGTTGAAAATCTTGTATCATCTACTTTGATGGCACATTCTATGATACATAGTTTGCAATTCACTTCATATCACACATACAACAAAACAATTTGTAATACTCCAGCTTCAGACAAGATTAATAAAAATGGCAGCTTGGAAGGAAAAGATGTTGTATTGAACATACTACTTGCTAATGTTTGGGAAACGTAAATTATTGGGAGAGAGGGACACTATTCTGAAAGAACATAGCCCATAATCCAAGGGATGAGGATTAGTTATAAAAATTTGGGGGAGTGTTCATGATATAGGCATTTCAGTGGTATTAATGCAGGGAAAGAAGAAGAAATAAAACATGCTGTTTGTTCTGTCACTACAATGATCGTGGAACCCCTGACTGCTGCTTCTAGAATAGAGTTAGTTCTGATGCACTTAAAAAAAGCCTGGGATTCCAGTTTTTAATTTTAGATCTGGTTTCCCAAGTCTAAAGAGCTAAAACCATGCTGACATGAATGCCAATTTCCAGGTCATTGCTAAACACCAGGAAGCATTCTGGGAATAAAACTAAACTGGAGAAAGCTGCGTGGGTGCTGGGTATTCAGGCAATCCATCCCAGATGCCATGTCAGACAGCCGTCCTGAAGACCCTGGGGGAACTACAACTAATTCTAGGTATTCTGTCAAGACAAAGGTGGGATACAGAAGGAAAGAGCAGGGAGAGATGGATCCTCACCTAATAATGAACTGGACATCCCCCCCCCCCCCGCCCCCTGCTCCCGCTCTCTGCTAAAATCTTAAAAAAAAATAACAGTCATGCTACAAAGACAAGGGAATGCATGCAAAATCTACAGGCTGGTAAAGCAAAAGCCTTTACTTCCATGTGGATGTAGATGTCTGCAGAGTAACATGTAAGTCAAAAAGCTATCTGGCTGCAAGCATTACTGCTCAATTTTAAACTGCCAGGCACAAAAAATTTGCACAGACCTGTGAAAAACTCTTCTTTATGATAATGCAGAACAGTATTAAAGCTGCTAATGCAAATTTTTAATATTAAATATGTGCTTATAATGAAACTCCCTGAAATAGCTCATCCTGTACCAGTTCATTATTCTGTAAGTCTGTTGTCGGTCTATTTGTTAGTTCACATCTCTGCCTTCCAAAAAGCAAACCAAAAAATGTCTACTGCCAGAATGTGCTGAAGCATGTAGAAAAGAGAACAAATAATGGGAAAGCATAAAAGAACAGTCTAGGCCATTGTGTGATGACACAAATGACATCTTCCCACGGATGCCAGAAGCAATCTGCTGCCATTTGACCAAGCAGAGGTATTCCTTCTGGGACTACTCAGAACACGATTTTCATCTCATTGTTTCCACTCCAGTTCCCATTCCATATAAACAAATGCAAAAATATTTGCAATAGTATATGCTGTGAAATTGCATAGGCTTATTTATAGATCATAGATCATGTTGCTTTTTTAACTGTACCACAGACATCTCTGTTATTGTTTTATTAATTTGTTACTTAAACATTATAGAATGATCTTGGCAATAGTTAAACAGTCTGAGTCTGTAGATATTCCTTTATATAAATATATATATATATGCATGTGTAAATGTATATTTATATATCCATATATACACACACATATTTAAAAAAAAAACACATTGAAGACGTTCAGCCAAACTAGGGTAAGTTATTAATTTGACATAGAGTGTTTACTTGGACAGCTGGAACTTATAGTTTACTGGATGGATGTGGTATCAGATGTTCCAAAATAAATCAAATTTACACTTACCCATGTATTTTAAAATGTCATGAAACCTCAGAAAATACTAACAGAAAGACGTATTTTTTATCCCTCAAAGCCATGTTGCTTCTTTTTTTTGTAGAATCATAGAAAGAATGCTTTGGGTTGGAAGGGACCTTAAAGATCATTCAGTTCCAAGACCCCTGCCATGGGCAGGGACACCTTCCACTAGACCAGGTTGCTCAAACCCCCATCCAACCTGGCCTTGAACACTCTCTGGGCAACCTCTTCCAGTGCCTCACCACCCTCACAGTAAAGAATTTATTCCTAATATCTAATCTAAATCTACCCGCTTTCCGTTTACAGCCATTACCCCTTGTCCTATCACTACATGCCCTTGTAAAAAGTCTCTCTCTGGCTTTCTTGTAGGCCCCCTTTAGGTGCTAGAAGGTTGCTATATGGTGTCCTTGGAGCCTTCTCTTCTCCAGGCTGAACAACCCCAACTCTCTCAGCCTCCCTTCACAGGAGAGGTGCTCCAGCCCTCTGATCATCTTCATGGCCCTCCTCTGGACTCGCTCCAACAGGTCCATGTCCTTCTTATGTTGGGGACCCCGGAGCTGAATGCAGTACTCCACATGGGGTCTCATGAGAGTGGATTAGAGGGGCAGAATCACCTCCCTCAACCTGCTGGTCATGCTTCTTTTGATGCAGCCCAGGATAGGGTTGGATATCTGGGCTGCAAGCGCACATTGCCGGGTCATGTTGAGCTTCTCGTCAACCAACACTCCCAAGTCCTTCTCTGCAGGGCTGCTCTCAGTCCCTTCATCCCCCAGCCTGTGTTTGTGCTTGGGATTGCCCCAGTCCATGTGCAGGACCCTGCACTTGGCCTTGTTGAACTTCATGATGTTCACACAGGCCCACCTCTCAAGGCTGTCAAGGTCCCTCTGGATGGCATCCCTTCCCTCCAGCGTGTCGACGGCACCACACAGCTTGGTGTCATCAGCAAACTTGCTGAGGGTGCACTCAATCCCACTGTTCATGTCGCGGACAAAGATGTAAAACAGTGCTGGTCCCAATACCAACCCCTGAGGAACGCCACTCGCCACTGGTCCCCACTCGGACATTGAGCCGTTCACCACAACTCTTTGAGTGCAACCACCCAGCCAATTTCATATCCATCAAGTGGTCCATCTGTCAAATCCATGTCTCCCCAGTTTAGAGACAAGGATTTCATGCGGGACAGCATTAAATGCTTTGCACAAGTCCAGGCAGATGACGTCAGTTGCTCTTCCCTTATCCACCAACACTGTAACCACATCGTAAAAGACCACCAAATTTGTCAGGCACGATTTGCCCTTAGTGAAGCCATGTTGGCTGTCACCAATCACCTCCTTATTTTCCATGGGCATTAGCATGATTTCCAGGAGGATCCACTCCATGATCTTGCCTGGCATAGACACAAGACTGACTGGCCTGTAGTTCCCCAGGTCTTCCTTTTTTCCATTTTTAAAAATGGGGGTTATGTTTCCTCTTTTCCGGTCAGTGGAAACTTCCCCGGAATGCCACAACTACTCAAACATGATGGGTAGTGGCTTAGCCACTTCATCAGCCAGTTCACTCAGGACCACAGATACATCTCATCAGGTCCCATGGACTTGTGCACCTTCAGATTCCTTAGCCTCACACCTGATCTTCTCCTACAGTAGTGGTTCTTCATTCTCCCAGTCCCAGCCTTTGCCTTCTGTGACTTGGGCAGTGTGTGGCTGGAACACTTGCCGGTGAAGACTGAGGCAAAAAAGTCACTGAGTACCTCAGCCTTCTCCATGTCCCGGGCAACCAGGTTTCCCGTTTCCTTCCAGAGAAGGTCCACATCTTCCCTAGTCTTCCTTTTATCACCGACGTACCTAAAAAAGCTTTTCTTGTTGCCCTTGACGTCCCTGGCCAGATTTAATTATATTAGGGCCTTAGCTTTCCTAACCTGATCCCTGGCTGCTCGGACAATTTCTCTGCATTCCTCCCAGGCTTCCTGTCCTTGCTTCCACCCTTTGTAGGCTTCCTTTTTGTGTTTGAGTTTGTCCAGGAGCTCCTTGTTGATCCATGCAGGCCTCCTGGTGTTTTTGCCTGATTTCCTCTTTGTTGGGATGCATCACTCCTGAGCTTGGAGGAGGTGATCCTTGAATACTAACCAGCTTTCTTGGGCCCATCTTCCCTCCAGGGCTTTATCCCATGGTACTCCACCAAGCAGATCCCTGAAGAGGCCAAAGTCTGCTCTCCTGAAGTCCAGGATAGTCAGCTTGCTGTGCATCCCCCTCGCTGCTCTAAGGATCTTGAACTCCACCATTTCATGGTCACTGCAGCCCAGGCTGCTCTTGAGCTTCACATTCCCCACCAGCCCCTCCTTGTTGATGAGAACAAGGTCCAGCATAGCACCTCTCCTCATTGGCTCTTCCATCACTTGGAGAAGGAAGTTATCATCAACACATTACAGGAACCTCCTGGATTGCTTAAGCCCCTCTGTGTTGTCCCTCCAACAGATATCGTGGAGGCTGAAGTCCCCCATGATGACTAGGGCTTGTGATGCGAGGCTGCTCCTTTCTGTCTACAGTGGGCCTCATCCACTTGTTATTCCTGGTCAGGTGGCCTGTAGTAGACCCTCACTATAATGTCACCTGTCCCTGCCCTCCCTTTAATCCTGACCCATAAGCCTTGACCAGCTTCTCATCCATCCCCAGGCAGAGCTCCATGCACTCCAGCTGGTCACTGACATAGAGGGCAACAGCTCCTCATCTCCCCTGCCTGTCCTTCCTAAAAAGCCTGTATCCTTCCATTGCAACACTCCAGTCATAGGAACCATCCCACTGCGTCTCTGTGATGGCAGTAAGATCATAGCCCTGCAGGTGTGAGCACATCTCCATTCTACATGCATTTGCGTAGAGGCATTTAAGTTGGACCCCCGATGAAGCTGACTTACCAGCTGGAATTCCTTTGTGCTGCTCTTCAGGTGCTCTCCTGCTGACCTGTGATCCCTCTCCAGGCTCTGGGCATCTGCTGCTGGCACTGGCATCAAACTGGTAGGAGTGGGATAGATTGAGGTTGCCCACCTCTGGCAACTTTAGTCTAAATCCCTCTTCACCAGCTTGGCAAGCCTATGACCGAAGATGCTCTTCCCCCTTCTCTGACAGATGGACCCCATCAGCCCCCATCAGCCCAGGTTTCCCAAAGCGAGTTGCACGGTCTAAGTAGCTGAACCCCTGGCTGTGGCACCAGTCCCATTTGTTGATTCGTCAGATTCGACTGGCCCTTTCAAACCCCTTCCCTTTGACCGGGAGGACTGAAAAAAAGCTACCTGCACTCCAGAGTCCCTTACCGCTGCTCCCAGGGCTCTGTAATCCTTCTCGATACTCCTCAGACTGCTCCTGGCTGTATCACTGGTGCTCACATGAAATAACAGCAGTGGATAATAGTCGGTGGACTGCACGAGGCTTGGTAGTCTCTCGGTGACATCCCTGATACGAGCCCCCGGTAAGCAGGACACCTCTCGAGAGAGTGCGTCAGGTCGGCAGACGGGTGTCTCCGCACCTCCCAGAAGAGAGTCGCCTACTGGCGTCACCCGTCGCCTTTTCTTTTTGCGCTGGTTGTTACACAAGGAGCAGATCAGGCTGCCTCACTCAGCTCCAGCGTCTCTCCTGATGTGGCAGGTCTTTCCTCTTCAGTGTCCAGAGTGGCGAAGCCGTTCTGCAAGGGCACCTCAGCCTGCGGGGGAAGTCTCCTTCTCCCGCAGGTCCTTGCCGTTGCAAGCTTCCTTCCATTCTGCTGCATTATTGGCCCCCCCTCCCTTCTGCGTGGCCATGGGCCGTGGGCCCACTGCAGACTGCGCTTGGAACCAGCTGTCTGACTCCTTCTCAGCCTCCCTGATGCTACGCAGCCTTCTGACCGCCTCCTGCAGCTCAGCCGCCTGCTGCAGGGGGTCCTGCGCCTGGGCATAGCTTTTGCAGGCGGCTCTGCTGCATGTCCCTGTCCCACGAGAAAGGTCTAGGCGCTTCCTGCAGTCTGAGGCCTGCGCTGCAGCCTCTCCCTTCAGCAGCTCCATCTGGGGTAGGTGGTGCAGATCCCCCAGCCAGAGCTGCAGCCCTTGCTCTCAGACGAGTGCCCACCATTCTGCCTTGAGGGTCAGGTAGGATGAGTGCCCTTGACATGTGCAGATGGTCACAGAACGGTGCCCTGTTGCTCAGTCGCTGGGTTATGTGTACTTTAAGTCTCTCCACTCAGCCTGTGGAATGCCCCTCCTTCGAAGAGGCGCCCTCCCCGCACGCCCTCCCACGCAAACCTGACGCGCCAGGCCCTGTTTCCCGCCATGGCTGCCTCGCTCCTGTGGGCTGCCCTTTGTGGGAGTGGGGGGCGGCCGCCATTACTCCTAGCCCTGCCCACGCCTCAGTCAGCCGCTATCCCTCCAGAGAGCTGCCGGCTCCCGGTGGGTCTCTGCGCTCCTCCGGGGTTTCCCCAGCTCAGGAAACCCCCTGTATGCTGTGATCCCCTGCTCCGCTGCAGAACGTGCCTGCACAGGAGCTGATCGCCTCAGCGAGTGACTTCAAACATACGTGGTCTGCTCACCTTTTTTTGTTGATGGATTTCTAATCTGTGTTTTATATTGCCTCAAACTATCTTAAGGTACTGCACTCACATATGAAAGCATGATGATAGCCCGACGCAAATGCGCTATGTTTCTACTAAAATCATTATCCTCATTCTATAGTCATGTCCACCTCTCGGTGCTCTCAAATACAACATTTTACAAATAAAATAGCATAACCTTACTCCTCAAAGTAGGTGGAGTAGTTGAGATCCCATCCTCTCTCCTTGCATGGCCTTTCTAGCTCAGCTGCACCTTTCCTCCAGTCTTAGCCAGTTAAACCGGGGCACCTCCTGTCTCCTCTTTCCCTTGGTTCCCAGTGTCCTTCCTGCTGCTCAGCTACTCTCATGTCTGCTCAGCTGGATCATGACCTTTTGTAGTCTGATCCACTCCCTCTCCCTCATCTCCCTCTACCCCTTCAGCAGTTCAGCAAACCATCCTTTCCTCCAGCTACCACACCTCCTCTCCCTGCCAGCTTCTGGTGTCACCATGGCAAGGGCCCACCACAGATGTTGGCCAGGGCATGTGTGAACATAATGGAGAAATGATGAGATCTTGGAGATGAGGAATGTTCAAACATGTTCAGTTAGGAAGGAATCTCCAGATATTTTTAGCTGTTAAATTGCTATGCGAGATGTGCAAACTGCAAAGCCTTTATGAGGGCTTAGAAACTTGTTTTCATGGCTTTTCATTTGAAAGGCAGGATACCTGTCCATGAAACAAAGATTTGAGCTTCAGCTCTGGGGTACCGTGACACCAGGGCATTTCAATTAAAAGCCCCTGACAATAGAAAAATTGAAAAAGTGAGCAAAGCAATAGATTTCCTCAGCCCTTTCCCTGGAAACACCTCATGCCTTCAGTCAACATTTTCCAAAATAACTTAATTTAAAAAAGAAATCTTGTAAGGATTAAAGAACACACTTTGTGTGGACAATTCCAGATCAAATAATAAAAGTAAGGCATTATTAGTGCTAGCTCATAAAAAAGGGATTATATAAGGGGATATTTGGGAGAACCTTACAACAGGACCATGGCGGCCAGCCATGGTAAAAGTAAGGCGGTATGACAAAAAGAACTTGTAATTAATAAATACATTTTGCTGTATTTACAGCCTTCAAGGCATACATCCCTAGAAAAAAAGGCAAGTTCAGCAGCATCAGTGTAAGCTTCCCAGCTGTGGCTTACCTACACCACTGAGCCCCCTCCCTTCACTGTCCCCAGGCATTCTTTCTGGCTGGAACTGCTGCATCTGTCTACTAACACTTCCCTAGGATACGTAGTTGAATCTGTGAACCAACACTGGATGTGAAAGGCTTTTGATTAGCAATGGTCAGTTTTCTCTATGAATGTATGTTCTGTGGCAAGAATTCCCAAACTTAATTTGTTCAAGTGCCACCCTTGGCAGAGATGACCGTGGTTACAGAAGCTTTGGGATACATATGCACATATAGACAGAGCAGAAGGCATTTCCATAACTGCTTTGAAGTAGCATACACAACACTAGTGGCATTATAATGTAGCTTGGGTTGCAGGGACAAGTGGAAAATCAGCAGTTGTCACCAATGATTCTTTGTCAGTGGCCAACACCAGAATGCTTTGAGAGGCTACAAAGATAATCCATCTAGGACTGTTCTCTTGGAAAATTTTCCTCTCCTTTTCCAGACGGACCTGCATTTGCTGAAATTGCAAGCACATCTTCAGATTTTCCATCACAGAAAAGAAGGAACTATATATAACTCACCACACAGCACTATCTTTGTATGCTCAAATTCAGAGCTAGTTAACCACAAAAATGTACTCAAAAGCTATGTTCAGTTGTGATTTGTTCTGACATAAATTTTAAAATGCAGTATAGAGAAGAAAATCAGTTCCCTACCTTTCTTGTAAGTGGCACTTCAATAGGGACGGGGACAACTTCCGCAAGCAGGCAGCCATAAAATGCTACCATGAAAGCAGCAGGATCATTGTTAGGGAATACAAGTGTTACCTGAAACAAAGAGACGTATGTTAAAAATGTTTTATCCCAGGTTTCAGATAATGATAATTGGAGTTTCCATGCTTCCTTTTAGAGAGAGGTGATTACTGAAACATTCTATGATAACTATTCAAACCTAATGAAAGATGAATGAGGAATCAGAAGGAATTTATTCTAATAGGTATTCCTTTTGTGAACATTTTCACCTAGGATGTAGTTAAATATTTTCATGCTGTATTGTTTCCTACACTGACAATACCTTTCATCTGGTTCTCAATTTACTGATTGCTTTACAGACATAAAATAACCAAGTCAATGGAATTAATAGAATTTCACATTCTAATTTAATAATTTGCTTGAAGTTACAGAAAACAAAGTGGATCTGTCAGCAATTCAGATTAGCCAGACTTACGATGCAATTATGTCAATCATTAACACATTATGTTTTGTCTTGCTATGCTTTGCCTTACACAACAATTTTATTTTAGAATTGGACTGTTGTCCAAGTGTAGAAGTTTCTGTGTACTGTGTGAACATAAATAACTGATATCTGGAGAAGCAAACATCACATCCAGAGCTGGCCATATACTATGCCAACCTAGGCCTGGATTTGTTGAACTTCACAGCTTCAGGGCTCGGGCTAGGGAATTATTTAGAAAAAAGAATGCCAAGAAAATATCATAGCAAATCACCTGTATGCTCACTAGGTGCCCTTCTTCCCTCAAAGTGCTGAACTGTGCAGCTTACCTCTGTGGGCATTGCAGACAATGTCTGAGATCCTCCAGGGGCAAAGGGAAGGAAAGGCGAGAGTGCAGAGTCTCGCTGAGGATCCAGCAACTTAGTGAGTCCACAACTCTCCTTGCAAGGTCAGGGAATACTACTGCTCTCACTTACTGGTGAATGACCTTAGTGGCTAAATCCTGTCTACTTTTTTGTTTTGATTCTGTCAGATGGATGTTCTCAGCTCATGTCTTAAACAGCTGTAATGCAGCTGGTAACTATCCAGCATGGTCAACTGAAGTGGCATGCAAAAGGCATGGCGAATGATTTCAAACTTAATTCCTTTGGGCTTGCACACGGGATCAGACTGTATTATTACAGCATCTTAAAATTTGCCGAAACTAATTAATAACTCTTGAGTTTTGACTGCTTTGTCAGTGTTTTAGTCTCTCGAAGTAAAATCATCATGTTTTCATATACGCTCCAAGGTTCAGTTACTGGAGATTGTAAGTGTTTCCAGTTTGGCTTCAAAGATAGTTGCCTTCCATAGGTTAACTTGATTTCTTCAAACTAGAAGAAATTCTAACCAACCTTGTCCAAGTAGGTCCAAAATACGTCTGTTTTTAAGCTGAAGACTGTAACTTCGTAACTGTTTAGAGAAACTTCAGAGAAAATACATTGCTACTTTAACTGTACGCTTGCACATGAAACACTCCAACTGCTGGAGATGGCTGTGCAGAGCTTATTGTATGCATTCTTCTATGTGCACATACCATAAACAGCCTCAGGGGAAATGGATAGAAAGGGATTTTGTTAGGTGCACTGAGGGTATGGTAGAGTTTGCTGAGCACAGCAAACATCTGAAAGATGTTGAAAGATCCCTAAAGATACTTTGAAGATTGATGGGTTTTGTGTTGGTCTCTGCTTACATAAAGGCAGAGAAGGTTTGGCTCGGAATCTTTGCAAAGGAGCTGACAGAGGTGAAAAAATCTTACTGAAGTCCAGTGGGAATGAGGCATTAACTTCCCCTCCAAAAAACATTAATCACTAACAGACCTGTACCAAATAAATAAATAATATGTGTAAGAGCAAAAAGGGGTAAGGCTGAAGGAAAACAAACCATACAGTGTATACTACCAGACAAGAATCTGGTTATCTAGTAGATATTTCAGAGGGCAAGCTTAATTTCCAGGCAGCTGTCTGGGGTGACACAAGGTTAAATTTCTGAAGTTACTATAGAAGGCAAATGCAGTTCGTCATGTACTATAATAATAACAGAAACAGGGAATGAAATGCAGCCACATTCATTTTTTGGCTCAGACAAAGAACCTAAGAGGTGATGTAATGGTACTCATGAAAAATAGAGGTTGTATTGATAGAAGATGCTTTTAAAGGGAAAAAGGCCTTTCTGAATTTTAAATAATATTAACATAAGGAAACAATTACACTCTCATTTAGAAAAGACCAGAAATACATGCCTGTATTTCGTTTAGTATTTAAAAGCTACCTTTAACTGTTGTCACACAAAATACATTACTTAGAATAAAAAGCCGTCTTCAAAGAGGTCAGAAAGCTTTTATGTTATTACAACAGGGGCATAACAGCCAGAATAACAGCCTAGAACATCAGAAGTACAGTAACACCTCATCTTCAATGTGAAGTTGCTTCAAATGATCATGTTTCTGTTACACAGGGATGCTAAGGCAAGAAGTTTTTACAACGCAAAGCATATGCTTTCAGCACTCAGCTATAAACATCTGTTTCACTGTAATCTAGGTGGACTTATTTTAGAAGAGCTGCAATTTGTTCTCTATGTGTCCTGCACTAGCTAAACTTCCAGCTTTCAGCCTGAATTATCCACAAATCCTGTCTTAACGTTTGGAGATGCCAGTGACTGCTGCAGTAAATGAATACAAAGATGGGCAGTTAGCACACAATAGATAGGGAGAGATGCACATTGCCCATATGTGAACTTTACTCCTTTTGGAGCTTTCTGGGTGGATTGTTTTGATGTATACACTTGAACAACTTTGTTCTTCTGCTGTTGCTTAGAGACACACTTGTAAGTCAAGTAAAAGAGATTCTTCAGATCCTACTCCTGGCTGAATGCCATTGTAGGAAGCAATTTAGATTTAGTTAAATTCTTTATGATTTATTTAAAAAAGAAACATAGGAAGGACTGTCAGGTTTCATCTTTTTAATTATTTTTTTTCCTCTTTTTTCTTCTGGGAAGCATTATTGCATGCTCTCATTTTTGAAGCCCTAAGAAATGTGTAATGCAAACAGACATGTTTCTCACGTGTGGCACAAGAGGATCAAGTGAATCAACAGCTTGAGAATTGCTATCAGACCATGGGGAAGGAAGACTCTCACAACTCTAAGCACTAAGGCAGGACTAAAATTTGCATTTCTGACAAATTCGTTCCGGAATATCCATTCCGTGGCTTGAAGCCAACCTGGAATGGGACCTGTGGAAATTTCGATACACAGTCTGGCAGAGAAAAGGGGTAGCAGGCTTGCGCCAGCCTTGACAGACGAAGGGGTAGGTTTGTAAGTACATCATTAGCAAAGCCATAGGATGTTCTTGTCAACATTTAACAACTACAGTTACCTCTGTAACCCTTGCTCTCTGTGGACTTCATCTGCTCACCTAGATTCAGCCTCTAGCAGTAGCTGCATCAGAGCCAGGAACCAGGAATGGAAATATCCTCCATGTTACCAGTCAGTGTAATTTATTTATTTAACTGGCTGCCAAAATGTGCTTGCTTTGCTTGTCTTTGTTCTCCACAATGCTTCTCTTGTTTCCACCATCTCAACAACTACAAAGTCATTAGTCAGTACGTTTCTTACCCGCATGACACCTTCAGGCTCCACAAGCAAGCTTTTGCTAAACACGTATCTGCTCTATGTCCAAAAATCACTATCCATGGGAATGTTTATTGTTGATGTTGCCACAACTTCAAGTTACTATTCAGCAAGTACTGGCTCAGCTTATTTATCATGCAATTCAAAATATCTGTCTGAATGATCAGTCTTTTTCTGAGTAAAAGGCAGATTTCACCTTCCCAACATTTCACTTCATTAATTTCCTCTGAGCACCACATATACTTCATTCTCTCTTTGTCAATGTGGGATGTGAATTATTAGTAATTAAAAATCATTGAGATACTCACCCTGTCTCCAGGTCGTACCATTGGTTCTTGTTTTGTGCCTAATTTATGTAGTATATTGTAAGCAACCTTCATACTTCTGGTCCAAAGTTTGCCTATTAACACAAAATTTGTGAAATTAATTTTAAAATTCTTTTTATGCTTTACAAGATTATTAAAGAGAAAAGAATAACTGAGCAGTGAAAAAGAATAGTAGGAACATTTATATTAGTTTTCCAACTAAATATGACACCACTACTGGGACTAGCGGAAGTATTTAAATACTTATCAGAAGCTTTCTTTGAACTTTTTTCAAGTCAGCAGCATTTAAAAAAAAAAAGAATAGTTTTCTTCATGGCAGAAGTTTCTTACTTTGGAGAAAACTGGATCTTGACTCCAAAAGTTAACACTTCTTAGAAGCAGCTGGAACATCATAAAGTCTAGATATCATCCTAATACCCTTAGCTGTAACAAGCTGGATGAGTCGCATTTCAGCCCAGACTGACCTCCGAAGGTGTTACACAGGTTCCATGATGGCACTTCTCTCACCCCAAGACACCAAGGGAAAAAGGAACGGAGTCCCAAGAAGCAGAGAGAAAGAATAAAACCCCAACAAACAGAAAACACCCCACAGCCAAAGGGGCACACTGAAGCAGCAGGGACCCTCTGATCCTTAGTGCATCCCTATGGCCATGTTTCACTTTTAATTCTGGGCCTTCTTCCATTTAACTGGGCTTTTTCTTCTCACCTGCTCCCATACCCTCCCTTCTCTCGGTTTCATTTCACTTGCCCCAGGTACCCTTCCTTTTTACTCTCTCTTCTCCCTTGCTTCATCTCTCCAGCTCTGCACTTAGCTAATTCTTATCAAGACCTCACCCCAATATTCTTTAAAAAAAAAATTATCTGATCAAGACCTTGTTGGTCACGTTACATGACTTTCATTAATCCTTCAAGTGATTGGCATCACCCAACTACACAAGCTCTTTCAGATGGCCTTTGTTTAGACACCTTGTTACTTCCATTTCAACAACACTGAGCGTAACAGCCCTTGGTCCTGGCTGGCCCCTAGGTACTGTCTTTAAGCAGTATTCAGTCTGACAGTAGCAAATTCATGCCCACCAATAACTTAAACCATAATAGGTTCTGACAACAGATTACCTATGGGGTTCAGCAGTTCAAGCTCCCAAACATGCAGTATTGCTATTTATAACTAAGCCAAGATGTTGTAATAAGTTCCTCCACATCCTGGCTATAAAATGCAATACTAATGAATTATTTTTAAGTGCAAATTTGATGTAAATATAACATACAATGAGAAGGCCAGATTTTCTTTTTTTCCTCTTAAGGAAAATTGGAAGGGTCACTGCTGCTTGTTACTAAGAAAGCACTAGATGCAATTACTTCTTATGAAAATGGTAATATTGTATCATCAAACTATGTTTTGCAAAGTTTTTAATTTATTTAAAATTACTCTGGTATTCGCATGCTGAACTGCCTCAATGCTCAGAAATAAACATGACTCAATTCTGTTCCACTGGAAACTCAGTGTGGATACAGGAGTACATCTGCAGGATTAACCCTTACAGCACTATGGCAGAACTACCTGCATTTGATGGAAAGAAAGTCTTTAAAAGCATCCCTGCTGCTATCATCAGCACTTGAACTTGACAAGTGAGTAGGATAAAAACAAGGATGCCTTAAGAAAGCAAATATTATTTTTCTTAAAAGCTTCCAACATTAAAGTTTCAGTGGCAACAAACTTAAAAGAGCAATTAGTAATGATACAGAAAACTGGAGAATGGAAATCAAAAGCCTGGCAAAAGTTCTGAATTGCAAGAAAGAACCATCTTTACACAAAACACTTTCAAGCTTGAAATGAACATTGAATTTTTAATTCCTTTACTGAGAGACATAAGGGGCTGCTGTGAAAAGTTCTGTATGAGCTATAGAGATTAAATCTGTTACAAGTCTTAAATTTGCATTTGTGACATATTCATACCAATTCTTCATCTATCAAATGTGCCATCTTACAGTATTTTCTTCAAAATCTAAGGGCTATTCAGATTAAAGTATTTAGATGCATTCTTTCAGAAGCACCCCAGTATGCAGTACAACCACCTCCACGTAAGTGATCTGAGTAAATGCAGAAATTAAGTTCTCTCAAAGACTAAGAAAATTTAAAGGAGTACTTTCTAGTAAAGTTTTAAATAATTAAGTCCTTAAATACATTTTCTCATGATGCTCTTTTATTGCCGAAATTTCACTTCAGCTTCTGAACGATAGAGCATATAAGGCTGCCTGCCGAATCCCTCACCTTTCTGTTTAAATACACTTCGAACTGCACAAAAAAATGCCCATAATATTTTCTAACGGTCAGAAAAGACTTGAATTTTCTGTCACCACAGCCCTTTCCTGCTCTATTTACTGGTGCAATACCAAACTATGTTAATTACCCGAACTAACTGCATGTGTGTCTGGCTATGAAACTGCGGAAACCTGGAACAAAGCAGCTAGACTGCATTCAGCTGGGAAGGAGCTGGAATATACGGTCTGTCCTGCGGCCCTTAAAAGCTCCGTAACTTCACTCCAACCCTTGCGGGCTCTGCCTGCCGTGGGCAGCAGCAGCCAGGGGCAGGCAGAGCCCACAAGGCACCCTCGCAAGCAGGCCAGGCAAAGTCCATGCAGATCTTCAACTGGATCATGTTCAACAGGAAGCCCCTAATTTTTCTTCCAGGGTATATAGCTGCATTCCAAAAATAAATTAAAAAAAGGGCTACAAAGGCAGCAGTAATCCAGAAGCTGGAGCCAGGAACGTATGAATCATCAGGGCCAGATCCGTGGCTGCTGGATGGGGCACAAGCTTCTGACCAGAGGTGGACTGAAGCGTGCATTTATTTTGCCACCTTGACCGTTTGGCCCCCCCAACATCACTGAGAAACACAAAGGACTCGACGACTGCCGGATAAAAGCCCTCAGTATCGGAGGATGTTATAAAGAAGGAAATCTTTGAAGTATTTCCTTCCTTGGTTCTGCCTAGGTTGCAATTTAGTGTAATTCTTCCTTTGCGAACTCGAGAGATTAGACTTCTCTGGGAAAAAGCCGATTGCTAAAACCTCTCCCACAAATCCCGATGCTGCGACCTTGCCACGACCTCCGTATGGTGCCACATCTGCGCAGTGGGAGAGGGAGGCCTTGGTGAGGAGGCCAGCTGTGCTTCATCCAAGGCTTTTGCTCTGAGACAGGGCTCAGCACCGCCAGGCCGATCCCTGCGCGGGGTAAACCGTCTTCGCTACACAGGCTACAGCGGAAATCTGGATGTTTGGAACTGCTGAGGATATGCCCCATTGTCCTCAGTGGGAGTGCAATGAAGCACCGGTCCTCCTCAGATAAACACACTGCCATTAGTCTCCTAATAAGTTGGCTCGAAGACAGGAGGGCAGGTGTCGGAAGCTCAAGCAACGTTTTCATCTAGTGAGTGGACCTGCCCGTGTTCCAGCTCCGTCCGTGCCAGAGCTCCTTTCTTCCAGCCGTGCCACTGCAGCAGAAAGCTGCCCTCGGCCCTGCCTGCAGTCTGGCAGAGCACACGCCACTGGGTGCAGGAACCTCGAGCAACACTGCTGCTTCCCCGCTATTTCCCCATGTAAAGACCAGAGCCCGTGAGCCCTCCTCTTCTTCACCTTCCTGCCCACATCCCCGCTGCTGCAGGTCCTTTCGAACAACAATCCTACCTGTCTCACCAGGGACACATTTGTCCATGTCAGGCTCCGATCTGCTCACCAGGCATACGTGAGCAGCAACTTTCTTGCATTTATAAATGAAGAATTGGTAAGTCATCTACAGAGATAAGTCATTAGCGAGAGATCTGAGTGTCCAGTGGTGTTCCAGGCACAAGGGTACCCACCAGAAGGGGCCCGGGCTCTGCAGACCCTGTGCCGTGTCTGCCAGACACACACACATCGTGGGTAACGCGGGGCACTAGGTGTTTAAGTACCTGAATCACCCCTCAGTTTTCAAGTCACAAAACTACTTCCCAAACAAAGCAGACTGGTAGATGCCCACAGAAGAGTTTCCTAAGTTGATTTAGGAAAACAAAAACCCAGCAATGTGCAGTTAACACGCACCTTGCTGCTACTACAAATTATAACCTTGCTCCTACCTCCCATCAAGCTGCTAACTGTGGTGCTGCTTTCCAAGATCTTGTATAACTCCACAGGATGGTAAGAAATTACGCTTTTCTCTGCATCTGTCATTGCCTAACTTACTTATAATTGCTTAAGCATTTACTGAAATAAATCTTCTTCTAAAGATGATTGTATCTTCCTCAGCCACTTCTGTCACTTGCCCAGAGTATTGCTGCCAGACTTGCACGCCCTAGCAGCATGTTTATTCAGGGAGGCCTTTAACACTCTTCACACACTTGCAAACTAAGTTGAATGTTCCCACTGCCCAGCAAGTATCAGCAAGTACTGCTATGTCTCTGAATCTGAGCCATATCTGGCAGACATCATGTGTGCAGATATTCTCGGTAGGACAGGATGGAAAACAGAATCTTGCTTTCTGGCAGCTGTGACGAACGCTGTTAACACCTGTGTGGGGCAAGTCCCTTTTCTTCTGTTGCTGGAATTTTGATTTAGTTGAATAGTAGCAACTCTACACCAGCAACCACATATTTTACATTTCACTTGTATTCAGTCTTGTTCATTTTTAACAGTCTATTCAGAGGGCAGTATCTTTTACCAACTAATATTTAGCAAGCTGGAGTGAGTTAATAGTCAGTCCCATCTGGTTAAGCAACACATTAGGAGGGTAAAGGAAACCACCAGGTCTTAAAAACCACACAAAAAGTGATCAGTTAACAAAAATTAGATGCTTTCCACATGACACTTAAGTAAAACCCCTTCCTCTTCCTTCGCAAATCTGTAAAAGGACTGACTATATGTTTGTGTTGAATGTAAAGAAGGTTATAAGAGAAAAGCTGCATCAGGGAGAAAACTCAGAGAGAAAACAAACCACAGTCAATTTCCTTATCATCTTCAGGATGCTTTTCAGAACGACACAGCACTAACTCAACAAAGCCAAACCAGTGGTTGCTTACCAATCTCCGTGCACAGCAATTGCGAGACTGCCAAAGTTTAACTGCAAATAATTTTGTCAAATATTCATTTTCTCAATATCACGTATGACATTTCTTAAATTAAATACAAACAAAATTATTTATTAAATCTGGTGTAAATGGCAAACTTTCTAACGCTACGCAGGTAAAGGGACACTTTTTCTGCTTTGCAAAATAATAGTCACAGTTCTGCTGCTCTGTTAACCCTTTTTTAATAAACTCTAGATCCATCCTGAGCAGCAAATGAAACTGTTGTCTTTTGGGACAAAAAATTCAAAGAAAAAGAACAAAAATGTTCTGTTGCAAAGAATAAAGGACTCCAGACATACTCATAATAGAGGTAACCTTGTTATTACAGTGCTTGATACTCCAGTCTTAATCATAGCTTGTAATACAGATTTTTTAAAGTAATTTTCTGTCTTTTTATTAAAGAAATAAAGGTTTAAAGTCTTAAACAATCATGACATTGATATCTGTCTAGAGACTTGAACCATGACTATCCATGCCTCTGTAAGCACTGAGTTATTTCAGGGATAAGGACAGTCTGGTTATGTAGCTACTTCGTGAGAAGAGTCTCGATTCCCTCTCTCTCCTCCTGATAATTGTGAAATTCCTGGCCTAAAAGATTCTTGCAGCAGGAGGATGCGGGTGGCCGGGTCACACGCCAGCTGCAGCATGGCTTGGGGTTGGCTATTTTTGGTCTGTTGTTAAGTTTCAGCCATCTCAGGGTATCTCCAGTATAAGCTACATCACCCCTGCTAAGGCAGCATGACTTTGGACTCAAAATGTTTACAGTTGCCTTGAGTATTTTTTTTAATGGGCAATTCATTTGAAAAAAAGAAATGCCATTTTTCAGGCATTTCTTTTTCCATAGAATCCAAATAGATGAAGAAAAAAATACTTCTCTAGCCCCAGAGCTTTCTTTGCTCCTTTTGCTAGCCTTGCTGTCTCCAATAGGCCTCTGACATGTGAAACAATACATCAGAGCCACTGAAAATGGTTTTAAAAAATCTGATTATAGAAAGTGTTAGATAAAGGAAATGAGATTCTTTGAATCAGATGTAGTTAACTGGTAGTCGTTTTGTTGTTTTTAATAATGGTTACAATAAGAAAGCTCAAAATCTGCTCATTCCCAAAGTACTTTCAGCATTTTACTTTTTCCCCAGCCTTTCTGATTCTTCTTAGAATAATCGTTTTAAGTAAAAAAAGTAACTGTGATAGCTTAAGTACTATATATGATTTAATTGTCCTTTATTGACATTTTTTCCTCTAAGAAATCACTAAACACTTCATTATTACTACCAACAATACCAAAACCGGATGCCTGACTACTCTGATGAAGTGTCTGAGCCAGAAATTCTCTTCCTCTTCCTCAAAGCACATGTTAGGTTTCTAGTCAGAGTTCAGACCTACATAAAACCCAATAAAGACACCTTTCCTTCCCACATCTCAGACATTTCAATTTATGCATATTCAGTGATTTGATTTATAAAGGGATTGTGAGTAACTTAACTAAGATGTTCTCCACTTAACCAAGTTCCCAGAGGAAAAAAATATTTGAGAAATAAGTAATATTCATAGTGTTTCATTCACTAGAAAGAGTTTAAGAGTTTTGAGTACATTAAATAAAGATTACAACTGGGGCACTGAGGAGAACTTCAAGAACTGAGGCAAGCCACTTCAAAAACTTGCTTTAATAAAAGATCAAGTGTTCATGAAGTGCAGTTATTCATTTCTTCCACCTACAGTAAACTGGGACACATGGAAGAAAACAGTCCCAACATGCTATGAAGACAAAAAGCGCAAAACACACGCTGGGAAAGACACAGGAGATATAAGGCATTACAAATTAGCTGAATTCCTGCAGAGGAATGGGAAGGCAGTGATGATTTTAAGCAACAGCTGAAAGAATAACTTCTTTAAACTAGTTCCCCTTACGGCACAACAGCACATCACAACCTAGAGCACTCACCACTTAAATCCACACTCACTGTATCATATCCACATCAGCCACTGTTAGGTAGGGAAATTCATTCCAGTAAATCACGTAAGGTGGTCTTATCATGCTAATCTACTGCTGTCTGCCATGGCATATCATAGCTTCGCTATCAGTCTGACCACTCTCAGATGTCACTGGACAGGACAGCAAAAGAGTTGTGAGGAAGGCTTTGAACAAGAATTTTGTGGACTCTCAGAGAGCTCCTTTTCAGCATGGAAGGACACCAAGGGCAAGTATGAAAGCATGTTAGATAGATGCAATAGGCCAACACTGCATTTTTCAGTGCCAGAGAGAGCTTGCTGTAAGAATCAAGACTAAGGTGACAGATGGGGTAAGATTTCACCATGTAGACACAGCAAAAGGTCTGCATTTGAAAAGATTTGCTGCCAAAATAACCTGCGAGGTTTGGACACAGAACAGCTGAACAAAACTAAAGAAAAGTCCAGGTCATGTATGATACTCCAGTTACAGCCCGAGTGATGGGCAGGATGGCAATATTGTCTACAATGATCCAGAAAGGAGGAGGTGAATATGCTTGGTGTTAAGGGAATAAATGCTTTTACTTAGATGGGCTATGACCTATCGGACAGCTACAGAGACACCCATGGAATCCAATTTGGAAAGACGGAAAGAAGTCTGGAATAAGCAGGCAAACCTGTGATTCATCCATGCAGAGACAAGAAACTGCAGAAGATGCTGTGTATGAAAAAGGTAGGGATCAAAAGGCATCATGTAGGAGCCGCCTCTTAACTGGAAAGTTGGGAGGATGAATGAAGAGGATTTCCATGAAGACACAAGAGGCTGTGAGAAGTCACTAAAGCAGAAACAGCAAACAGACATAAAATATTCAAGAAGAGAAGCACAGTGACCATGTTGGTAACATGTCAAAGATTGAATCTCTAGAAACATAGAATTATTCTTAAAAATCTTGAATATTTGTTAAAGTAGTGAACATATGAAATCCTGGTAATGGTGTTTCCTTAAATTGGCAAAGAACCTGAAAATAACTGTGAGGTATGAACTCAGAGGCTACTGAAAGTCCTCAGTGTTGGTATTTTAAAGTTTTAGTAATCTGATGATCACACGCACACAAGGAAATGAAATGCCACATTAATACCATGTGGTAGGACTGTGGGTTAAGCTCATCTTTCAGAAGTTTATTACAAGCAGGGCCAGTGGAACTATGCACAGGGATAAAAATTCATGAATAAGAGTGTCTTTGCTGAGTTCAAGGCTTAATGTTTATTAATGTTCAACTTTAAAAAATGCCATGCCCACAACTACTACAAAATATTACAGACACGAAAGGTGGAATAGTTACAGCAAAATCATTCATAAAGTCACCAATAAAATGACAGGTGGCTGTAATATTAATGGTATTTCAAAAGCAGTTGTCATTTAAGTAAAAAAAACTGCTGCGGCACAGTGAATGGACATTTCCCATGAAAAAGAATGTCAGCTTGAAATCTAGCTAGCAGAGAATTCACTAAATCTCCTATGAAATGTTGCAGTTTGTAATTTCTTTTCTCTGTAAAAAGAAGGAAAAAAAACCAAAGAAAAAGAAAGAACTTATTTTTTCTGACCTCAAGAAACTACTGAAAGGCAACAGCAAAAATCATATCCTAGAGTGCTGCAATATGAAAGTAATGAAAACATGAATTTTAGTCCCATTTTTCTCAGGATTTGGACAATTTAGAAGAGGGGTTTGGAAAGAGTTAGTTTAGGACAGAGAAGCAGGCTAGGGGGCTCTGTGAGCCACGTGGATGAGTTCCTCAGGTGGATTTGCTCAGCCTACAGCCCTTCAGGCAAAGCAGGACATATGCTCAGACTCTCTGGACAGAGTCCCATGTTCAGAAAAATGGTCTGATTCTCACTAACATCTTAATTTCCTTTCCTGTCCAATTTATTTAGGGCATTCAGTAGATGATATGAATTGCTCTTCTGCAAACATGTAATTGCAAACTTTAAAGTTCTTCTCTAGTTCCAAGTAAATGTCCTTAAGGAAGAAAAACATTGATCAAAGGTGAATCATATGTTTGCGCCCTAATTTAACTTCTAAACTCTAAGGTACCTGAAGGGAAAATGTTTCATGCATGACCTTCAGCTGCGAAGGTTCTCCTATGCTTTAAAAGCCTTTAACTATATTTGCAATGCCAAACTTGCAGCAGACATTTTTTTGGCCAGGGACTATCACTCAGTCGGACTCCTGAATGGAAAGGAGCATTCAGCACTGAACAAAACAGACAGACAGACCTCTGTATCACAGCATGTAAAAACATTCTCTGCACAGAACTCTAGGTCTCTGAGAAGGTAGAAATAAAAAAAGCAAAATCATTTTTTATATCCCTATCAAAAGCATACAGAAATGGTCCAACCTGCTTTCATAAGTTTCATGGTTATTCATAATAATTCCTTTGAACATCTCCCAAATGTCCCCTGTACATCTCAAAATTAGAAGGTATATGGGAGTTATTTGTCAGATATCCTTATGTTTATTTTTATTTGGCCTTTCTTGGTTGCAATAGATTGTCAGGCAGTACACATTGAACTATATCAACATACCAAAGATCACACTGAAATATATCCTGGCAAATCTATTTCAAGGCAGTACATTTGCTAGCTGTACAGCTACATATCAGGAGGAATAATTCAAATCACACTTACTACAATGTCAGTAGAACATGGAAAAAAATACTATTTTAACTTCTTCAGGAAGCTGGTGAATTTTGTATACCAGGTTCTGCTTTTGCAGAACAAAGCCTGGGGAATAACGAAGGGCAATGGATTTAGACGTTAATCTTCAGGTAAAATCTGCCCTAGGATGTATTTCTATTTAAAAGGTGGTTTTAATTCATAATCTGTGATTCCATGGGTGTATCTACTCAGCTCTTTTCCTCTTTGTGAAATAAATCATACTAGAATATCTCAGCAATTTATACTCAGACACCAACAGTTTCAGAATTGTCTTACCCTACTCAGAAATGGAACAGATGCATCATTAGAGGGCTTTTTTCACTGTATATTTATGCATTTACTATACACACAGACACTGTATACAATATATAAAAGCACAAGGAGTTTGGAGAGCGCTCACCGTAAGTGAGAATATACAGTGGTTTTCCATTAGTATCCATAGTGGTTAGGCAAGGAGCTTTCGGTGAGATGGTCCCCCATCGCTGCAAAGCTGCTTCCAGAGAAGGCGGCCAATTTGTAACCACACCTAATTGTTCCCCACGCATAGCCAACATCTGAGCTCCTTCTGGCTTTGGCTGGTTTGGATCTGGCTGTTGGACTTATGATTATGAAAAGATATACAGTTACCATGTAAATTCTATACCTTGTGTATACCTGTGTAACCAAGAGAATAAGCTACCTTTGCAAAATATCCTGAAAATAATAACATGTTAGAAGGTATTGAGAAGCAACAGAGAAATATAACAGAATAATTAACTTCTAACTTTAACAGAGATGAAGCAACTGAAACATCTCAGGAATGCACGTGCTTATCCTTACACTAGCTCTACAAGCAGGGAAAGAAACTGCTGAGGCAGCATGCATATATTCATCTTTGAAATAATCAACCTTTCTTTATTCCTAAAGAGGGATAGAGAATACTTTTTCCTGGCAAAAATGCAGTAATTAGATGAACTGTAGCACTACTGAAAAAATGTACCTTAACAAGTCATCAGTAGCAGATTGATTTAAGTCATGTTCTGTTACAGTGCTTTCGTATAAACTACTATGAAGACTATTTAAATCTCCACATGCTGGCAAATCTTAATTCTCAAAGCACTGGCCTCCTTAAAAAAAATTTCCATTCATTGACCGCATCCTTGTTTCTATCTTACATTTAGGTTTTTTTTTTTTGATGCTTCTCTGTTATACAAAGGATGTGTAAAACACTTAACATGCTCCCTCACTGACAGTTTTTCTCATATTGGTGTTCAAAAGCTATGGCTGTAACCCACAGCTGAATGTTCTCAAAGCAATGCCTCCCTCCACTCCCTTCTGTCATTTCGTTGCAAGCAGACCCAGGAGCTGAGCAAACAAGAGGGACTTTTGACTCTGCAGCACTATGTCCAAGCTCACTACAGATTCCACTGAATACGGATGCTTTTTGGTAGTTGCCAGTACAGGGACAGCTTACTTAGCTTTCTAGAAAGTCAATGTGTGAGACAAACATTTTACAAAGTTTTAATAAGAGATCCCCAAATCTTTTGAAAAACAGTCATTTTACCTTCTAACAATTCCTCAAAGTCATCTACAAAGAACTCTCGTAATGGTGGTCGTTTGGGCCGTTTTAGTGTATTGACCAGCTGCTGAATCTTTGCTGACACTCTGCTGCTCACTGGTACTCCTGCAGGACAGGGATCAATGGAGACATCAGTTGACCGCTATGCTGAACACCACCAGATGTTAAGTGGGGTAAGAAAAAGTCTAGGACTGCAAGGCCACCACAACTATAGTTTCATGCCATACCATGACTCAAGTATTCAACATTAAGACATTAAGATCATCTCAGCAAAAAGGAACAATGATGCCTGGTTTAAATAAAAACAACACAACGTCAGAGTGAGCTTGCAAAATTAGAGGGGAAACAGCAAATAGCCTGAGGGAGAGAAGCACAGTGAAAAAACCCTCCCTACAGCAAATGTCAGTAACCTTAGAGAACTCTTCTAGATGGCATTGGCAATGGTCAGTGAGAAGACAGGCACTGGCTCTCCCCGTGCTCACTGGTCATACCAACATTGACTCACTAGACCGCAGCTCAGCAAGAAGTCTGGGTAATAGGCTCTGCCCCATCGTTTATTCTGGGTTGCTCTTTACACTGTAGCGGACATCTGTCCAGTATCCATCTTAAACATGGTTCACATCTTTGTATTACTTCAGCATGACCCTGTATTCTCTGAACATCCCTATAGGCAAACCCATCAGCCAGCAAGCTCCAAAGGGAGGGTGCTTGCCCATACAGCACTTTGAAAAAACACAGTTCTGAACAGGAGCGTGGGGCAAGGGGCACTTTTATAGTATAATCCCATCGATCACATCCCCCTTCCTTTTCCCTAGTTGAGTGTAAAGCCTCTGCAATGTTCATGTCATCTGTTCCTGGACAAATAGCTTTCTGTCACTGTATTGCAGAAATTTCAACTTCCTACACTTCCGTAAGTTTGGTTTCAAAACTTTTATCAAGTGTTTTTTAGAGCTGAAGCTACTAAGTTTAGATGCGATACACTCAGTCAACAATTCCACAACCTGCTGAAATATTGTTTAATAAGTTTTAGAAAAGAGGAGCAGTAAACAAGAAAGGCTTTACAAATAACTGTTTTTCAAAAACAAAACAAAACAAACCCTCAGAAAATAGAACTTCAAACACGTCACTTTTCAAGATGTAGCCATCCTAGCATGTCACGTTCCTTGCCATTTAAAAACCAGACTAGCTGTAACCAGGCAGCATGATAAAAGCAGATCTAAAGAGATTCATTGCCTTCTTTTGCCAAACAATTTCTCTGCTGATTAAGAAATTATCTCCCTATGTCTGTTTCATTTACACCAGTTTATTTTAAGACTGTAAAGATGCTGCAATTTTGTACTTGTTTATAAGTGAAAAGTGCCCAGAAGAAACCAAGAGCAGATACATACAGTAACCACTGAAAAAGTTATGATACTCAGAAAAAAAACTAGTTTTGCTTTGTGACATACCATCACCAGTCTCCATAAGTTCAGCATTTCCATACTTTGGTGCCACCCGTGCTGTTGATCCTTGTGGTCTTTCTACTTGTATTGAGTGTTCTGAGGTGTAAGTGGTAACATCTGGAGGGGCAGAATGATTTTCTGTGAAAAGTAAGTTAAAAGGTTTAACCATGTACCTCCAGTGCTGAAGGGCAGAAAAGCAAAAGGGAGAGGAAAGGATACCATTGGATTTTATTTTTTCCCCAACATCTGAACAGGTGTTAATGTACAAAATGAATGTATGCAACTATAATGCACAGAATGGTTTTAATAAAAAAAGTTCCCACTGATTAAAACAGGGGCTGTATATCTGCCAGAAGCTAAAAAAATGATACAATTAGGTTGTAAATTCTCCACTGACATTTAATTTTATACTAAGTGAATGAAAGCTTGTGAACAGCCTCAAAAAGAAAAGATGCAGACAAATATACTTCTGATAGATTATTTCATTGTTTTTTCTAAATAAAAAGAATACAGCATATTGTCAATCACTTGCAAGTGCCAATGCATATCCCTTTTATAACCTCTGTATTTTGAATATGCGAATTTTAGTTAAGAAAGAAATGTGTTCGTTTATTAGGAAAAAAAAAAATCAATCATAGCAGGGTTGGAATCCAGGGCAAAGAAATAAAATGTAAAGAAACATGAACTTTGCATTCTGCATGGACACTCGCTTGTCTACTATTTTTAGACAGAGCTACTTCAATTCTTCCTTATAACAAAAACTTGCCTTCCAGAAGGCAAACACAATTTTGTCTGACTCATGCCAGCACTGCTAAACAATTCCACACAGCTAATCTTTCTCTTTCATAGCCTGATAACTCAGCATGCCACTACAGTTTGGTTTCCCGTGTTTTCAAGTCTGAGTCTGTATTACCTACGTATTTGTACTATTTTTATGTGTTGTCTCATAATTTTTTTCCAGGTTTTTATCAGCTTTAGAATAGATGGAGATAAATACCATGAGCAAGTAACAACTTCTCTCTCGATTGACATATATGATCCCCAGCAGCCTCTGAGATACAAAAGAAGGCAGGTCTTCTTTCTACCGCCACTGAATTGAAGAGGAATGCACTCCATTTCACAATAGTGTAAGAGTCTTTAAAAATGCAAAAATTCTGGAAAAACTTAATCTGGTTCCAATATTATTTGCAAGATGTGCTTTTTATTAAATATCTCCTATAAGCATTATGGTGCCATAACTCTGCTACAACACCAACTTCTACAGTAAATTTCACCTCAAATGTAATTATAAAGCATTTTCATGAGTCTTGAACTTTGGATCATTGTAATTCTTGTGCGTTCAATCCCAAATTCATGCACCATCAACACAGATAACTAATTTTTAAGGCTACACATACAGTAACAGGATGCTATATTAGATGCCTATTTTGCATACTTATTATATGAAAGTAGCATTTGATGGATAATCATAATGAAAAATTAAGACATGATATTAATGTCTGTAGTTGTTATTTAATGTTTATATTCATGAACATCATAAGGACACAACCTTATCACCCAACCACAGTATTTGGTTGGGGAAAACACAAGATGGCTTTTATCATGCAACTGAAAACCATCTTGCATCCTACACATGTCCAGCTGAGCCTTTTGATTCTGATCACATCCTTTGTTACAATTTTACTGAAACAAACACCTTATATTGTGCTATAAATGACCAAATGAAATATAATAGCTTGGACAACGAAGCTTATGCTGGTAATTCATTTGAATAACGTCTTCATTTTAGATGTATTGTCATTATCAACTACTTTAGACTCAGCACAATTTTTGCCCTTTCTTGCCAAGTGGCAAGAGCTTTTTATAAATCATGATTGAATTACCCAATAACTAAGTCAATTAAAAAATGCTGATGTTTATCTTTTTATCTTTTACTTATAATGCAGTTGTGCTGTGCAACTAGGAGGAGATCATGACTAAGAAAATAATTGTACTTAGTCAGCTATTAGTAACATGAGAAAGTATTTTTAAAGTTATCTATAATTGTTTACATATTTCCAGTGAAGTATTTCCATCTTTCAGACTTCACAAGGCAAACTGAATTGGAGTTAAAGTATCTCCTTTCAGGTTTTAGCACTGAGCCGAATTATTTTTTTTAATGCATGAGAAAGAAGATAGGTGATCCAAAGCACCACAGAGCAGAGACGTTCTCATTTCAGATCTATACACCTGAAACCAAATACTTCTTTGTAACACCTGGTGCCAAGTAGGGTGAAATCACATGAGAAAGAAGCTTCCTGCTCTTTTGTAAAGGGGTTTCCTTTTGAACAGCAGCACTGGCACTTGAAATTACCTAAAAGAAACTCTCTTCCCAAGGTGGCCACCACTGGCTGGCCAGAGAGTGGGGGTTTAGTACTTTGGCTGCCCATCTGTTATTTGCATTTCTATTAAGAAGAACTCTTATCCAGCAGAAGAGGAACTTTAAGGTTTGTCTTGCTGTGTTCCTTTATAGTATCTGCTTAACAGATGTCTTAGGGCAATATCTACAACTGTAAGTTTCACCCATTAGATTTACAAATCCTCAGTCGGTTCCCTTCTCAGAGAACAGGTTGGAGAAATGAAAGCCATACAGACAAAAATTTGGTCTGAAAGACTTCTAAAGAAAAAGATAATTGTTATGTTATGTGAAATGTACCCTTTTTTGCATAGAACAGTCAATCCAGGCTTAGACTATGGACACAATCTGTATAGAGCTGCTTGGTCTTACATCAGGTAACTTGAAGCACTGTTTGAGGTTTAGTTAAGAATAATGATCCTGACACATCTGTTGACTAAAAAGTAGAAACTGTGACAGCTGCATGACTTCAAAGCATTTCCTCCATCAAACATACATATTTGCGTCACCTCCTCTTCTCATCTCTTCCAATATTCTTGCATTAGAAGATCACAGACAGAACAGCTGTTTCCAGTTAAGGCTCTCTTCATTTCTGCCACTAGAGTGATACAATTTATTCCATTTCATGAAAATCAGAAAGAACCAACAATGCAGAGCACATTCATGTAGGGATAGAGTGAGTGCATTGACAGAACCCCATGTCTGAGAAGAAGCAAAGAGGTGGAGGAATACTTTCCAGTGAGAGTTTGGAAGCACACATAAGCACCATGTATTTGAAAAGTCTCCAGGAACTCAAAAAGCATCCCTGCAATACAATACTTGAAGAAAATGTAGCTTTTTCTTCCAAACAAGCTGGCCCTTCGGTTGTCAGGAAAGGGAAATCCAGAGTCAGAGTTGTAGCTTTGTCCATCAGCTGGGTTTCTCCTGTACTGATGTCCAGGTGACAGAGAGTATTTTAAAATAGTCTCCTGTATTATAAGTTAATATTCACCCTCACAACACGTAAGAATTTTCAGGTTGTCCGAGAACTATCAGTCATGCCTTATGGCACATGCTTTTATATTTACTTTATTAGAAATCTATGCAGCTTTTAATTTGGATAGAGGCCTTTGATTTTCAAACAGAAACATATTTGAAGCATATAAAAGAAACATTAAATGCACCTACAGGATCAAAACTTTGTAGTGAGAAGTTTAACTCTTTATATAAATTTACAATCATAGGTAAGCACTGTGTGATTTTCATTAGATGAACTTTCTGAGCTTTTGGATGTGCTCTCTTTTCCTGATTTTTATATACATATAGATCCAAAAAATACAATACGGAAAAACGAAAGCTTAAAGACCTTAGAAGTATATACAGTACTGACCCAAAGATGAGTCACAACATTAGTTATTTTTTTACAGATTTCACTGGTTTGACCTCTATTCAAGAATTACTCAACACAATTGTGATACCCACGCCAAACTAGAGATTCTCCGTGTAACTTAGTACACACCCCTCAGTGTCTTAAAAGCTGAGAATAAATATTTAAAGGATATCTATCCTAAGCTAGAACTTTGGCCATAATAAAGCAGCAGCAGCAGCCAAATTAAATGAGCAGTATAACATTAAAAGCATATAATAGCTTATGCAAATTATCTAAATGATCCACAAAGCTGAACTCTGATTATATTATAGCCAAACATTTTTATCAAATCCATTCACAGGACTGCATTACAGTACTTAAACTGGAAAAATCTCCCTTTGATTCTGTGATGCACTCTGGAGGCCAAATTCTACTGGATATCAGAATGGAGGGCTTTCTTTGGTTATCATTAAAGGTCTTTCTCATTGACCCTTAAATTTGTATTTATCAGAACTGGCATCTTCAGAGTATGGCAGTATGTCCTTACATATTTAGAGATGATTCCTCTCCTGCAGACTGATCTGTCTCTGGAGAACAACTCCCTGGACCAAAAAAACATCAAGCCATGGGAATACACGTTCTTTGTGATCAAGAACAAATTGTCTCCAGTAGATGAGGAGCTTCAGAGAACAGGATTATTCTTCCCTGTCACCTTCTCTCCTACCCAAGAGGATTATTCATCTGTGTTCTGAAAGAGCAAGGCTATCTGTGGGAATACTTCAAATCTGTTAGATCTTAGAATAGATTTAAGTGCAAAACCCATCTCCTCAGATTGAAAAGAGAAAAGAGCCATTTAATTTCAAATTCTTACAGAAAGCAGCTCATCCATGAAGAAATACATCTTATAGTTATCTTCTGTGTAGCTTCTTACATTTCCAGTGATTTTAGCAACAACGACTGATGGCGACCTTAAGATCACAGTCTCAATCTGTTAGCAGGTATCACTCATATTTTGTATCCAAATGACCTTTGCATTACTACATCACAACTACTGTCCAACTACAGATGCAATTTAAGGTTATCTTATTGTCAGAATGGATAAAAATATGTATACAACCGAGGTAAGCTTAACTGCTTCCTTCAAAGGAGAGATCCTTCCAGTCAACAACGAGGCAAAAGAAAACAAGTAAAAGAAGTATTATTTTTCCTCTTCTGCAGAATACTGCCATCTTAATTTAGCTCTATAAATGTTGTATTATTTACCACAAACTCAGTGATTATAAAAGAAGACTCACTGTGCCAGATTTAAAATTACTGAAATGTCACATTATAAAGAAGCTATATTTAAAGATACATTAAGACTTGGTGTGTGAGTAATGCAACCTTTCAGAGTTTGGATAAATTTAATTCTCTGTGCTATAATTTCCTCTAGCATTTCGAGATGAAGTCACAGAAAATAACCAAATGCAATGATTAATGTGTTCAGAAGTGTATGTATTTCTAAAACAAGGTTCTAAGCTATTCATTTAGCATGAATTTAAAAATACAATAGAAATTCTTCCCCTGACTGCAATTCAGCAATTCCAGACCATGATGAGAGGATTACTTATCTGAAAATACAGGTGTTACATCAAGCTATACTCAAAACAAAAAAAGGGATACAGACCACTGTTCCAGCACATAAAGTCAGGAACATTTAAGACAAATACTTTCATGTATCTCATTACATATACTTGAAAAGGAATGATCATTTGAGGAACAGTCACGCAAAACTGCATTTCATATGTGTAGTAGAACAGTAGCAAGGTTGCTTTATCTGTCCCAATATAGATTCCAACAGATTTTCAGTGAGACAACCCAAAATACACAGCCCCAGCAAGAATCATAGAATCATTTAGGTTGGAAAAGACTTTCAAGATCATCGAGTCCAACCATCAACCATGTCCACTAAACCATGTTCTGAATGCACCCAAAGCAGATGCCTCATATGATAAACAGCAGTTACTGGAGAATGAAGGGAAAACAAGCCTTGCTTTCCACATGCCTAATTGAATAGCTGCCTTATTTTAATGAAGACTAATGTCAATGGCACAATATTCAGAAATAATTAATGTCTGCGAAGCTCAGCCCTAATGGAAAGAAAGCTTTGACTTCCGAAGGATATAAACAAGCTACTACTAACAACAACAACAGACCTCTTCTCCAAAGGTATACAGTAGATTTTCCCCAAGGATTATAATAGCTAGATATCCCAGACCAAGTATTGTAGATTCAATTAAGGGCGGAAAAAAATATGTTTAAGTGGACCTACTCTTAACAGGATTATCAAAAATCACTCAAACTATGTAATTAAAGTGGTGCAGCACTAGGGGAAACTCCTGTGCAAGCAATCCCTAATGCTGCATGCACTGATTTTCCTTACTGATGGATTCTACAGAGATCTTCTTTAGCATTAAGTAATGGAAGTCAGGCAACTGCACATTTTAAGATACTGGGAGCCAACAGCTAGACCCTGCTTGCCACAACATAAGGTTACCCCCAAATCTAAATTGTTACTTTTTTTTTTATTTTCTCACAAAATAAAAACATAGGACTATCCCTCCATATTATACGTGTAAATAGAAAAAAAAAAGAAGAAAAGCACAGGAAAGACTTTTATAAGACTTCGTACAGCAGCATCAGCTCAATGTGAGAGACAAAACTCATGTTAAACTGAACATACTCAAAGTGTCCATATACTAACCTATATGGGTTTGAGCCATAACATCAGCTAGTCTGTGTGCAGCACCACTGCCTCCACTTTGTGTTGAGGAGGAGGAAGTGGTTGACGTGGTAGAGCCGTGGATTGCTTGACTGATCCAATGTTCCATGTTTATACTCCCCTGACTTGAGGTGGGAGTTCCCTGGGAGTCGCCCTGTACGGAGCCTTCATCTTCTGAACCAGAAGAAGTATCTGGTAATTAAAAACAGCCTGTTAACATGCAGTGCTTTTGAGTTTTCTTAATAGAAATAAGGCATGTTCATATTAGAAATCTAAAGAAAACTGCCAATAAGAAAAACTCATGAAGGTAGGCAAACATAATAAGAAAAGTCTGTAATACTGAAAGCGCTGAAATAAAGTCAATTGCTAACTGCGCACCAAGTGAACTTTCCTGCTCTAAGGCCATGGCTTGTGTATTATTGTATAAAAATAAGGGTAATAAAAGAGTCTTCCTTTACAATACAGCTTGAGAATCTTCTGAAGATCTCCAACCATGTATTAAGAGTACAGAAGTACAGAATACCCAAAATACTTTCCCAAGCTCACTCCACAAAGTCTGTGAAAAACTTTTCCAATGGTAGAAAGCCCACCCTTCAGTGAGAGATGGGAGTCCCAGCTGGATCCAGCGAGTATGAGAATGCATGAGATGTAGGGTATTTTCACAGTCTAGTAGGTAAAACAGCAGATACATTTGAAAACGGATGGCATGACTAATTGTAAAGACAATGTTCCATTACAGTGTTAGAGAATAAACCAGAAACTTGAAAGGAACTTTGAGTCACAGAAAATATGACAAGCTGGCCACAGTTAGGTCCTCATAAAACCAAAAGGACCAAGGCAAGTTGAGATACCACCAAGGACAAAGCAATCATGCGAACTGCCCTAGTTGACTTTCCAACCATTCAGTTCACCTTCTCCTCTTCAAACATATCTCAATGTTTTCTGCCCAGCATGCTTCAAATGACATTTCTGTTACTATCTATGCAGGCAGATTATTAGTTCCTAGCAGCACAAAGAACCATTTTTAAAATTCTTATAAAATACACAGAGATGCTCACCTGGAGGTGTGTAGGCATCCATTGATGTTTGGACCACCAATGAACGTCGTTTGGAGGGCATGGGGACTGCCATTTTCCTTTCTTTATGTTTAGCAAGGGCTGCCTGGACTGCTTCTGTGTGGACATCTGGAAGGAAAGAGAGATTTCAAGCTAGTGTTTCAGACAGAAACGAGCTGTTTGTTTGTGCATTCAGTGCACCTGCGCGCAGGTTCGTCTGTATGCCAGCTAGGCTGACAACGCGTATCGAATGATGAAAGGCAAGGAATGCACAGGATCTCAGAGGGACTGCGTAAGTTGTCCTCACTGTAGAAAAAGCAGCTATAGTGAAGTGCTGTACCAACAAACAAGCCCTTTGAGCTGTATGATATTCCCAGAACAGCATTGAAGTATTTGAAGAGTAGGAACTCCGCTTCCCCAGAGCAGCCCTCTGTTTCATCAAGAGCTATTACTTCAGTAACCATTACTATTTTCAATGAAAGAGTGGCGTATTAACATTGCCTGTTTTTTAAATGAATGAGGTTTCCAATCTACACAAAAGTCACACAGCCTAAACAAACAGTAACATTTATTTGAAAGGTAAGAGGTATGTGAAATGTCGTAACAAAAATGGCAGCAGGTCCCCCATTCCCAAATCCTTCTCCTGCTTCCTTCACTTGGCTTTATTCACAGAAAAGTAAGTATTACATAGGGTTGGCCTGAGGTGGAATGAGAAGAAAAAGCAGAAGGCCTTGTGCTTTTTCTGAGTGCAGGCCTTGTGCTTTGCAGGCTTGTGCTACACACAGCTCACACCAGCCCATTCCAAAGCATCCAACAGATCCTTTCTCCATGCGGACATCGCTAGTGAAGAGCTTCTCTATCTTTCACGTGTCTATATAGCTGTCTGCCTTCCCAAGTCTGAAAAAGGCCATTTATCATGTCTAAAAGACACTAACAACATGTTTTGATTAATTACTTTGTTTTGTGCAAATCTTTTAATAACTACCATAACTGTACATTGAAATAAGTCTGCCTTTAGTTTACTGCCTTGCACTGTTTGTCTGCATATGGTTTCGGGACAAGATGTACATGAGGAGACAGTATGCAGCCAACAAAAGTCACTGATGGTTAAAGAAGTTGTCACACACTGACCACCTGGCACACAACTGGAAGCACATTAGACGTTGCCTTTTAACCAGTTGTCCTTAGTCAGCTGTAGAAAACACAGCAAATTGTGTGCACTATTTAGCTGTTCCCATTTGTGAAGTAGGAGAATAGTGAAGCAGGTTTAATCCAGAGTGATCCCACTTCTGCTGCTGCTGAATCTGTTTGAAGGCCACCCTTGTAAGGTGGTTTGCAGCGCACAGCCTGCTTCCTACTCCTGTGTTGATGTGGTGGCAGCTCCGAACAGGCAATGTTCCCCAAGAAAAGCCACACGAAAGAGAAGAGTATGTATATCTTTATTTGAAGAGCTGCTGGTTGAATCACATTGGTGTAACTAACTTGTTTTAAGTAATAACTGGGAAGGATGACTAGAAGCGTTAGATGATACACTTTGCTGATAAGCCACTATGTCTCATTTTTAATAATAGTGTTCCCTATCTTCTGCCAGGGTTTAAGCACCTCTCAGTGGAAAGACTGCAGGGAAGAGTAAGTCTAAGAAAAAGAATGTTATCAGCTGCTTCTGTGAGCTGTTTTTTTGCTTTTGTTTTAAATCATGAAAAGGACGAGCATGTCAGTGAAAGCAAAGCAAGAAAAGCAAACAGCAAAGCTGAAAGAGCATACTCAAAAGACCAAAAAGCCATGAGGCTCCAAAACTGAGGAAGATTGCAATGCTAACATCAAGCCAGAAAACAATTTCTCTCCTGTCAAGTCATTATTTTAAAGTAGAAGGTTTAAGGTCTTTCTTATAATTAAAATCTGATGAAAAGTTTATGTGAAAAGTATCAGGCTAAGAAAATAAACAATGGAAGTTTTTACCTAACAGCATGTCCCCAAGATAAATTCCTACCTGCTCACTCCACACCAATGCCAATAACATATACAGGACTGAACATGCTCACTAATAATTTGTGTTTCTTATCCAACAAACAGGGAACATTCTTGGTGTTCTTTCAAAGGATAGCAATTAGATATCAAGCAGTAAAAAATGAGGTTCCCTTTAGAAAAAAACCCCAAACTCTACAGAAATTTTTGGAAGAGAACAAATTTTGCTGATCAAGACAGGAAGAATTAATTGTCTATTGTTGTATTTAGGATTGGTTTTTACTGTAAGTATTAGGAGGGAGATGAGGTGTAACTCAAATTCTTCAAAAGTTTTTTAAAGGAGGAGAGCTGACAGAAAATCATTATTAAAATGCTTACTGACAGCCGGACACTGAATCATAACTTGCAAATTCTTTGATTTCTTTTTTGATGTAAGAAGGCAAACTCATCAGCTTAATTAAAAAACACACTCTGCAGGGTTTTGATTTTCAAATGAGTCCACGGGAGTCCAGAAATTGAATTCTTTTCTTAATAAAGCACATGCCTGATATGTTTATTTGTAATGAGTTACTGTGGAATAAACCAAACTACAGATTACTAAAAAAACCCCAACTCCAAAAGCACACAGGAAAGCAGAAACAATGGAAAAGATAAGAAACTCTCAATAAACAAGCAGGAAGCTGACTGGGGAGAAGGAACGTGCACACCTGCTCGCAGCCAAGCCTGCAAGGTCAGCTATTCTGAAGGCATTACTCAGAGTATAGAGGCTACCAAGAAAAACAGGACACTTGCCTAGGAAAAGCTGAGGACAGACAGTCCAGAGGTGGTCCAGGGACTATCAGCAAGAGCTTACAGGCTTTTAGCGGGAGAGGAAGAAAAGGCAGCAGAAACAGTCAAGCTTGGGTGATAAATCTTTTCACAACGTTCTCTCCCAGGAATAAAATCTTGGCTAAACGAAGTGTCCCTAAGCATATAAAAAAAGACTAAGGATTAGGTAAAGAATGAATAACAGCCTATATAGTTTGTATGGTCTTCTTTTTGAATGAAAGCTTATTGATGAGTTCTGAAGATGCTCTTCAACCTATTTTGACAGCCTTGTACAGAGCTGGACTTGTTAAGCTAATGAACAGCATTCAAGCCATTCATACCTAGAGACTAAGTCCCAAAGTATTGAGAAATCAGAAATGTGAGGGAAAGCCAGACTGATACTTAAGAATTACACTTGAGAACAACTCATGGGTTATAGCCCCCATCCTGTAACCACAGCAAGAGAGAAACAGTAAGTAGGTTTGTTCCCCCTAAGTATCAGCTTAAGTATGCACTTTCCATACACATGCTTTGCTTTTCTCTAGGTTCTAGTTTTGCTTTTGTGATCTACAAGCCAAGTCAAGTCTGCTGATGTGTCACAACGAATGTTGTCCAAAATACAACTAATCATCTCTTTTCATAGTTTCATGAAGCATGGATTCAAACCTAAACTGAAACACACACTCCTCACCAAAGGGTGACCCTGGTGATTTGCTTCTTATCAATCTCAGCAACAGTGTGGTAGCTCTTTACCTTGGTGAAAGATGGGCTATGGTGTCTGTCATATCGTATGTGACCCATTCTCTCCCACTGCTTGCCCACAATCTGTCCATAGCAGCTACTGGAAAAATACAGGGAGACTTGTAATAGGAATTTATACAATAGTTATTGGAAACTCCTTGTTCACTGAAGGAAGGAAACCACATTTGTGATACACACTGGGACATAGTATGATGAGGGTAGGAAGACATATCCAAGTTCCCTCGGGACAGGAAACTGCTTATCCCCCCAAATCCCATCAACACAAAGAAGTTTGTATTCTCCACGTGTCATACAGAGCATCAGCAGAGAACATCACATTAAAATTTCAAACTGTCTCTGTCAGGGTGATGCCTCTTGTATTGCAGGTCTGACAAAAGTCTCTGAACTGTCTTCTCAATCTACTCTGGCACACTCAGGCTAACTGAATTCATCACATTGTGACTGAGCATTGCTTTAAAACACAGATTTCTTGTTAAATTTTCCTGAAAAAAATTGTTCCAAGTATGAAGATTTTGTCCAGAAACGCCACACAGTTAGGAGCTTTCATTAATAAATAAAAAAAAAAAAAAAAAAAAATCAACAAACCCCCCACCTCTCCTCTCTTTCCTTATAGTGTGGCATGCTACAATTTCTCACCTACTATAAACTTCTGATAGAGTTTCAATGCAGATATACCTTGATGTAGGTGCACTCAAGCCTTCTGAAAAAGTCCCGGGTCTAAGTGGAAAGAAAATGCTTTTAGGCAAAATATTCTTTCATGTAGAAGTCTGTGACATTCCTAACTATACTGTTACAGCTGATAGAACGACTCCAGGTCCTGACCATTCAAAGCACTCCTATAAGTAGCAAAAGTTTTATACTCTTCCCACCTGGCTTTTCTACAAGGAAGTCTCAATGGAAAATCTAGAGCACAGAGTAAAATATCACCAACTCTATCTATAGTAGGAACCAATGCGCAGCTCCTTATCTGCTATTGTCCTCCACTGTTTTAGGTTGGCCAACCATATGTTGAATCCAATTTGTGAGTTTGTACTCAAGGTATCAATAAATGGGTAAGAGTAAAGCAACACGCTTGGGAAAATTACTTGGTTAACTTTTGCTTTGCAATCAACCTGGTGTTCAGTATTCAACCTGACACATATTTCTTATAGGCTGCCTGATAATACTTAGCAAACTTCAGACAAAACAGCTCTGTCCCCAGTCTTTTCTCTGTTGCATTCAAGCATTTTTATTTGTTTTTTCTCTCCCTTTACTTTCTATGACAAGATAGAGAGGGCAAGCATACTTCTGGGAGCAAAGAGAGTACGTGAAATACAAAGGAAGTGGAACTGTAAAAACAAGCACGTGGTAGAGAGAAAGTTTCTCTTCAAAGAGCTAACAATCCATTAAACAAGAGATGAGACCTCAAAACAAAGGGCAGAGAAATTAAAACTGGCATAGAGGATGAAGGTTCATAAGCTCAGACTCCCAAAGTGATGGATCACCCATGGCTTTGGCCACTGCGCTCTGTAATCAGAAACTCTTATCTATTGCAAATAGAGGTAAACTCCTCATTCCATCAGTAGGACAAATTGCCCAGCTTTCCCAGGAGGTGCTCTGCTTAGCGTAGTCACTCTTTTCATCTGGTTTATCCTGCAACTTGGCACAATATTGTGCTCCTTGTTCAACAGAAAAGGCTTAGGAGAAAAACCAACCCACTAACTGTCATGGTTTAACCCCAGCCAGCAACTAAGCACCATGCAGCCGCTCACTCACTTTCCCCCCACCCAGTGTGATGGGGGAAAAAATTGGGAAAAAGAGGTAAAACTCATGGGTTGAGATAAGAATGGTTTAATAGAACAGAAAAGAAGAAACTAATAATGATAATGGTAACACTAATAAAATGACAACAGCAATAATAAAAGGATTGGAATGTACAAATGATGCGCAGGGCAATTGCTCACCACCCGCCGACCGACACCCCGCCAGTCCCCGAGCGGCGATTCCCTGCCCCCACTTCCCAGTTCCTAAACTAGATGGGACGTCCCATGGTATGGAATACACCGTTGGCCAGTTTGGGTCAGGTGCCCTGGCTGTGTCCTGTGCCAACTTCTTGTGCCCCTCCAGCTTTCTTGCTGGCTGGGCATGAGAAGCTGAAAAATCCTTGACTTTCGTCTAAACTCTACTGAGCAACAACTGAAAACATCAGTGTGTTATCAACATTCTTCGCATACTGAACTCAAAACATAGCACTGTACCAGCTACTAGGAAGACAATTAACTCTATCCCACCTGAAACCAGGACACTAACATACATTATTACACAGCACCAGCTTGATATGGACACAGTGTTCTCCATGGTCTTCCCCAGCTTTATCCCTCAGTGTGATCTAACGGCTGCATGTTCAACACATCAGTGCATTTGACCGCCCATGGAGAAGGGAGCAAGCCCACCCCTGATTCTGTGGAGCAAAGTGACATTATACCTGCACTGGCACGCTGCTCCGATGGGACCCCACTGGCATAACAAACCAGCGGAAGACTGGAGAGTCGGTGGTTGGCACAGAGCCATGCCAGAGGGATAAGCCTGTGCTCAGAGACTGTTCATTTTCAACACATGTTGTAATGGGACAGAGCAACCTATTCTCAACAGGGACAACTGGGTGAAAGAAGATGTTAGGGACATAACTGTATCAACTGCATTGCAACACAACGGCAGTGTTCAAAGGTTAAATAACGATGCCCAGAAATGCAGAAGCAAACACTGTTAATTAAAGATTGCTCATACTGTTTACCCCTTTTTTCACAGCGTTCTTTAACCATTTATTCCCTACATTTTTGATGACATGGAATGTAATTTTTTTTGAGAGGTGATAAGGCAATTTTTTTTTTTAGTCAGTAGTTGGGTTGGCACACAGACAGAGAGCCTGGCCAGGAGTTTTAGTCTGGTTTGTATTGGCTCTGGGATAGGAAAAGCCTCTTCTGAACTTTTACTGAAGTCTTTTCTGTAGAACATACTTTCTCTCCTCCTTGCACAAATGCATGTGTATTTACAAAAAGTGGCGAGTTTCCTGTGTGGCAAGCTGTCTTCTCCTAGCTATCGACTTTGGGGAAGGCAGTACGTATGATCCTTGTAGGCTCAGATAAGCTCCACAAGCAATCAGCTTTCCTTTCCTGAAGCAAGAAAGCAATTGTTGTGCAATGAACAAGGTCAGCCATTTCCTGGTCCACATCGGGAGCCATGCTGCAGTATCTCATGTTTCTCTACAGCTGGTAGAAGAGCACTCTTCTGAAGTGTGCATCCTCATTTGGCATGGAGCATAATCCTGACTCGCCCTTCCCCTTACACCCCACAAACAGGGATGCCCCATTCCTTACGTGGGCCAGATACAGTGTCCTTGAAAGCTCTGAACTGTAACTGAGACATTTGAAATATGCTACATATTCCTAGTCCTCCCACAGACTTTTGCAGCTTTTAGCAGGAGAATGAGTTTGCTCTTTTTTGTTCAGCTCTTTTTTAAAAAACAAAAACCTATTCAACAAATTACAGTTGCATTCTTCCTCAATGTGGAGGGGTTGTTAAAAATTTTTTTCCTATATGAGTATAACATGCCTCAGCGGCTTTCCTTATTCAGTATTAGCTGCATTTGCTCCATAGGCATGTCGAACATTCAACATACTGTAAGGAAAGTGATACCTCCTCATGGATCAGGGATCTGGGTGTTAGTTCTACAGAGATCACAAAACAGGGCACTCCTCCCATGGTAAGCATCATTACATTAAAAATTTCTACATTATGAAACTGTTCCTTGCACTCCTTGCATAAAATGCCTCAGCATACAAAAGAAAAACAGCATCTTCTTTTGTACTTAAATCAGGTCTTGCAGTTGTATGTCAAGTGGTTCTCTTGCATCTAATTTATCACGCAGCCCTGTTTCTTTTTAAGACAAGAAATTAGACTTGCTGTAGATAGGAATCGTGCACTGCTAGAATCAAGATAGCAGAAGTCTGCTTCTACCTATGTTTCAGAAAAAATGTATTACTTCTGTTGTTTTTGCTCAAGTTTTCAGTTTCCCAGTAACTATAAAGCCTTGATACCCAATCACCAGCTGTCTAAGAAACACAAATATGGAGAAACAAGCTGTTGCCTAATTTTTGCTGTACAGATGCTGAATTACCTAACAGATCTTCTGCAGCCTGGTTTTCCAGTTTTGAAGTAATGGTACTTCCACCCCTCCCCTCAGGGGACTTTACCCCCGAAAGAATAAAACTGCTGGGAGACATACCTCAATGTGATACGAATTCATCCCTTTCATCTGTTTGTTCTTTTTGCCTCATGTAATTCCTCTCCCCTGACCTATATTTGTCTTTTTTTTTTTTGATTTAGCCTTTGGAAACAATCTTTCTTCCTTTGCTTTAGTAGCCAACTCCTGGTAACATGATGATACAGCATCCTTGTTTTTTGTGGGGTAGTCCACAAACACAAGTGACTTGCTTGCAGAACAGTAGATTATTAAGATCAAGAAGGCTGATACTCTGCACTAATGAGTTTAGAATGCCAAAGGATTTTTAATAAGAGGTTATTTATGTACATATAATACATATTTATGTCTTATTTATATTGCAGTAAAGGATCAGCCCTGAAGTCAGGCATTTAACAAATAAGTAAAACCACAAGTCTATCTCAGGGAAGCCAGTATCCGGGGTGACATCAAGGAAAACAGCTGGAAGAACAGGCAGAGAGAGGCAGGAGGCAACAGAAGCAAGGGCAGTTATTGCTGCATCAACACATAGTGCAACGGAAGAATCCTAACAGCTTTTGAGTTATTACTGGGAGGCAACTGATACTATGATAGGAAAACAGGCTCCCCGACCCCACCGGTACTATCAAAGGTGAATTTTGACTGAAAATTGTAGATAAGGCAATGCTAAGTATAGCAATAGTATGTGCTGTAATTATACAGAGGAAAGGTTGGCAATTGCTGCCTTACAGGAAACTAGTAGTTGAAAGCATGAAAGTCTCTTATGAGTTTAATCAGACCTTTGTTGTAGCTACCATGGAAACGAAGGATATACTGAGAATTCATTTCCTAATACGTGGCCTGTAAATACTCTGAGTAGAGATAATTTGGTAGCTACATCTACTGGAAATGCAATCAGGACATACTAAATAGGGTGAGACATGGTAAATGTGGTATCATCAGAACAGATTACAGTTCGGCTTTGTCTTTTGATTGTCCTGGGCTGACAGCACTGACTTATTTTCAGGCAGATACAGGGCAAGTGATTTCATAGAAATTGCTGTGTTCATCCAACACAGATCAGTCCTTGCAAAATCATCTCACCCCTGGGAATGTGAAAGTAAATGAGTCCCCGTAACAACGGATCTTTGCGGTGGGTGATGCTATAATGAAGCAGTCTCAAAATACTTTCACAATCTCTCTGGGTATTAAGGTAAGAAAGCACATAGCCTGAACAGTGTGACACCTAATTTCTCTCCAGCTGCAAGCAGGTGTGCTATTAATTCTGAAATATGGCATTCACAACAAACAGTGAATACCCGACTGAATGCAAGAACATCTGCTCTAAGACGACACTCTATATGAGGGCTGTGGAGGTTACTAACAGAAATAAACTGTTGCTTACATTTCAAAAAACAAGTGTGTAAGTTTCAGACTTTGGGATGTTTAAACCATATATGGGCCTCTGGTTTGGCTGGGAACTGGGGATACATGGATATGCAGGGGAAAGTTCTGCTGACTTTTCATGAAGTTGGGGCCAAATTTTGTTGACCTGCAAGATTTTGACAATGAAAAGTCAGCGTTTTAGAAAACATCTGCAATCCCATGAATGTGCCACTGGAAAAGGCCTGGGTTTTCTAGGTTGTTGCAGCCTACAAACTCCACCGGTGCAGAAAACTTCACGCCACGCACTCTGTGAAGGGCTGCGCCGTGCCATTATTCAGCCGCTGCTAAGTACCTCCCGGGCATCTTCTGTCCTCCTGCTGCACACATGAAGAAGCCAGAAATGTGGTATGCTCTCACGCACTCAGAAACCTTAACTCTAAAGAAGAAAAGCGTGTCTGCCATCTCCCACTTTGGATGGCAGTGGTGATAATCCATAATTCTGGGTGGAAGGAAGGTAAAAGCTGAACGCTTTTAAGCAGGCTGTGAAGCACAGAGGTTATGTGATGGACACCAATGCAGAAGACTGAATTCTTTACGACTTTACTGTTAGTTTTGCTGAAAGGCATGGTTCTTGGTTTACTTTGGATTCTTCAGGTATTATAAAAAAGCTGATTTTAAAATAGTTTTCTCTAATCTCTGAGATTTAAAACTATATTAACTCTACTTATAAATGAAATAATAATAATAAAAAAGCCATGCAGGCCTGCCACTAATAATTTCCATCCCTCCATTTATTTATTATCTCATTTGTAATGCAATCTGGAAGTCAGCTTCACATAGTGACTTCATCTCAGGCCCCCTTATTATATGATCTGAAGTAAATCAACTTTCTATTTGTTTCTCTCTGGAGATCCTTGAGTAATTTTCCTCAGGAGTTCTGCAATTATCCTTACAATTTTTTCTGCTGGGTCAAAAGCAAGGATGTAGTCATATAAATTGCATATTTGCAAAAGCTTTTCTTCAACCTCTTTTCTGCTCTGATTGAGTTTGAGCTTGAAATTAAGTCTGTAAGTAAGCTAAATCAAATAGGAAATTAATTTATTTCTGAATAAGTGTGTCTACAGCCAGGTTAATTAATTCAGATTAACTCTTCCAAGCAACCCTTGCCCACCTGAAGGGTTAACAAATTCTTTGTTTTATGATGACCCACCTTAATACTTATATGCAGGCCCGTCTTGATGCATAGCACATTCATCATATTTTTCTTTCTCCTTATTCTTTGGAGAAATGCTAAATGATAAGGCTTCAATAAAAATGATTCCTCAAATCTTCCCATTCCATCCTTTCTTCTACGATGTGCTACAACTCCTATATTCTCATAGTGTAATTCAGTTTTGTCAGTTTTGGCAAGATTGCAGAACGAGATCTTGAATGTCTCTTAAAAAATGCAAAATATAAACTACCCATGTATTTTAAAATCACCATGAGGTAAGCTGTAAACATGCAAAATGTCAGCAACCTTTGCTACAGTTCATACACACACTTACCTCATGGTAAATGAGAACAAATACATGGTAAGGCACATATTGAAGATCCTACAGAAGAGCAGCTCAGCTACCTAGGGTCTGGTGCCAACTTCTCCTCTAGGATTTGGGTCTACAGGAAACATTCTTTCATTGCTAGCTCCCTTATTTCAAATGCCCCTCAAACCTAGCCTGGGATGATTTGTTTTGAAGTTTAATGATTTCACACTCATTATAAGCTGTTCAGCCTTTTCC